>NC_053392.1:89948444-90255894 GCF_905171765.1 Bufo bufo
AAGGGCAGAGCTTCAGGCTAAGGCCCAGATATGATAATTAAAGAGCAACACCATGTCCGATGGCTTGATATGCCTAATTTATGTTTACTTGCAGGTAGTGATGGACGAACATCGGCTGGGACGATTCGGGAACGCGATCGCGAATTTGCGGCGGGCCCCATTCACTGTAATGGCAGGCAAACCTGAAAAACCTTCAGGTCATATTTGCAGCCAGCAAACACTTACTAGAAGTACACAAATAGTCCCACAACATGGACAGTGATATACCAGAGGGGGATCATTGGCAAAAATTCCCACAAAAAATATGTATTTTAATCAGGGGCCATTTTTATGCGTCTTAAAGGGAAACTCTCAAAAATATGCCCTGCTGGAGCCTAGAAAATTTTTATTTCCTATCGGTTTGATGTATACAAATGTGCAGCACTCCATGTTTTTGCATCCTGCAGAGTCGATAAAAAAAATGCATACGTTAATGTAAATTTTTTTTCTACCATGGAACAGTACACCAGTACACAGCGGAGCAGCGTGGCGAGGGCTGGGAAAGGGATACAGTTATGGCCATCCAGTTATTGGATACCACCGCCATACATTGACCGGATAAAACCTCTGCACAGTGACCAGATAACACCGCCATATCGTGACTGTATAAAAGAGTATAAGAGGACACAGTACAGGCAATGACTAGGGGCACTGCACAGGGTGTGGTAAGAGGGCACAATGCAGGATATAAGAGGGAACAGTACGGGGTGGGGGGCACAGTCACATGACTCTGTGACATTAGAAGGTCCTTATGGTGAATGCGGTTCATATGCCACCATAACGAGAGGCAGAGGAGTGAGACAGGGATGTGATTATGTGGCTAGAGAGTGCCCACTGCCAGTGCCCACCACTCATATCTGGTGGCACAGTAGCTTGCAGATAAAAAAGTAATACAATTTTTTCTCTGTAATTAATTGCAGTTGCCTGCCAGTGTGTGTCAGGCCCACAGAGTGTACTGTGCCCACTGCCAGTGCCCACCACTCATATCTGGTGGCACAGAAGCTTGCAGATAAAAAAGTTATACATTTTTTTCTCTGTAATATAATTGCAGTTGCCTGTCAGTGTGTGTCAGGCCCACAGAGTGTACTGTGCCCACTGTCAGTGCCCACCACTCATATCGGGTGGCACAGTACCTTGCACGCATAGTACCACTAATCTAAAAAAAAATGACAGGCAGAGGCAGACCACCCCACAGGGGCCGTCGTGGTCGTGGTGCTGTGATTTCCTTTGGCCCTAGAATAATGCCCAGAGTTCAGAGGCCACGTACCCTGAACTTGAAATATTCTGAGGACATAGTTGACTGGCTAACACAGAACACCCAATCTTCTACATCTTCCGCTCGGAACCTTGACGCACCATCCTCCTCCAGCTCAGCTTCGGGCACCTCTCAAGTTACCACTCGCCCGCCTGCCGCCACCACCAACACTAGCACCACAGCCGCTTCACTTGATCTGTCAGAGGAGTTATTTACACATCAGTTGGAAGAAATGAGTGATGCGCAACCATTATTGCCAGAGGATGTAGATAACAGGGATATGTCTCAGTCAGGCAGCATTACACACATGGACATACGGTGTGATGATGATGATGTTGTACCCGCTGCTGCTTCCTTTGCTGAGTTGTCAGATACAAGTGAAGCGGTTGATGATGACGATGTGTCCGTGGATGTCACGTGGGTGCCCGCTCGAAGAGAAGAAGAACAGGGGGAAAGTTCAGATGGGGAGACAGACAGGAGGAGGAGACGAGTTGGAAGCAGGGGGAGGTCGTCGAAAGGAGCTAGTGGCACAGTCAGACAACATGTATCGGCACCCGGGGTCAGCCAGACAGCACGCCAATCAACGCATGCTGTTGCCACCACCAGAATGCCGTCATTGCAAAGCTCAGCAGTGTGGAATTTTTTTTGTGTGTCTGCCTCTGATAACAGTGATGCCATTTGCAACCTGTGCCAAAAGAAACTGAAGTCCAACACCCACCTAGGTACAACTGCTTTGTGAAGGCACATCACAAACGCCTATGGGATCAACACATGATGAGTACAAGCAGCACACAAACTCAAAGCCACCATCCTCCTCCTGGTCCAGCATCTTCAGCCACGTCAACCACTGCTGTCCTCCTTGCCCCCTCTCAACCACCCGCCACTCCGCCTCTCACCTTCAGAAGTTCCTGCTCATCTGCCCACAGTCAGGTGTCTGTCAAGGAATTGTTTGAGCGTAAGAAGCAAATGTCACAGAGTCACCCCCTTGCCCGGCGTCTGACAGCTGGCTTGTCGGAACTCTTAGCCGCCAGCTTTTACCATACAAGCTGATGGAGTCTGAGGCCTTTAAAAAATTTGTAGCTATTGGGACACCACAGTGGAAGGTACCCGGACAAATTTTTTTTCACAAAAGGCAATCCCCAACCTGTACTCTATTGTGGAAAAGGAAGTCATGGCATGTCTGGCACACAGTGTTGGGGCAAAGGTCCATCTGACCACTGATACCTGGTCAGGGCAGGTATATCACATACACTGCGCATTGGGTAAACCTGCTGACGGCTGCCAATCATGGAATGCGTGGCTCTGCAGAGGAGTTGGTGACACCGCCACGACTTTCCACCTGTACTGGGTGGTCACGCTACTAGACCCCCAGTATAAGCAGAAAGTGGCTGAAATGTTACCGAATTACCGGAAGTCGGAAAGGATGCAGCAGTTCCAAAACAAGTTAAAAAGTATGCTTTACACAGCGTATAAGGGTGATGTCACAGCACAACGGGAATCTAACAGGGGAAGAGGTGAAAGTAATCCTCCTCCTACAACGACCACGCCGGCAAGGACAGGATGCTTTACAGACGTGTTGTTGATGGAGGACATGCAGAGCTTTTTAAGTCCTACGCATCGCCACAGCCCTTCGGGGTCCACCCTCTGAGAACGACTCGACCGACAGGTAGCAGACTACCTCGCCTTAACTGCAGATATCTACACTCTGAGGGGCGATGAACCCCTTGACTACTGGGTGTGCAGGCTTGACCTGTGGCCTGAGCTATCCCAATTTGCGATAGAACTTCTGGCCTGCCCCACTTCAAGTGTCCTGTCAGAAAGGACCTTCAGCGGAGCAGGTCAAAAAAGTCGCCTAGGTCAAAAAAGTCTAGATTACCTCACCTTTATTAAGATAAATGAGACATGGATCCCGAAGGGACTGACAGTGGGGGATGCATTTGACTAAAAAAGGCCTGATGAGATGCCTTGGGCTAAAAATGGTCCACACGCTGTGCTGTATTTAATCTCTGAATGACGGATGACTTGCGTGACTTCTCCGCCACCAACTAGGGTTCAAGCCGCAATGTTTTAGTGCACTTTCTGCCTGGAAAACATACAATACCAAATTTTTCAGGCATGTGTACATGCCTAATTTTTATAGCCTCTGGTGCTGCACTGTGGCTGCAAAAACAAAACAAAAGAAAAGGCACATACATGTGTCAATTCCCCTTCGTGATCGTTACTTTGTTGTGGTGAAGGGGCCTGCGTATTACAATGAAGTGATCACCTCTATGAGTGTGTTGGCAATGGCAATGTTGGCACACCCCAGATGATAAGCTCGTTGCTTCATTGTGAACAGACCAAAAGCGATCGGCTAGATGATTTTGCATAGAAAAAACATAAATTTTCTTTGTGATCATCTAAGGTGATCATTAAAACCTACTAGGCCAACAATGGGCCCACACTGCAGAATCATTGTTTTCTGGGTCACTTAACTGTCACTGAACTACCTCAGCACGACCATAGGCTTTGAAAAACCGCCATCGCCTGCAATCTCCCAAACGTGCGCACGAGCACATTCATCACTACACCAAGATTGACGCATAGAGGAATAAAATTTATGTCATGAGTGTGTCAACTATTGACAACTCTTTGCGGTTGTCTAAAATCTATTCGATACACGTCCTCTGATAGGGGACGTAACAGGGATTAAACTGATAAGAATAGTACTACTTAACACACCACTCATATAGGGTGGCACAGTACATTGCACGGCGCACGCGCAGTCCCCTAAATTGGAAGTAAGAGGACCAACCAAGTATCTTTTTCCATCTCCCGGTTCCTAAAATCTATTCCATACACTGGCCCCTGATAGGGGACGTAACAGGGATTAAACTGATATGAATAGTACTACTTAACATACCACTCATATAGGGTAGCACAGTACATTGCACGGGACATGCGCAGTGCCCCAAATTGGAAGTAAGAGGACCGACCAAGCATCTTTTTCCATCTCCTGGTTCCTAAAATCTATTCCATACACCGGCCCCTGATAGGGGGCGTAACAGGGATTAAACTGATAGGAATAGTACTACTTAACACACCACTCATATAGGGTGGCACAGTACATTAGACGGCGCACGCACAGTGCCACAAATTGGAAGTAAGAGGACCGACCAACCATCTTTTTCCATCTCCCGGTTCCTAAAATCTATTACATACACCGGCCCCTGATAGGGGACAAAACAGAGATTAAACTGGTAAGAACAGATTTTTTTAATTAAAAAAAAAGAAGACAGCCTCTGTGGAGCTGAGTATTTTTTGGCCGCGTTACTGAACGCTCATGCACAATGGCTGTAGGCTCATGCGTCCTTTTGCGGAGGTGACAAACCTGGTCAGTCAAACCCAAGGCAACATCATCGACCTCATCCCATATGCGTTTTTTCTGTAGCGTGCCCTGAGAAGAGTGCTGGATCAGGCCGTAGATGAGCATGAAGAGGAAGAGTTGTGGTCACTATCACCACCAAAAGCAGCCTTGTCATCGTCAATTGCTGGACCTGCGGCAACACAGAGAGAGGAGTCTGAAGAAGAGGAGTCAGAGGAGGAAGGTGGCTTTGAGGAGGTGGAAGACCAACCACAGCAGGCGTCCCAGGGGGCTTGTTGTCACCTTTCGGGGACCCTTGGTGTTGTACGTGGCTGGGTGGAGGAAGAGACCTTCAATGACGTCAGTGAGGACAAGGACATGGGACATGGCTAGCTTGGTATCCAACCTTGTGCAAATGGGGAGTTTGCGGTTGTGCAAATGGACTGTTTGCGGTTGTTTGCGGTGCGTTAAACGGGGAGTTTGGTCTGTCAGAGTTTGGTCTGTCACTGTGAAGTGGGCGTAACCCTTACACTACCTGATCGATACAACATCATACCTGATGTTTTAAAGCACGTTATTGCAAACAATTTTGGAATGTTAGGTGATTTATGCCCTTTATGGATTAAAACCCGACTGCATCAACTACGTAATTTTCCATGGGAGTTTTGCCATGGATCCCCCTCCGGCATGCCACAGTCCACGTGTTAGTCCCCTTGAAACAACTTTTCTATCACTATTGTGATCAGAAAGAGTCCCTGTGGGTTTTAAAATTCGCCTGCCTATTGAAGTCTATGGCGGTTCGCCCGGTTGCGAACATTTGTGGAAATTCGCGTTCGCTGTTCGCGAACTGAAAATTTTATGTTCGCGACACCTCTACTGCCAAATAAACTTTTTTTGCCCAAACGGGTGTCTGTTTAATAACTGAATATGACAGCAGTATATAACCCTGGAATTTCAAACGTGCTGATGCTGCAAGGGCGGAAAAATTGTGTATTTTGCCCAAAAAAGGGTGTTTTTTTAATTGAAGAATATAACCCCTGTATATAAAAGGTTGTATCTCACACGCCCTGATCCAGACTAGGCCTCAATTAAATTTGTTTGCCCAAAATGGCTGTATTTCAAATACCTGAATAGAACCCCTGTATATAAAGGGTGTATCTCACACGCCCTGATCCAGACTAGGCCTCAATTAAATTTGTTTGCCCAAAATGGCTGTATTTCAAATACCTGAATAGAACCCCTGTATATAAAGGCTGTATCTCACAATGACATCTGCAGCAAAGGCTGCTAAATAATTTTTTTTTGCCCAAACGGGTGTTTGTTTAATAACTGAATATGACAGCAGTATATAACCCTGGAATTTTTAAACGTGCTGATGCTGCAAGGGCGGAAAAATTGTGTATTTTGCCCAAAAAAGGGTGTTTTTTAATTGAAGAATATAACCCCTGTATATAAAGGGTGTATCTCACACGCCCTGATCCAGACTAGGCCTCAATTAAATCTGTTTGCCCAAAATGGCTGTATTTCAAATACCTGAATTGAACCCCTGTATATAAAGGCTGTATCTCACAATGACATCTGCAGCAAAGGCTGCCAAAAAAACTTTTTTTGCCCAAACGGGTGTTTGTTTAATAACTGAATATGACAGCAGTATATAACCCTGGAATTTCAAACGTGCTGATGCTGCAAGGGTGGAAAAATTGTGTATTTTGCCCAAAAAAGGGTGTTTCATTAAAAGAAGAATATAACCCCTGTATATTAAGGGTGTATCTCAAAAGTCCTGATCCAGACTAGGCCTCAATAAAATTTGTTTGCCCAAAATGGCTGTATTTCAAATACCTGAATAGAACCCCTGTATATAAATGGTGTATCTCACAATGACATCTGCAGCAAAGGCTGCCAAATAAACTTTTTTTTGCCCAAACGGGTGTTTGTTTGTTTAATAACTGAATATGACAGCAGTATATAACCCTGGAATTTCAAACGTGCTGATGCTGCAAGGGCGGAAAAATTGTGCATTTTGCCCCAAAAAGGGTGTTTTATTAATAGAAGAATATAACCCCTGTATATAAAGGGTGTATCTCACACGCCCTGACCCACACTAGGCCGCAGTTAAAGATTTGTGCCCAAAATGGCTGTATTTCAAATAACTGAATAGAACCCCTGTATATAAAGGGTGTATCTCACACGCCCTGATCCAGACTAGGCCTTAATTAAATTTGTTTGCCCAAAATGGCTGTATTTCAAATACCTGAATAGAACCCCTGTATATAAAGGGTGTATCTCACAATGACATATGCAGCAAATGCGGAAAAATTACCTTTTTTACCCCAAACGTGTGTTTGTTTAATAACTGAATATGACAGCAGTATATAACCCTTGAATTTCACACGTGCTGATGCTGCAAGGGCTGTAAAACTAAGTATTTTGGAAAAAAGTGTGTTTTTAAAAACCCAGAAAATTATGGCTGTATTTCTAGCTTAAATTGCACACTGACTAATCCAGATGCACTATATTGCCAAAAAAGTGTGTTTTTTTACTAACAGAATGTGAAAGCTGTATATTTTAAAATTGAATTTCACACTTGCAGATCTGTAAAATAGTTTATTTTATCTTTTAAATTGGTTTTTATTTGAATTTTCTCAGTGTATTTTGCACAAAAAGGGTGTTTTAATAAACCCAGAAAATGATGGCTGTATTTCTAGCTTAAATTGCACACTGACTAATCCAGATGTTGTATATTGCCAAAAAAGTGTATATGAAAGCTGTATATATTAAACTTGAATTTCACATTTGCAGATCTGTAAAATAGTGGATTTTGGACCAAAAAAAGTGTGTATTTAAAAACCCTGAAAATTATGGCTGTATTTCTAGCTTAAATTGCACACTGACTAATCCAGATGTTGTATATTGCCAAAAAAGTTGTTTTTTTTACTAACAGAATATGAAAGCTGTATATAACGTTTGAATTTCACACGTCCAGATGCAGGTAGGGATGTAAAATAGTGTATTTTGCACAAAAAGGGTGTTTTTAAAAACCCAGAAAATTATGGCTGTATTTCTAGCTTAAATTGCACACTGACTAATCCTGCAAATGCACCAGATGTGGTATATTACCAAAAAAAGGGTGATTTTTTTACAACCAGATTATTAGTGCAGTTTTCCAAGATTGGATTTCAATGTCACAAAAGCTTAGATGCAGTGCTGGTGCACTGAGCTTGCCTAAAATGGCCGCCGCCGCCGCCGCCCACCTAACTAACAGACGGATAAAAGTGTTTTTTTTTTTGGTCACTGGGCTCAGGGCAGGGTAAAAAATGTATGTCGATCGCTGAGTTAGATTTACGTTCTGAATCAAAGATTTTCTCCTACTCTCTCCAGGAAATCACCAGCAGCATCCTCTCCCTGCACTAGTAACAGCAGAGTGACGTGCAGCACTACGTGACTCCAGCTTATATAGAGGCTGGGTCACATGCTGCACCGGCCAATCACAGCCATGCCATTAGTAGGCATGGCTGTGATGGCTTCTAAGGGCACAGAGTTAAACGCTTGTTGATTGGCTGCTCTGCAGCCTTTCAAAAAGCACCAAGAAAGCGCTAAACACCGAACCCGAACCCAAACTTTTACTGAAATGTTCGAGTTCGGGTTCAAAAATCCTAAAGTTCGGTACGAAGCCGAACTTTACAGTTCAGGTTCGCTCAACCCTATTCATGTACTTTGTCCTTTTATAAACTCAATAAAAAGAAATTTGCAACAAAAAAGTATCTCCACGCAGTATTAATGGACAATTCACACAGTTATAACAGGGATAACTAAACCTGTGTTGGATCCTGGATTATCTTTATTACTCGCAGCATCTGACTATATGAAGGAGACCGAATCATCGGTTTAGGATGATGACTTTCGTATCTTAATAAGGTATTCTTACCAGTTGCTTTAATGTATAAATCAGTGCTAAGGGTCACGCCTTGTATGCTGACCTTAGTATCCAAAAATGTTACCATTTCTGTTGAGTAGGTCAATGTAAACTTAACCCCCGGATCAACTGAATTAAGAAAAGAATGGAAACCTATGAGGTCCTCTGTAGCGCCGACCCAAATGAGAAAAATGTAATCTATGTAATGCCACCATCCCAGTACATGACTGAAGTTGTGACTCACATAAACAAACAACTCCTCCAGAGGTGTCATATAAATATTTGCATAGATCGGCGCCACATTAGACCCCATAGCGGTCCCTCGGATTTGTACAAAATAATCATCTTGAAACAAAAAATAATTCTGAGTTATAATGAACCTGAGTAGAGATGAAATTGATTCCTTACATTCTGGGGTATATCCTGTAGGGGACAGACACAGAGACACTGCCTGTAGGCCCAAATCATGCTCTATCGACGTGTACAAACTTACTACGTCGAAGGAAGCCAAAATGTCTTCCTTCGGAACCTGTATATTACTTTAGTAAGGAAGTCATTAGTATTCTTCATGTAGGACCTAGATAAAGTGGCAAACGGACGTAGTATTTTGTCCCAAAAAATAGCTACATTACAAAAAAGTTAACCTCTCCTTGATACAATGGCATGCCCTGGAGGGGCTGTCAAGGATTTGTGTATTTTAGGGGGGGTATACAGTACAGGAGTAATAGGCTTCTCACAGTATAAAAAAGAAAACAATTTG
This sequence comes from Bufo bufo, assembly GCF_905171765.1. Lineage (NCBI taxonomy): Eukaryota > Metazoa > Chordata > Amphibia > Anura > Bufonidae > Bufo > Bufo bufo. Next base: position 89,957,755 of record NC_053392.1, read on the forward strand.
TCCTCTATAATGCCACCATTTCTAGCCATGTCCAATATACTCCTCAGCTCTCTTAAAAAAGTGAACTTTGGATCATTCTGAACCTTCCTGTATACTTTCTCATCTGCCAGTTGTGATTTAATCTCATTAACATAACATGTGGTATCTATGACCACAACACCACCATCCTTATCTGCTGGTTTGATGGTGAGGCTGTGGTCCAATGCCAAATCAGTAAGTGCCTAAATTTGCTCAGAGGTCATATTCACATTCTCAAGTGGTCTATGGGCGGACCTTTGTTTAAGTATTTCAATGTCCTTTCTCACAGCATTAATAAATGCCTCCATTTCCGGATGGTTAATTATTGGGCAAAAGTCATTTTTCAGACTCAGTTCACTTGTAGGGCCCAAATTTAATACTGGTCTCTGATTTTGCTATCAAGGGTCCCACCTTGACAGGGATATTAACTATCAAGGGTCCCACCCTTCACTGTCCCAAAAGGGGCAGTGGAAGGAAGAAGCCAAGAAATGGAGGCAGACACCATCCCCACATTTACTGGTTTTCACCTCTCTGCTCATATCGCAGAAATCGTAACTTGGGTGACAGACTAGTTAGGTCAGATGTTGGATCAGCAAGAGTAACATGCAGTACATATTTTGTTTCTACCCGTCAGGGATGTTATCCCTTTATAACTGTGTGAACTGTCCATTAATACTACGTGGAGATACTTTTTTGGACCCCTCCTCTGGTAAGATGATCAAAATCCAGTAGTTCTTGACCTGTGATTTCATCTATGTGGTGTATTTGCTACAATGGTCTTGCCACCTACTATATGTGGATGAAACGACCTGGGACTTAAAAACCCGACTGAATCAGCATAAATATTCCATTAGGAAGAAAAGGTTAGATTTACCCGTGTCCAAGCACTTCATAGAAGCCAAACATTCTGAAAGAGATCTTAGATTCAGGATTCTGGAACAGATACCTGTATTGAGACGTGGTGGAGATAGGACAGCTCTATTAAAGAAAATGGAACTCTATTGGATTTATACACTTCAGACCCTCAAACCGAGGGGACTGAATGTGGAATTTAAGGTGGTATAAGTTGGGAAAATCTATACGTCACACATATGCAGTTCTGTAGGGTCCACGCTGACCTTACGCAGTATATGGAAAGACATGTGCTTTTGATTTACTGATATTCTCTTTTCTTTTACTTTAAGCAATATCACTATATATGAATGTGAACAGGACAGTCACACCGGATGCTGGACCCCAAGATCACCAAGGCTGTATTTATATAATTTTGTTGGTGTTATTTTTTGTATGTCACTTGAAACCAGTAAATGTGGGGATGGTGTCTGCCTCTATTTCTTGGCTTCTTCCTTCCTCTGCTCCTTTTGGGACAGTGGGGAGTGGGACCCTTGATAGTTACTTATTATTTTTTTTGTTTTTATTAGCATATGGAACCATAGATTGTGTATAAAACCACTTCCTTGAATTGGGATGAGGCACTGAGTCAAATAAATGTGACATTGGGACTTCTCTCCCTAATAGGGTAGGGGGCTGCTTTGCGGGAGATACCCGGGCGGTCTTCTTCCCCCTTGGGTCTATTTATGGTGGTTTCCATTGTTGGATGAATGAGAGTAATGTCAGCGTCCGACACCTTATTAGTGTGGGTCGCGGCGATCTGTTTATTCTAGGTGGGTTGGTGACTGATACTCATTTCAGGACACCTCCCCCCCTACCAACATATATTTTCTCCATTAGTGGTATTTGATCGCTACATGGTATCCATGGAACATGATTTGTTTATGGTCCCCTAGGTGACCAATATGTTGTGTAATGGCTGCGTAACTCTATGGGCAGACACATGTGCTCTTCATATTTAATAGACGGCGGACATCTTTACTGTTGTTTCTGAGTTCTTCCTTTGTAATCTCGTATCTCGCATGAGATCGGATGGGCGGCGCATGCGCGCACCATGTTTCCTGACGCCGAACTAGATCTTGTGGTTTTCCAGCTCCTGGTGAGACTTGCCTATGGACTACAAAGAGATTTTTAATTGTTTATATCATGCACCTTGTGACATTAAACCGCGCATCAGGTTGAGGGTGCTGGCGGGGTGTCATGAAACTTTCCCAGGCTTTGGAGAGTGTTGCCCTGCCTCTGTTGGAACTGCTGGGTGTTCCCCTTATCTCCCCTCCTCGGTTGGCCAAGGAACTACGGACTCTGCAGCCAGCGTTGTCACATGGAAATTTTTGGAGCAATTTTTCAACAAGGATCTTCTGGTATACCAGATGAATGAGAGATGAGAAGTTCTCTTTGTAACCGGTGTCGAAAAGGGTGAACAACCAGTAATCCGTGTTGTCTAAAATGAGTATAACGTGCGGGTCGCTGGAAAAGCAGCCTAACATTAAGTCAGCCATGAGTACTAACAGGCAGGGCCAGTAAGGCGACTTAGGCAGTCGCCTAGGGCGCCATTTAGAAGGGGGCGCCCGTTGCACTTTAAAAAAAAAAGTTGGTTATATAAGTTCGGGCGGCCGGCTGGCCGGCGGCGCCCCTCATGCTGCGCCGCCTGAGCGGCTGAGGCTGAGCGCTTGCCGCTCTAAAGAATCCTGCCTACGCCTGCTGTCTCTGCTCTGTGCTGTTGTTAATGTAGCGTGGCTGAGCTCTGTTCGGTCCGCGGTACAGGAGCTTTTGTTTCCTGTACCTGGCCGGACTGACAGGAAGTGCTCACTTAGTGTCACTCGGCCACGCTACATTAGAGGTGGAGGTAGAATGAGAGTGACGGGGGGGGGGGGGGGATAATGAGAGTGACAAGGGAGAGGGGGGGAATAATGAGAGTGACAAGGGAGAGGGGGGGAATAATGAGAGTGACAAGAAAGGGGGGGTGGAATAATGAGAGTGACAAGGGAGGGGGGGATAATGAGAGTGACAAGGGAGAGGGGGAATAATGAAAATGACAAGGGAGGGGGGGATAATGAGTGACAAGGGAGAGGGGGGGAATAATGAGAGTGACAAGTGAGGGGGGGTGGAATAATGAGAGTGACAAGGGGGGGGTGGAATAATGAGAGTGACAAGGGAGGGGGAGTGGAAAAATGAGAGTGACAAGGGGGGGGGGGGGTGGAATAATGAGTGACAAAGGAGGGGGGGTGAAACAATGAGAGTGACAAGGGAGGGGGGGTGGAATAATGAGAGTGACAAGGGAGGGGGGGTTAAATAATGAGAGTGACAAGGGGGGGTGGAAAAATGAGTGACAAGGGAGGGGGGGGTGGAATAATGAGAGTGACAAGGGAGGGGGGGTGGAATAATGAGGTGACAAGGGAGGGGGGGAATAATGAGAGTGACAAGGGAGGGGGGGGAATAATGAGAGTGACAAGGGAGGGGGGGAATGAGAGTGACAAGGGAGGGGGGAATGAGAGTGACAAGGGAGGGGGGGAATGAGAGTGACAAGGGGGAGGGAGAGAGTGACAAGGGAGGGAGGGGCGGGAGAGAGTGACAAAGGAGGGAGGGGGGGGGGAGAATGACAAGGGAGTCCCCAGAGCCAGACCAAGAGCCAGACTGCAGCCAGAGACCAGATCATCTTATTGTCCTGGTGGTAAGTAGACAATGCAATATGTTTATTATGTAATTGTTTAGTTATTAATACTACATTGGAAACTAATTTACCTTACATTTAGGGTCCATTCACACATCTGTGTGTGTTTTGCGGATCCACAAAACACGGACAGCGGCAATGTGCGTTCCGCATTTTGCGGACCGCACATTGCCGGCACTAAGAGAATATGCCTATTCTTGTCCGCTATTGCGGACAAGAATAGGACATGTTCTATTTTTTTCAGGATCGGAATTGCGTATCCGGGTCCGCAATTCCTGATCGGGGCCGCACGTCGTGTGTCCCCATAGAAATGTATGGGTCCGCAATTCCGTTCCGCAAAGAGAGACAGCTACAAGAAGCTGGATTAACCCTAAGGGAAACATAGCAGTTCTTTTAATTTAAAAGCTGAGAAAGGGGTGGAACATGATATGGGCAGATCATCTGATAAGGGGGGGGCGGAAATTTTTATCTTGCCTAGGGCGGCAAAAAACCTTGCACCGGCCCTGCCAACAGGCAAGACTTTGCTGTCATCATCAGGAGGATGAATCTTAATCTCCCCATCCTCTTTCTCCTCTTCTGCCCACCCACGCTGAAGAGGCAACCGTCTCCTGCTCCTTCTCCTCCTCCTCCTCTTCATTGTCCAATTCGCACTGAGAAGACGAACTGAGGGTGGTCTGGCTATCACCCTGTGTGATGTCTTCCACCATTTCCACCTCTTCCACATGCAAAGCGTCGTCCTAAATTGTGAGCAGCGAGCGTTTGAGTAGACACGGAAGTGGGATGGTTACGCTGATAATAGAGTTATCGCCGCTTACCATCTGAGTTGATTCCTCAAAATTTCTTAAAACCTCACAGAGGTCAGACATCCATGCCCACTCCTCGCTTCTGAATAGCGGGAGCTGACTGGAAAGGCAATGACCATGTTGCAGCTGGTATTCCACTACTGCCCTCTGCTGCTCACAAAGCCTGGCCAACATGTGGATCGTCGAGTTCCAGCGCGTGCTCACATCACACAACAGCCGGTGAGCTGGCAATTTCAAGTGCTGCTGCAGCGTTGACAGACTGGCTGAAGCTGTCGATGACTTGCAGAAATGTACACACACGTGGCGCACCTTCACCAGTAGCTCAGGCAAATTGGGGTAGGTTTTGAGAAACCGCTGAACCACTAAGTTTAAGACATGGGCTAGGCATGGGAAGTGTGTGAGCTTGTCGAGCTCAAAAGCCACCACTAAGTTACGGCCATTATCAGATACAACCATGCCTGGTTCTAGGTTGAGTGGCGAGAGCCACAGCTCAGTCTGGTCTCTTATACCCTGCCACAGCTCTGTGGCAGTGTGTTGTTTGTCCCCTAAGCATATCAGCTTCAGCTCGGCCTGTTGCCGCTTCCCCACTGCTACACTGTTTCCAGCTACCGACTGATGACTGACTGGTGCTGCACGCAGATAATTCGGAGGTGGAAATGGAGGAGGAGATGGAGGAGGAGAAGTGGGGACTGGAGCCACTAACGTAGGTGCTGGCGGAAACCCTGATTGATGTAGGGCCCGCAATCCTTGGCGACGGTAGCCCCTGGCCTTCCCTGGCCGAATGCACTTGTCCATGTGCATGTGGTTAAGTGGACCTTCCCAGTAACCGCGTTGGTACGGGCACGTGTAATGTTATGGGACACATGTTGGTGTAAGGTGGGCATGAAACACCTTTAAAAATAGTGGCGGCTGGGGATTGCGTAACGCGGGACGGACACCGACATCAGGCTGCGGAAGGCCTCAGTGTCCACAATCCTAAATGGCAACATTTCCAGGGCCAGTAATTTGGAAAGCTGGGCATTTAGTGCTATGGCCTGTGGGTGGCTGGGTATTTGCACTTGCGTTCAAAGGCCTGGGGTAAGGACATTTGGACGCTATGCTGGGACACGGAAGTGAATGTGGTCGCTGATGGTGCTTGTGAAGGTCCAGGTGCAGGGCGGGAGGCATACAGGCCTGCGTCTTGGACAGGGGATTGGCCAGAATGTAAAACAGGGGAAGAGGAGGCAGTGGTGTGACCCGCCGACACAGATTGTGGACCCAAGCGTTCGGCCCACCTATTACAGTGCTTTGATGCCGTGTGGCGGATCATGCTGGTGGTGGTGAGGTTGCTAGTGTTCACACCCCTGCTCATTTTTGTATGGCACAGGTTGCAAATTACAATTATTTTGTCATCCGCACTTTCCTCAAAAAAGCTCCAGAATGCGGAACACCTACCCCTTAGCAAGGAAGATTTCCGCAAGGGGGTGCTCCGAGGAACAGTTGCGGGCCTGTTTGGTGTGGCCCGCCTTCTCCATTTTGCCACCCCACTGCCTCTTCCAGCCTGTTGCGGTGCAGCAGATCCCTCCTCCTCTGTACTGCTGTCCTCGCTCGGCTTTCCACCTTCCCAGGTTGGGTCAGTGACCTCATCGTCCACCACCTCCTCTTCCACTTCCTCACTCTTCTTATCCTCCTGACTTGTTGACATAACCACTACCTCAGTGATTGACAACTGTGTCTCATCCTTTTCATCAACCTCTTGAGACAGTAATTGCCGTTTAATTATTGGCAACTGTGTCTCATCATCATCCACCTCAATAAACAGTAATTGCCGTTCCCCAGCGTCATGTTCTTGCGACTGTGGATGTTCAAGAGTTTGGGAATCAGGGCACAAGATTTGTCCCTCTTCAAGCGTGCTTGGCGAGAGGGCCAAATCAAGGAATGGCGCTGAAATGAGCTCCTTGGAATATCCGAGTGTGGGATCACTTGTTTGCCCAGACTCTCCATGGTGGGAGGAAGGAGGATCAGGTTTAGGATTGGGTTAAGCAGACTCTTGGCTACTGAGACTGGACTTGGTGGAAGACAGGGTGGTGCTTAAGCGACTGGAAGCATTATCTGCTGCAATCCAACCGACCACCTGGTCGCACTGGTCTGACTTAAATAGTGGTGTCCTGTGCCACCCTGCAAACTGGGACATGAAGCTAGGTATCGTGGATGATTGTTTTTCTTGTTCTCTGGCAGCAGGCACAGATTCACCGAGCCCAGGGCCATGGCCTCTGCGTGCACCATCAGCATCACAGCCACTGCCCCGTCCCTTACTGCTCGTCTTCTTCATATTAAATGTTATACTGTATATGCTTGAAAGTATGTCACCTGTACAGTAGCATAGGATTTAGAAGTGTATGCGCAAACAAATTTAAAAAGGTATATGGGATCTGGAAACGTCACACAGGAGATATCCCGCAGATAATGTCAATGTTGTCACCAGCGGCTAATGAAAAATTACAGGGATTGTCACAGGTGTCTGGGATGAGAAAACGTTAAACAGAAGAGGTACTACCGGTATTGTCACTGTCCACAGTGTCTACGCAAAAAAGTACTGTATGTAACAGATACATTTTTTCAGCGCACACGTTACACTGCAGATGTGGTGCTGGTAATGTCACTGTCCGCAGCGGACACCGTCTATTGAAAAAGTACACTGGATGTCACAGATATTTTTAGGATGCACACACTTTACACTGGAGATGTGGCGCAGCTCCTGTCACTGTCTGAAGCGGACACCGTCTACGGAAAAAGTACACTGTATGTCAGATATTTTTTGGATGCGCACACTTTACACTGGAGATGTCGTGCAGCTAATGTCACTGTCCGCAGTGGACAACGTCTACGGAAAAATTACACTGAATGTCACAGATAAATTTTTTCAGCGCACACTTTACACTGGAGATGTGGCACTGGTTATGTCACTGTCAGAAGCGGACACCGTCTATTAAAAAAGTACACTGTATGTCACAGATGCATTTTTTGGATGTGCACAATTTACACTGGAGATGTGGCGCAGCTAATGTCACTGTCCGCAGCGGACACCGTCTACGGAAAGAGTACACTGGATGTCAGATTTTTTTGGATGCTTACACTTTATACTGGAGATGTGGCACAGCTAATTTCACTGTCATCAGCGGACACCGTCTATTGAAAAAGTACACTGGATGTCAAAGATATTTTTGAGATGCGCACACTTTACACTGGAGATGTGGCTCAACTAATGTCACTGTCCTCAGCGAACACCGTCTATTGAAAAAGTACACTGGATGTCACAGAAGTTTTTGGATGCACACACTTTACACTGGAGATGTGGCGCAGCTAATGTCACTGTCCGCAGCTGACACCGTCTATGGAAAAAGTACACTGGATGTCAGATATTTTTTGGATGCGCAACACTTTATACTGGAGATGTGGCGCAGCTAATGTCACTGTCCGCAGCGGGCACCGTCTATTGAAAAAGTACACTGGATGTCACAGATATTTTTGGGATGTGCACACTTTATAATGGAGATGTGGCGCAGCTAATGTCACTGTCCGCAGCGGGCACCGTCTATTGAAAAAGTACACTGGATGTCTCAGATATTTTTTGGATGTGCACACTTTATAATGGAGATGTGGCACAGCTAATGTCACTGTCCGCAGCGGGCACCGTCTATGGAAAAAGTACACTGGATGTCACAGATATTTTTTGGATGCGCACACTTTACACTGCAGATGTGGCACAGTTAATGTCACTGTCCGCAGCTGACACTGTCTACGGAAAAAGTACACTGGATGTCACAGATTTTTTTGAAGTCGCACATTTTACTCTGGAGATGTGGCGCAGCTAATGTTGCTGTCAGCAGCGGCCTAACTATTGTATGCTATTTAGCGCAGGATGCCCTAAAAATAGATATTGCTGCCACACACAAAAGTCCTTAAAAGGACTTTTGGGTCTGTAAAGTTTTAGCTATTTAGCGCAGTTTGCGCAAAAAAAAAAAGATATTGCTCCTGCCACACACTATGGTTCTTAAAAGGAGTTTTGGTGGTAAAAATATTCGTAAATCACTCCCTACACTGTCTGTCCCTTCTTCAGCACAGCTCTCCCTGACTAAGAATGAGCCGAACATGCGTCATCGGGTGATATATAGCACCCGATGACGTGTTCTGGCCAGCCAATCACTGTAATGCCAGCAGCCAACATGGCTACGGCATTACAGTGAGGGCAGTACATACTTGCACGTTTATTGGCTGCGTAGCAGCAGAGAAACGTGCGGGGCAGAGACTCGAGCATTGCACTCGAGCACATGCAGTATTCGGCCGAGCATGCTCGATCATCACTAATATATATATATATATATATATATATATATATATATATATTACTAGGATTGAGGGAACCTGTGGAGTTTAGTTTCGGGTTCGCCGGGTTCAACCGAACTTCAATGGGGACCTTCTATCTTCATTCGGCAGGACCTGCAGTGAGGTCACCGTGCTCACCACGTGGTGAGCATGGTGACGTCACCGCAGGTCCTTTTGCAGGTTCTGAAGAAAAGAAGATACCGGCTGCGCGATCAAGTGGATGAGGTGAGTTTTCTTAACTCCTCAATAGACATTTTATTTAGCATTCTGTTTTAAGAATGCTATTATTTTCCGTTATAACCATGTTATAACGGAAAATATAAAATCACCCGAACACCGAACCCGAACTTTAGTGAAATAGTCCGGGTTCCGGTCCGGGTACCCGAACTCGCAAAGATCGGTACGAACCCGATCTTTGCAGTTCGGGTTCCCTCAACTCTATATATTACCTTAAAGTAAGTGGTAGCAATATAAATATTTTACCATTGAATGGATTTCATTTAGGACCATTTCTGAGGGCATTGTTAAGATAGTCCCAGATACTCATCCTTACAGCACTATATGAGGATCGAAACCTCGTTGCAGGAGCCACCAAGCTGCTACCTCTGGGAGTAGTCTTAATTTAGAGGCTGCTGACCCAGGTGGGCCAATAGACACTGGTGCCTGGCACCAAGTAATAGGAAAAAGTGTGGTTAGAGTTCAGGCTGAGCTCAATATGGTTAACAGGTGGAGGTCAAGCATGAGAGGTAGAACACAGAATCACAGGCTAGGAACTTTTTTCTCATGCACCTTCCCATGGAGACAGATAAGCCCCATATGCATGCTGGCCCATTAAGACCCAGGAAAATAGTGCACCCTATTGAAGCATTCATAAGCCAGAGTGGTAGGAAGGGGTCAGGGTTGAGCATGAGTGGCGTGAAAAATAGTGCAGTGGGAGTACTCCAGCAGCCGTTGGGAGAGGGGAGATGTCAGAGGACATGGACTTCCTGCATTACAATCAGAACTCTACTGTAGTGGCAAATTAGTTATTCAGTGTCAATTCTTCCCTGTGGGCATTATATATTGTCTAAAGTATATTCTATACTGGGTTGAAACAATGATAGAAACAATTCCTGATCCCTGCTGGTCCAGTGACAAAACAGTAGATCCAGAAAATAAAACAAAAAAATAACTCCCTGACAATAGATCCCTTTTAAATGTAAAACTAAATGGGTCATACAGTTTGTAAATCTTGAGAATGAAAAATGCCAGCTATAGTTTTTTCTGGTTATCCATTGTATTTCCATTGTACCTCTTTTTAATGTTCGAATCCTGAATTAAAGGTATATTTTTCATTCCATCCTTGAACTGATTGTGTCATTTTTTTCTTTTTTCCTACTGATTAGGCAGATTCTCATTTGTGCAGATGGAAAATACTTATTATGCTGATAGTGTTCTGCATTGTTAACGAAGATTATTAGACAGAATTGTTAAAATGCCTCTAGTGTAATTGCATAGGTGACAAGGTAAACGGCAGAGATAAATGATAATCATGATTCTGCTGTGTGATACACTGAGATTTATTAGCACAGAGAAAAAGATAAGTAGTGCCTTTGTTTATTATTATTATTATTATTTTTGCTAGTACTAATATGGTGTATTTATACAGATTTAAATTAATGACTGTAATTATTCAGTCACTAAGGACTGAATGACCAAAACACTGACCAGTGATATACTTTATAAACTTAAGAACTTGGGCAGCCGCTGTATACAGCTGTAGCATTTGTGTGATATCACGTCAGAGCATATTATCACGTCACAAAGCCATTGAAAAACATTGAAACGGTCAATTAAATGTTTCTTTCCATTATTAACTTAACTCGTTAAGAATCAAGATCATGATTGCTACATAAAATAACAAAAGAATTGATACTCATCCCCTTTCTCCCCTCCCCTTCCTCTGGGGAGCTCTGGCCCTCTTGCTGGGGATGTCATCTTCCTGGCTGCAGTGATGGCATTCTGTACATACAGAGCACAGCTACAGCTATTCACTGGCCTCAGCAGTACACAGAACATCACTGCTGAGGCCAGGAAAGCAAGCAGCAGTAGAGAACAGCCTGGTGGAGTTCTCTGGCTCCTGCATAGCCGGATAGTTCCATGTGTCTTCTAGACCCCTTGACTATAATGGGAATCGACAGGGATCCAGCCACTCTCCATTAAAAATGTTGGGATTCACATTGTCAAAAATTGCTGCTTGCAATGGTCTTTTTCTGGCCAAATACCAGCATGTATGCCAGGGATTGGACAGATCCCTGCCGGTTCCCATCATAGTCAATGAGGTCCGGTGGAAACATGGCACTATCTGGCTATACAGAATCCATAGAACTCTGGTAGGCTGTTCTCTGATGCTGTTTGCTTTCCTGGCTGCAGTGGTACTGTGTACTGCTGAGGCCAGTGACTGGCTATACTGAATCCAGAAAACTCTGACAAGCTGCCCAGGCAGGATGATTGTAAGGGACATACATTGCTTCTCAGAAATTTTTCAGTCTAGATAGTTCCATTTGATTTCCAGACATTTTACATTCCAGTCTGGTTACCAGAAGATAGAACTATGTACATTTCTTTCCAACCAGTGAACTATTTTCACTATTTAGGAAATCACCCTTGCTCTTCCTGAGGCTTGCTCTACTAAGTGGGCTTCTTATTAAGTGGAGTTAAAAAAAAAAAAGGAGTTCTAGTGCTGAGTGTGATTTTGTGGGAGTGATTGCAGGTGGCTTGAAGCAGAGATCCTTGAAAGTTAAGTTTTTGCATTTTAGTACTGCCATTTAAACCCATTTTTTTTTCTCTGCTTGATTAACCACCTCAGCCCCCCTAGCTTAAACCCCCTTAATGACCAGACCACTTTTTACAATTCTGCATTCCACTACTTTCACGGATTATTGCTTGGTCATACAACTTACCACCCAAATGAATTTTACCTCCTTTTCTTCTCACTAATAGAGCTTTCATTTGGTGGTATTTCATTGCTGCTGCTACTTTTTTAGATATTAATCAAAATTGACCGAAATTTTTGCAAAAAAATGACATTTTTCACTTTCCTTTGTAAAATTTTTCAAATAAAACTACATTTCTATATAAACTTTTCTCTAAATTTATTGTTCTACATGTCTTTGATAAAAAAAAAATTGCAAGTGTAAATTTATTGGTTTGCGCAAAAGTTATAGCGTTTACAAACATGTATACCCATGCTGGGTGAGATAAATATCTCTGTAAAAGACAACTTTTCAATTTTTTTTATGCAAAGTTGTCATTTTACAAAGATATTTCTCTCACCCAGCATGGGTATATGTAAAAATACACCCCAAAATGTATTGCCCTACTTCTCCTGAGTATGGCAATACCACATGTGTGACACTTTTTTGCAGCCTAGGTGCGCAAAGGGGCCCAAATTCCAATGAGTATCTTTAGAATTTCACAGGGCTTTTTTTACGCATTTGGATTCCAAACTACTTCTCACGCTTTAGGGCCCCTAAAATGCCTGGGCAGTATAAATACCCCACAAATGACCCCATTTTGGCAAGAAGACACCCCAAGGTATTCTGTGAGGGGCATGGCAAGTTCCTAGAATATTTTTTTTTTTTTTGCACAAGTTAGCGGAAAATGATTATTTTTTTTTTTTTCTTACAAAGTCTCATATTCCACTAACTTGTGACAAAAAATAAAATTTTACATGAACTCGCCATGCCCCTCATGAAATACCTTGGGGTGTCTTCTTTCCAAAATGGGGTCACTTGTGGGGTATTTATACTGCCCTGGCATTTTAGGGGACCTAAAGCGTGAGATGAAGTCTGGAATACAGGGAGTGCAGAATTATTAGGCAAATGAGTATTTTGACCACATCATCCTCTTTATGCATGTTATCTTACTCCAAGCTGTATAGGCTCGAAAGCCTACTACCAATTAAGCATATTAGGTGATGTGCATCTCTGTAATGAGAAGGGGTGTGGTCTAATGATATCAACACCCTATATCAGGTGTGCATAATTATTAGGCAACTTCCTTTCCTTTGGCAAAATGGGTCAAAAAAAGGACTTGACAGGCTCAGAAAAGTAAAAAATAGTGAGATATCTTGCAGAGGGATGCAGCACTCTTAAAATTGCAAAGCTTCTGAAGCGTGATCATCGAACAATCAAGCGTTTCATTCAAAATAGTCAACAGGGTCGCAAGAAGCGTGTGGAAAAACCAAGGCGCAAAATAACTACCCATGAACTGAGAAAAGTCAAGCGTGCAGCTGCCAAGATGCCACTTGCCACCAGTTTGGCCATATTTCAGAGCTGCAACATCAATGGAGTGCCCAAAAGCACAAGGTGTGCAATACTCAGAGACATGGCCAAGGTAAGAAAGGCTGAAAGACGACCACCACTGAACAAGACACACAAGCTAAAACGTCAAGACTGGGCCAAGAAATATCTCAAGACTGATTTTTCTAAGGTTTTATGGACTGATGAAATGAGAGTGAGTCTTGATGGGCCAGATGGATGGGCCCGTGGCTGGATTGGTAAAGGGCAGAGAGCTCCAGTCCGACTCAGACGCCAGCAAGGTGGAGGTAGAGTACTGGTTTGGGCTGGTATCATCAAAGATGAGCTTGTGGGGCCTTTTCGGGTTGAGGATGGAGTCAAGCTCAACTCCCAGTCCTACTGCCAGTTTCTGGAAGACACCTTCTTCAAGCAGTGGTACAGGAAGAAGTCTGCATCCTTCAAAAAAAACATGATTTTCATGCAGGACAATGCTCCATTATACGCGTCCAAGTACTCCACAGCGTGGCTGGCAAGAAAGGGTATAAAAGAAGAAAATCTAATGACATGGCCTCCTTGTTCACCTGATCTGAACCCCATTGAGAATCTGTGGTCCATCATCAAATGTGAGATTTACAAGGAGGGAAAACAGTACACCTCTCTGAACAGTGTCTGGGAGGCTGTGGTTGCTGCTGTTCACCATGTTGATGGTGAACAGATCAAAACACTGACAGAATCCATGGATGGCAGGCTTTTGAGTGTCCTTGCAAAGAAAGGTGGCTTTATTGGTCACTGATTTGTTTTTGTTTTGTTTTTGAATGTCAGAAATGTATATTTGTGAATGTTGAGATGTTATATTGGTTTCACTGGTAAAAATAAATAATTGAAATGGGTATATATTTGTTTTTTGTTAAGTTGCCTAATAATTATGCACAGTAATAGTCACCTGCACACACAGATATCCCCCTAAAATAGCTAAAACTAAAAACAAACTAAAAACTACTTCCAAAAATATTCAGCTTTGATATTAATGAGTTTTTTGGGTTCATTGAGAACATGGTTGTTGTTCAATAATAAAATTAATCCTCAAAAATACAACTTGCCTAATAATTCTGCACTCCCTGTATAAATGTCTAAAAAAATTTACGCATTTGGATTCCGTGAGGGGTATGGTGAGTTTATGTGAGATTTTTTTTTTTGTCACAAGTTAGTGGAATATGAGACTTTGTAAGAAAAAACAAACAAAAAAAAATAAATAATTTTCGCTAACTTGTGACAAAAAAATAAATCTCCTATGAACTCGCCATGCCCCTCAAAAGTGATCTTTATAGCGCCGCAGCGATTTTACTGTGTTTTTGCAGTGATCAGAGAAAAAAAATTCTGCGGTGGGGCGGGCTGAACGCAAGTGTGCGCACAAGATCAGGCCTGATTAGGCGAACACTGCGTTTTTTGTAGAGCCTATAGAACATGTCCTATTCTTGTCCGCAATTGCGGACAAGAAAAGGCATTTTCTATATAGTTCTGGCAATGTGCGGATCCGCAAAATGCGGAAAGCACATTGCCGTGGTCCGTGTTTTGCGGATCCGCGGTGTCTGAATGGAGCCTTACAGGGGGGTGATCAATGACAGGGGGGTGATCAGGGAGTCTATATGGGGTGATCAGGGGTTAATAAGGGGTTAATAAGTGACGGGGGGGTGTAGTGTGGTGCTTGGTGTTACTTACAGAGCTGCCTGTGTCCTCTGGTGGTCGATCCAAGTAAAAGGGACCACCAGAGGACCAGGTAGGTATATCAGACGCTGTTAACAAAACAGCGTCTGATATACCTTTCAGGGGTTAAAAAAAGCTCGTTTACCTTCCGATCCTGTGAACGCGCGCTCCTGTGTCTTGCGTCTCGCGAGATGACGTGTCGATGCGTCCAGGAGGAATAACCCGACCGCCTGCAGGACGCATCCCTGCGTTAGGCGGTCAGGAGGTGGTTAAGGGAAGTGGCCTGGGCAACCAGGTGCTATAAATTAAACCATTAAAACTCCCTGAGCTAGAGAGGCCGGACTAGGACGCCAGGTAAGGGGAGGCCGTCATGATGGGTTTTGGTAGGAAGGGCCTGGGTTGGAGTGAGTTAAACTGGTGGGTAGAGGTGTGGTTAGGGTAATGAGATGGGAGGAGTTAGGGGTTAAATAGAGGTGACCGGCAGGCAGCCGGTGCCATTTTGTGGAAAGCAAACTCCCTCCCTCCCGCCCTAAGGTTTTGGGTGGTGGAATGTACGGGACAGTGTTATATGTCGTGGCAGTCGTGGCAGTCGTGGCGGTGGGAGATCATAGAAGCTGGTGGTATATGACGGTAGTGGAAATGGGAGGGCCTCAATGGTGGGGCTGGACTCTCATAGTTTCAGGTACTTGGTTAATTGGAGAAGGCATCCATCACTTGGTGTCTCCGAGCTGGTGCTTACGGCTGGAGTCAAGATGGAGTTGCCAGGTTGGCTTCTTGTGGATGGTAACATTTTGGGGCTTCTACGATCTCCCTCGTCAGGGGTTAATGTTAATTTAATGTTATTGTTATTTATGGATGTATTTATTTTATTAATAAAACGGCTGCTGTGGCCGATTTAATCCAAGCAAAGTGTGTGGTGTTTTATTGAGGATGGTACTTGGAGGTGGAGAAAGGGGAAGTTATGGAAGGCCCTGAGTAAGTAACCAATAACCCTATCATGCTCTTCTGAGGCTTGCTCTGCTAAGTGGGCTTCTTATTAAGTGGAGTTAAAAAAAAAAGGAGTTCTAGTGCTGAGTGTGATTTTGTGGGAGTGATTGCAGGTGGCTGAGTGTGGCTTTAAACAGAGATCCTTGAAAGTTAAGTTTTTGCATTTTAGTACTGCCATTTAAACCCATTTTTTTTTTCTCTGCTTGATTAAGGGGAGTGGCCTGGGCAACCAGGTGCTATAAATGAAACCACTAAAACTCCCTGAGCTTGCTCTTACTGAGGCTTACTGTACTAAGTGGGCTTCTTATTAAGTGGAGTTAAAAAAAAAAAGGATTTTAAGAAAAGGAGTTGGAAACTAAGGTTGGATATATTTTCCTTGTGTGTTGTTGGCTTAATTCTAGGTAGTCCTTCAACTACAGCAGACAGGGTCTAATTCTAAATCATATTTACTGTTTTACTTTTTTACTGTTGTAATCCCCATTTAGTATGTGTTGCACAATTGACAACGCAGTCCAGTGCACATCTTGCATGATGTATGCAGTCCTGAACAGCCGTTCGAGGGTGTATATCTTTGTTCAAGATGTGAGCAAATTACCCATCTGGAATCGCAAATCGAGTCTTTAAACGGGCAAGTTGCAACACTGAGAGGCATCGACAATTTGCAAAAGAGCTTGCTTCTCACCGAGCAAGCACTCTTTATGGTAGATGAGGGGGAGGGTGACAGAGAGGAGGCTGAGGGAAGTGAGGTAGCTAGCTGGGTAACAGTTAGAAAGCGGGGTAGAGGGAAGAGGGCCAGGGAGGCTAGCATTGATCTGACACACCCCAACAAGTTTGCATGTTTGGCAGATGAGGGGGATGTCAGTCCAGGGACGGCACTGCTGCAGCCGGACACTTCCTATGCCATTTAGCGGAATGTCAGCTCCAGTAAGCAGGGGACCAGGAGAGCAGGGCAGGGCAGACAGGTGCTGGTAGTGGGAGACTCCATTATTAGGGGAACAGATAGGGAAATCTGTCACAAAGACCGTGATCACCGAACAGTGTGCTGTCTTCCTGGCGCTAGAGTTCGACACATCGCGGATCGGGTTGACAGATTACTGGGAGGGGCTGGAGAAGATCCAGCGGTCATGGTCCATATCGGAACCAATGACAAAGTTAGGGGTAGGTGGAGAGTCCTTAAAAATTATTTCAGGGATTTAGGTCAAAAGCTTAGGGCAAGGACCTCAAAGGTAGTATTTTCTGAAATACTGCCTGTACCACGAGCCACACAAGAAAATCAGTGGGAGATTAGGGAGATTAACAAGTGGCTCAAGAACTGGTGTAGGAAAGAGGGGTTTGGGTTCCTGGAGAACTGGGCCGACTTCTCTATCGGCTACAGGCTCTATCGTAGGGACGGGCTGCACCTCAATGGGGAAGGGGCAGCTGTGCTGGGGAGAAAGATGGCTAGAAGGTTGGAGGAGTGTTTTAACTAGGGACTGGGGGGGAGGGAGATTACATTATAGGATGGGAAGATAGTGTATATAGAGACCGGGGGAAAGGTAGTGGGACGGGGAGGAATGGAAGGAGGGACTAGAACAGTTCAGAAGGAAAGGTGTAGGGTAAAAAATATACATAAACCTCTCAAATGTATGTATACTAATGCCAGAAGCCTGACTAATAAAACTGGGGAACTGGAATTAGTGATGTGTGAGGAGGACTATGACATAGTGGGAATAACTGAGACATGGCTGGATGATAGCTATGACTGGGCAGTTAATGTACAAGGTTACAGTCTGTTTAGAAAGGATCGTCAAAACCGGAGAGGGGGAGGGGTCTGCCTTTATGTAAAGTCCTGTCTAAAGCCCACACTCCAGGAATATATAAGTGAGGGACATGAACATGTGGAGTCACTGTGGGTAGAGATACATGGAGCTAAAAACAACAATAAACTACTAATAGGAGTTTATTATAAACCACCTAATATACCAGAGTCCACAGAAAATCTACTACTAAACGAGATAGACAAGGCGGCAAATCATAATGAGGTGGTTATTATGGGGACTTCAACTACCCAGATATAGACTGGGAAACTGAAACTTTTATATCTCATAAAGGAAACAGATTCTTGGCAATAACCAAAGACAATTACCTTTCCCAACTGGTTCAGGACCCGACTAAAGGGACGGCCATACTGGACTTAGTATTAACCAATAGACCTGACAGAACAACAGACGTGCAGGTTGGTGGACACCTGCGAAATAGTGACCATAAAGTAATAACCTTCCAATTATCATTCAAAAGAGCGTTTCTACAGGGAGGAACAAAAATACCAAACTTCAAAAAAGCAAAATTTAGCCAACTAAGAGAGGCCATAGGCCTAACTAACTGGGACAAAGTCCTCAAAAATAAAAATACAGCCACAAAATGGCATATCTTTAAAAACATCCTAAAATCTCATTGTGAGAGGTACATACCGTATGGGAATAAAAGGTTAAGGAACAAAAAGAAACCAATGTGGATAAATAGAACTGTAAAGAAAGCAATAAATGACAAAAAGAAAGCATATAAAACGTAGCACGGAAGCACTGAAAAAATATAAGGCCCCTTTCACACGAGTGAGTTTTCCGCGCGGATGCGTTGCGGGAGGTGAACGCATTGCATCCGCACGGAATCCTGACCCATTCATTTCTATGGGGCTGTTCACATGAGCGGTGATTTTCACGCATCACTTGTGCGTTGCGTAAAATCGCAGCATGCTCCTCTCTGTGCGTTTTTCACGTAACGCAAGCCCCATAGAAATGAATAGGGTTGCGTGAAAATCGCAAGCATCCGCAAGCAAGTGCGGATGCGGTGCGATTTTCACGCATGGTTGCTAGGAGACGATCGGGATGGAGACCCGATCATTATTATTTTCCCTTATAACATGGTTATAAGGGAAAATAATAGCATTCTGAATACAGAATGCATAGTAAAACAGCACTGGAGGGGTTAAAAAATAATAATAAATCATTTAACTCACCTTAATCCACTTGATTGCGATGCCGGCATCTCCTTCTGTCTTCTTTACTGAATAGGACCTGTGGTGAGCATTAATTATAGGTCAAGGACCTTTGATGACGTCACTCCGGTCATCACATGGTACGTCACATGATCTTTTACCATGGTGAATCACAAATCGCTAGTCAGACCACACATGGAGTACTGTGTACAGCTCCTGTAAACAAGGGAGACATAGCAGAGCTGGAGAAGGTCTAGAGGAGGGCAACTAAAGTAATAACTGGAATGGGGCAACTACAGTACCCTGAAAGATTATCAAAATTAGGGTTATTCACTTTAGAAAAAAGACGACTGAGGGGAGATCTAATTACTATGTATAAATATATCAGGGGTCAGTACAGAGATCTCTCCCATCATCTATTTATCCCCAGGACTGTAACTGTGACGAGAGGACATCCTCTGCGTTTGGAGGAAAGAAGGTTTGTACACAAAGATAGAAGAGGATTCTTTACGGTAAGAGCAGTGAGACTATGGATCTCTCTGCCTGAGGAGGTGGTGATGGTGAGTACAATAAAGGAATTCAAGAGGGGCCTGGATGTATTTCTGGAGCGTAATAATATTACAGGCTATAGCTACTAGAGAGGGGTCGTTGATCCAGGGAGTTATTCTAATTGCCTGATTGGAGTTGGGAAGGAATTTTTTATTACCCTAAAGTGGGGAAAATTGGCTTCTACCTCACAGTTTTTTTTTTTGCCTTCCTCTGGATCAACTTGCAGGATAACAGGCCGAACTGGATGGACAAATGTCTTTTTTAGGCCTTATGTACTGTGTTACTATGTTACCCTGCACCCTTCAGATTCAAGACAAGCCCATGGAATGATTGGATTCTAGTCTTGCTATTGACACTTCGGTAATATTTAGTGGGTACTATTGCACCTGTTAGTTCACCTTTGGAAGGCAATTATGCAGGTACACCAAAACTAAAGGTGACCGTTCCCTTAAAGGGGTGTTATGGGACTAGACAACAATAATCTATCCATAGGATAGGCCAACAATGTTGTATCACTAAGCAGCCAACCCCCTTAGCTCCCAATGATCCGCAGAATGAAGGCATTGTGACACTTCTTCTACTGCTGCTTAGCCCCATTTTCTTGAAGATGTTTTAATGATCAAACATTAATGACCTAACCTAAGGATTAGGTGTAGTCCCTGGAAATTCCTTTCTTTTTCCCAAAAGGCTCTAAAGTTTCCTACCAAAAAATAGCTATAAAACAACATTCTGGATTAGGCAAAAATAAAGTTTACTCTCTACTAGGGATGAGCAAACTTCAGTGTATATGCTTAATTGCGTTATGGATTCCGTTACCACGGAACATAATGCAATTCCATGACGGAATGCATAACGGAATGCCTTTAGAGACATTTCGTTATGCATTCCATCATAATAGAAGTCTATGGCCTGCATAACGCACTCCTGCACAACGGAAACCATTATACCCGAACTCGAATTTCAAAAACTGAAGTTCGCTCATCCCTACTCTCTACCTGAAGATTAAAGGGGTTGTCAGAATAGGTCATCAATATGATATTAGGGTGGGTCTGACACCCTAAAACCCCTGCTGATTGGTTGTTTTTTTGTAACTCTACTGTGAAAAGTAGGCGCCAGAACTACACAGCTCCATCCATTTTGAAGTGCCACTGAAGTGAATGCAAGCACCAACTCCACCCACTACACAATGGACAGAGCTGTGTACTTCTGGCTCTTATGTCTGGTGCTAGAGCCACTACGTAACAGCTGATCGACGGCGGTGTGGGGTGAGGATAGGCCGTCGAGATAAAAATTTTGAACAACCCCTTTAAGATTTTTGAACATCCTCTTGGCGGTCATAGCCACATGATGACAAGATATTATGATAAACCAGCTGCTTTGTTTCATTCTTTATGTCTGATTGATGCTAGCAATTGGAAAAGTTAATTTTCTTAGCTATGAGACGTATCAAAACTTGATAAATGTCCCTCATTCACAAGTTTGACTCTTCCTACTTTGTAGACTTTTAAAACCACGGTAATCACTAACCATTATCCTGTAAGAAAGACCAAATTGTAGACATTAAAGCTGATTTATTTTTTGCAGGCACCATCAAGTGAAACAGATCACCCCATTTATATTGTTATCAATCCCATGTAGCAATGTGAGCTTGCCTATATTTGGTAACACAAAGAGAGCATTTCCCGGCAGGGCTTCCTTTAGCAGCCTGTAGTTCTTCAAGCTTTCTTGTTAAGTCTGCATTATTTCAATGTAAAACAATAAGCCCTTGAAGAAATATCACTTGCTTGGCAACTACCCACTTCAAGATAACAACTGACATGAGGACTAATTTGGTAATATAAAGTATTAAAACATGACATTTACGGTATCTCCTAATGTAATTGATAGAAAACATGCTGCCGTTCTCAGCTGCCTGTGGTATTTGCAAAGAGTCATCTAAGAAGAGTAAGCGGCTCATCCGTTAATTTCAGTGTATATCGCTGCAGCTCATCAAGTTGGTCTGCACAGCGTATAAACAAAGGGATGCTTTCTGCTCAAGAACTGCTAACACTTCTGTGTGGTTTCTGATAGAGCATGTCAGCTCCTTGCCTTCTCTCCAAAGCCAGAGATCTTGAGGTTGAATTTTCTTCTTCTAAAAAATAATACTTGTTGCTTTCAATCAGTAATGGTCAAACTTAGTATTAAAACCCCTAACGGGAGAAGTGAATACCAATGCTTTTCTCAGTTCTTGAAGTTTATGTGTTGGAAGCAGGAGACATGGGCAAGAGTGAAGATCAAGGAGACTTTGACAAGATCCAAATGATTGTGTCGGATAGACAGTTGGGTTACAGAATATTGAAAATGCTAGGTCTTCAACCCGAACCTGACCCAAACTCGAACCCCATTGAAGTCAATAGGGACCCAAACTTTGGTGCACGAAAATGGCTGTAAAATAGTCATAGTAAGGGCTAGAGGGCTTCAAAAGGAAGCAAAATGGGGGTAAGAGCAGGACAATTGCCCTGCAAACAAATCTGGATAGGGAAAGGACTTAAAATAATCGAATATAAAAAAAAAATTAAAAAAATAATCTTGAACTAGGAGGCAGAAGTCAAAGTGGAGTAAGAGATTGAGGAGGCGGTAGACGTGGTGATGTAGGTGGAAGCTTCCGGTGGAGGAGGAGATAGCAAAGACTGTCTTTGTTTTTATTTTTTTATTTTTTATAAATTTGGAAATGGAAAATAGAATGCAAAGAGAAAGTGTGCTGGAGTATAACAATGGCTGGGTGCAGCCGGTATACTTGTCTACTCAGCACAAGGTACAGACAAGTTCTGTGGGATCCATGCCTGGTTCATTTTAATGAACGTGAGCTTGTCCACATTGGCTCTGGACAGGCGGCTGCGCTTGTCTGTGATCACCCCCCTGCTGTGCTAAACACACTTTCAGACAATACACTGGCCGCAGGGCAGGCCAGCACCTCCAAGGCGTAAAGGGCAAGCTCAGGCCATGTGTCCAATTAGGGAGATATAACATCCCTGCCCATGCTTACTGGTCCACGTATCAGAGGTTATGTGGACCTTGCCACAGATGGCGTTGTGCAGTGCACACCTGATTTTGTCCGCCACTTGGTTGTGGCTGGGAACCACGTACTGTGGGACAGCCACCGCCATAAGGTTTTTAAAAGTCTCAGTCTCCATCTGACGGAATGACAGCATTTCAAAGGCCAGGAATTTTGAAATGCTGGCATTCAGGGCCATGGATGGTGGGTAGGGGGTATTTCCTCTTTCTCTACAGTGTTTGGGGGATGGACAGCTTAACGCTTCCATGGGACAGTGTGGAGATGCGTGGTGACGGTGACGATGGTGGAAGTGGTGATGTTGCTGCCACATCCTCTGTTTTCAGGGTGGCAGGTGCCACTGTCACTCCAGAGGGGGAGGAAGAGTCTCCAGCAGAAGAGGAAGCAGGAGGAGCCTGAGATCTTTTGTGTTTTTTGAGATGTGTACTCCACTGCAGCTCGTGCTTTGAATTTAGATGCCTGGTCATGCAGGTGGTGCTCAGGTTTAGAACATTTATGCCTCGCTTCAGGCTCTGATTGCACAGCATGCAAACCACTTGCGTCTTGTCGTCAACACATTGTCTGAAAAACTGCCATGCCAGGGAACTCCTTGGAGATGGTTTTGGTGTGCTCAGTCCCTGGGTATGGTGGGTAGTAGCAGGCGTACTGGCTAGGGGACGGCCACTCTGCTTTTGAACCTTGCTCCCTGTTTTGCTGTGCGAATGGCGCTGTGTGACCACCACCTCTTCCTCCGAACTGCACACGTCACTCGCATGACCTTGATTCCATGTGGGGTCTAGGACCTCATCATCCTCTACATCATCTTCCACCCACTTTTCACCCCTGCCCTCCTTGCCGGTCTGCACACTGCAGAAATCCGCAGCAGTTGGCACCTGTGTTTCGAGACGTGCTGCGGTGGTCCTCTGATGTCCACATCCTGAAACATAAGTGGTTGGGCATCAGTGCACTCAATCTCTTCCAATTCTGGGGCAGGGCTAGGTGGATGGCCCACGGAAACCCTGCCAGCAGAGTCATTAAAAAGCATAAGAGACTGCTGCATGACTTGGGGCTCAGACTGCTTGGCTGATTTGCAAGGCGGTGAGGTGAAAGACAGATGCCGATGGGCTACAGGTGCCAACTCTACAATTTCAGCAGAGGACCGGGTGGGAGACAATGGAACTGGAGGCACTGTCAGCCACCCAATCTACTACCGCCTCTACTTGTTCTGGCCTCACCATTCGTACACCGGTATTTGGGCCTACAAAATAATGCTGAATGTTCTGTCACCTATGTTTTATTTGGGTGTGTAGCTGGCACAGATCAACCACGTCCTCCTTCTGCAACAGGAGCTCCACCAGCACCAGCAGCACCACGACCAGGGCCATGTCCCTTATTTGATGCTCTCCTCATTCTTTGAGGTCCTCCACTGAACTAACAGATAGATTAACTATATTACTTTTCCTGTCACGGATGCAGTGCAGGTGTACCTCACACCAAAAATGGGCATATGTCACCCACCGAACTAACAGACGGATTAACTATTATATTTTTGTGTCAGGGGTTCAAAAATGGTGCATTGCACCCACAAGAAAATCGCTAAAGGTCACCCACAGAATTAACAGCCAGATTAATTATTATATTTCTGTGTCAGGGGTGCAAAGCTGGTGTAAGTCACCCACAAAAACACTCTCCCTCACTTCAGCTGCCTGCTTCCTGTCCCTGCACTACTCAGAGCTGCTGGGCGGTGCTACACGTGATCCAGCTTCTATAGAGGCTGGGTCACATGATGCATCGGCCAATCACAGCCATGCCATTACTAGGCATGGCTGTGATGGCTTCTAAGTGCCCACAGCTTAAAAGCTTGTTGATTAGCTGCCCTGCTGCCTTTCAATAAGCTTTATTAAATGCCCGAACACCGAACTCAAACTTTTGCTGCAAAGTTCGGTACGGACCCGAACTTTGAAGTTCGGGTTCGCTCAACACTACTTGTGAGGTGTTCCCAATACTGATTGGTTAGAACCTAGCAAAATGAGTCCACAGAAGGAGAAATTGTTAACTAATGAAAGGGTCATGGCCGCCAAGGTTCATTGATGAGTGTGATGAATGAAGACTGGCTTATTTGGTCCAATCCCACAGAAGTGATATTTCAATATAAATTGCTAAAAGATTAATACTGGCCATGGTATATAGTAAAGGTGTCAGAACAAACAGTGCTGCTTTTGATGCTATGTAGCTGCAGACACGTTAGGCTACTTTCAGATCTACGTTTTTGCTGAATCCGTCAGGGATCAGCAAAAATGCATTCAGTATATAATACAACCACCTGCAACTTTTCAGAACCGATCTGGTTGTATTATCTCCCAAATGAACAAGTCGGATCCTGCACGAAATCCATTGTAAGTCAATGGGCACCGGATCCTTTTTTTTTTTGTGTCTTAAAAAATGGATCTGGCACTATTGACTTACATTGTGTTTCATGGTGGATCAGTCTTGCTCAGTATCCCATGACGCATTCAAAAACCTTTTGTGTGCGCCATGGGAATACAACGAAATGGAACGGAAAGCATTCTGTTGCACTCTGTTCCCTTCAGTTCAGTTTTGTCTCCATTGACAATGAATGGGGACAATACTGAAGCGTTTTCCTCCGGTTTTGAGATCCTTTGACGATCCTTTGAGATCCTTTAAAAGTGCAGATGTGAAAGAATGTTCAGGCTAACCCATGTTCACCACTGGGAGCACCTACAATGGCTACATAGTCATCAAAACTAGTCCATGGAGCAGTGGAAAAAGGCAGCCCGGTCTGATATTTGACATCATATGGACTGGTACTTGTGTTTTGCTTACCTGGGTAAGAAATGAAATACTGTATGTAAAGAAGGGCAAAATACTGCTGGGGATCCATGGGTCCTGATATTCATGTGGTTGTTACTTCAAATATAATTAACAAAGTTATCCAACACAAATATCCCAAATGTAAAGAAGTAACTGCTCCTTAAAGGGATTGTCTGGCCTTTAAAGAGAATCTGTCAGTACATACCTCTCAATGAAGCCACCACAATGTGCGCTTTCCCACCGAATACAATGGACTTACTCCCATCTTGATCGGTGGTCCAAATTAGAAGAAAAGTGTGTTTTTAAAATATGCTAATTATCCTCTGGTGCAACAAGGTTATTGACTTTGCACCCAGAAACTCCACTCATTTTCCCAGCTGGCAGCATCCCACCACTTTGACTGACAGGGCCAGGTAGTGTAGATGCAATCGTGCCTGGCCCTGAAATCTTGTGGCTATATTTCATAGCTGTGTTTTCAGTGCATGTGCTCGGACTCCTACTTCATTAATTCTCTATGGGACTATCAGATAATCACTGTACTCGGCTATCTATCTCCAGCAGTCCCATAGAGTATGAATTGAGTAGCCACGTGATTTCTTGACTGTAGCTGCTTGTAGCACTTCCTGCATAACCATAGTCTTAAATTGAATTGAGTGATAATCCAGTAGGTAAGCTCCCCCTAGTGGTGACTGAAGGCATGCATAATTTTATTATTTGACTCTACGGCTACTCAGGTAATTAAAGGGTTTGTATCATGACTGATTTTGGTGGGTTAGCTTACAGCCCCACATGAATCTATCTACAGTACTCAGCTCTAGTGATGACTTTATGCATGCACATTATGTGTTGTATCATAAAGACTGGGCAGGCAGAGAAGGATTGTGCAGGTGCAGGAGGAAACAGGCCGGGGAGACAATAGGCAGAGGGATATGGTTCTCTGCAAGGTTGGCCATCATAAGGATATACAGCACACTGGTGGCTGTGTCTAAGGGAAATGTATTGGTAACTAAAGAAATGTTGGAGTCCTTGTTTTTCCAAATTTGATACAAAGAGCACTGATGTACTTCATGAGACTACTCCTTTAAAGGATAACTGTCATATTTTTTTTTTGAGTATTGGATTGTGGTGATTAATATCTCCTTGGTGGCCCTATTTCAACTTTTCACTGTGTATTCAATTACCCCTTAATTCCACAGTTTAGTTCCCTGTACTGCCTACTTATACCTGTGCTTAAAATCAGGTTGCTATGCATGGTCCGTCTATCTGTTTTGAAGGACAGAGGACGCAGCAAGGTCAGATTACAGACAGCCAGGGACTGTAGGTAAATGATTAAAGCCAGGTCCTCCCCAGCAGCTGATAACAGTGCCTGGGCTGTGTGCACTTCTCCCTGTCCCTGCACTTGGCAGACGCTCCCTCACTCAGCAGAGCTTGAGAATGCAGAGTTGAAGCAGCGCAGACCAGGGAAGGGAGATCTGCCATCTGCTCAGTGTATAACTGAAAGCAACATGTGGTAAGTGGACCCCTTTGTGTTGCAGGAGATTAACCCTTTAGGGGGGAGGGCTCTGGTTACTGACACTTTTGGGGGGCTATTGTTACTGGCTAGTGAGGGCAGGCGGGATTAGCCTCAGGGTGAGGGCAGTGGCGGCCATCTTAACTGAATAGTGAAATTGCAGTTTTATGCAGACTGGTTACTAAGGGCTGAATCTTATTAAATATGGGATAAGTCAGTCTAATAGTAACTGATTCTGGAATATCATGTTATTAGTAACTACATATATGAAAATTGAAATTAGGGTCTAAATGTGACAGTTATCCTTTAAACCTATGTCACAGTGACTACCTGCTGCTGTCACTAGGGGGAGCCTACTGCTTACAGTTTTATATTGATCCTTTTCAGTTCAGTAAGGCTTTTTGCACATGAACGTGTGTGCTCCGTGGCCGTTTTGCATGGGCAACATTTCGTGTGCATTCCGCATCACGGATGTGGACCCATTCACTACAATGGGTCCGCAAATCCGGAGATGCGGAACGGAAGCATGGGACAGAACCCTACGAAAGCACTAGTGCTTCCGTGGGGTTTCGTCCCGTACTTCCGCTCCGCAAAAAGATAGAACATGTCCTATATTTTTGCGGAACGGCCGGGTGGCAGACCCATTAAAGTGAATGGGTCCGCGATCCGCTGTGGCTGCCCCATGGTGGGTGTTCGTCGTGCATTGCGGCCCGCCGCACGGCCACGGGGAACACACGTTCGTGTGCAAGAGGCCTTATGGTTGCATCTGTCATATACTCCTCCTAGTGGTGCCAGCCTAAATAAATGCTTTTCTATACAGATCTTCAATTAAGAATTTTGGACCTAAAAATAAAAATTTGCACACGACATAGTCATCTTTGTAGAGCTCTCATTTGGGCTGGCCTATTCTAAATTGTTGACATGTCATTCTAGCACATGTGAGCACAGAGTCCAGTAACTGGTCATGGGACCAGGCCACTTCCGCTCCAACGGGGAGCAGAAGGAATCAGGCGCGGACAGATGAGTGTTTTTATTAATTGGGCACTGGTTCTGACCATTGGAGTTGTCAGCTCCTAGGCCGGAAAACCTCTTTTATGTCTGTTTATAGCTCATGTGAGCATACACTATTCAACAGTGCAGATAAGTGACTGGTACTAGCATTGTAATCCAAATATAGTACTAAAATACTGAACAGGAATATCGGTTTTGTGTCAGCGAGTCAACAGTAAAAGCTTAGATGAGATGTATGGATGGTCTCATCCATGTTCCTTTCTGAACATTTGAAGTTTAATGTATCAGTAGGCGGCTGCTTAATGCATAAGTCATAAAGACCGTGCCCTGTGCTTTCACTGACTGCAGAATTCCAAGCTGCCAACTGCGTATAAACATCTATAGGACTAAGAGCAGGACCAAAAGGAGACAGATAAGATCATGCACATCTAAGGATGACTAAAAGACACAATAACACCATATTAGCCTATATGATAATTAGTCGATAATACCATTACTAATTCAACATATGATCATTTTGTAAAATTACATTATTAACAATTCTTCAGTTCATACTGAACACAATAGTTACACACTGTGTGTGTTGTGTTGTAATGTATATTATTGACTAATAGAGGACAACCATCATGTTTGTCATATATTTTATTATTTTTCTTACCTATTTATAATTAGATGGGTATTTTTTCAAGATCATTCCTGCTCATGGATAAGGATGTAATAGAGGGGGGTCCCTAGAAAAAAAGAATATCTCTGGGATACTCAACCTGGCCATGTTTTTAAATTGTTGCTAATTCATAATAGGCATAATGCAATAGTACATTTTGCGTGTAGAGGCCACTGCAAAAGAAACTTTCTCTGGTGCTGATCAACCGATCTCTGGGTTTAAGAATTTTTTTTATTTTAATTTAAAGAGGACCTTTCACCCATTATGACATTGTGAACAAAGTATACAGATATGTACAGCGGCGCCCGGGGATCTCACTGCACTTACTATTATCTCCAGGCACCGCTCCGTTCTCCCGCTATGTCCTCCGGTATCTTCGCTCACTAAGTTATGGTAGGCGGAGATTTCAGTCACTAAGTTATGGTAGGCGGAGTCTGCCCTTGTTCTGCTGCAGCGCTGGCCAATCGCAGCGCAGAGCTCACAGCCTGGGAGGTTATTTTCTCCCAGGCTGTGAGCTCTGCAATGCGATTGGCCAGCGCTATAGCAGAACAATGGCAGACTCCGCCTACCATAACTGCATACATGTGCCTGGGAATGTGTACAAGAATTAACTGTCTGCACACGAAGACCACCCTAGGTCACTTCAATGAGTGTTTGGTCAGTCTCATGATGTTATAAAAACCATTACATTTCACATGTGGATAAAATGTGAGTGTAATTATATATATATTTTTTCCTATGTGACTATATGTGTTTTATTACACATTTCAAGTTCTCTTTTTTGAAGTTTCAGAAATTGCTTTATTAATTTTAGATACTTTACTTTGTTTTTCTCTTCAATCTTGGTGCATCATCATAGCCATCTGTTATATCCATGCTTAAAGAGGACCTTTCACTAGAATAAAACATCTAAACTAACTATACAGACATGGAGAGCGGCGCCCAGGGATCCCCCTGCACTTACTGTTATACCCGGGCGCCGCTCCGTTCACCCGGTATAGCCTCCGGTATCTTCATAGTTAGGCTCCACCCAGGGGAACCTGCCGCAGTTTCTTTCTCCCATGCTGTAGCGCTGGCCAATTGCAGCGCTCAGCTCATAGCCTGAGAGAAAAAAAAGCCTCTCAGGCTATGAGCTGAGCGCTGCGATTGGCCAGCGCTACAGCATGGGAGAATGAGATGCCTGGAGGTTCGCCTGGGTGGAGCCTAACTATGAAGATACCGGAGGCGATACCCGACGAACGGAGCGGCGCCCGGGGATAACAGTAAGTGCAGGGGGATCCCTGGGCGCCGCTCTACATGTCTGTATAGTTAGTTTAGATGTTTTATTCTAGTGAAAGGACCTCTTTAAGGGCATAGCATCTCATTTCTGTTTAATTCTAAGTTTTGATTATTGTGTTATTTGTTTACTTTAAATATTCCACATTCACTTAGTTTCTTTTGTTATTTTTTAGGCCAATCTGGGTGCAGTAGATCCATGCTTGGATGTCCCCAGATGCATTTTTTAAGGCAGCTGTTAATATCTTTTTTTTGTACTATCCAGTACATACCGATTATAACAAATGCCATGGTTATTACTGAGAGTTACTGTATTAGTTGCTGCACAAAGGTTTAAAGGACCATTAAACCTGGAAATAACTACAAGAAATAAAGTTCTCGCCAGTGTCGGTCTGCATCATTTTCTGCATTTTCACGACAAAAACAGTTTTCTAGAAATTTATGTCTCAGTTTTATTTGTACCAGGAGACAAAATAGAATCAAGGAAAAGAAAGAGATAATTGTAGAAATTAATGGGATATATTTTGTACCTTTTATTGTTTCTATAATGCCCCCACCCCCCTATATGCCCAGGCCCCAAACAGAGTTTGTACTTGCCAATATAGAACTTGGATAACCCCTTTAAGACTGAAAATACAACACTCGATGCCTTCCAATCTTTTAGAGGTTCAGGAGCAAAACATGGGTGTTTAAAAAATGTAAAGTGTACCCCCATTAGCATAAAATGTAATAATGCTGCATTTAGTAATATTTATGACTAGATCTGAGCTCCATTCGGGCTGCACTGCTAACTAGAAGACTTCTGATGGCTGATCATTTATGCTAAATACTTAAAGGAGAGGGTTTTAAGCATTTGCTAGACATTCTTGGCTCTGCTTATCTCTTAGGCTACTTTCACACTCGCGTTTTGGCCGTCATGGGCTCTCACAAGCGGTCCAAAACGGATCAGTTTTGCCCTAATGCATTCTGAATGGAAAAGGATCCGCTCAGAATGCATCAGTTTGCCTTCGTTCAGTCACCATTCCGCTCTGGAAGCGGACACCAAAATGCTAACTGCAGTGTTTTGCTGTTCGCCTGACGAAGTGGAGCCGAACAGATCGGACCTGGCACACAATGTAAGTCAATGGGGACAGATCCGTTTTCTCTGACACAATAGAAAACTGATCCGTCCCCTATTGACTTTCAATGGTGTTCCTGACGGATCCGTCATGACTATAGAAGACATAATACAACCGGATCAGTTCATGGCGGATGCATGCTGTTGTATTATTGTAACGGAAGCGTTTTTGCAGATCCATGACGGATCCGCAAAAAAACGTTAATGTGAAAGTAGCCTTAGCTGAACACAGCCACAGTATCTTAAAATCCAGCATTTCAGAAAAGTGTTGTTTAAAACATTTAACTTCTTAAACATTTTTCTGTCATAACTCTATATTTAAAGATTAAGGAGGTTATCCCATGAATCGTAGTCACAAAAAAAGTCATAAAATGCTATCAACATCTATTATCTGTATAGTGAGTTTCAGTATTTATAGTATAAAAATATGTTTTTGTCATTTTTTGCTTCTCATGTCTCCCTTGGTTGCTGTTAATCTGTGCTGCTGAAGGCAGGCTGTGGACAGAATAAATCTACTTCCCCCTCTGGCAGCTGATACATTCTCTCTTTTTAATTCCCTTGCAGAAGGGGTCTTCTCAGCTATACTGCCATGCTCCTACAGAGGCCCTGCTCCTTCCTGAGAACTAGAGCAGCAAGCTGTTTCCATTGGTTGTTTTCCAGTGAACTTACAATCACTATGCAGAGAGGGGAAAGTAACAAACCCTATGAGTCCACCGGCACTCAAGGGAAAAATTGCTGCTTCAAAAGTGTCATGCTACTTATTGAACCATTTTTTCTTAAAGGCAGAGTGAAAAAAGTGCTGTGTGAACAGCAGTGCTTATTCCCCATTGAAAATAATGGAAAACTGTTTTCAAGCATCTTGGAAGTATACGTATTTTGAAGCATAATATGAACATTTTCCATCCTGAAATATGATTCATGTTTAGCCATGTGAACATATACATACAATACAAGCAGTAAGGCCATCCATTATACTGTAGACGTGGAATTATTATTTTATCACGTATGTGATCATTTCTTGTATTGAAATGATGCTGCTATTAGTATTAGGTGCTTATTTATACAATATATTATATATATATTTTTTATCTCAGTGGGGTGCAGTGTAGTGGCTTATAGTCATGCTTGCTCAGTGACTTTACTGTGTATGTACACTCAGCCAAGCTTGCCTACTGAGGAGGACAAGCAACACCTACTTACCATACTAATCCCTATGCAGGTTACTGGACATGATGGCTTTACTTTACTTGCTGGATGACTGGCTCTGAAATGGACATACAGTACCTCATAATAAGGGATTGTGCACTGCCTCTAAGGCCTTTTGATAAACATTAACACAATCGATAAGGGATGTGGCTTAGTGGGAAACCATGCGTGACCTAAAATGCAACTTTAGACATCAAAATGTTCCAAAAATTCTGGCGTCAAAATCTGAAAAAAACGAAATCAACTAAAAGTTCTCTTAAACTTTAAGACAGGCAGATGTATCATACTATGCATCATAATATCATATAATTCTGGAGCATTTCAAGGAGGTCTGTCTGCAGAGAGCCTGGGAGGGGACAGCAGGAGAAGATGAGAGTGGTAGTAAAGGCTGATGGTGGTGGTAGTAGTAGTACTAATAGTGGTGGTCCTCACTCTGGTGGTCCCTGGGCCATACAGTGGATGGAGGGGCATATATTTCCTTTTTCATCGGGGCACACCCTAATAAGATGCAGAATAAGTCTCTCTGCACGTTCCCTGCCCTCTCCCTGAACTCTCCCTCTCCAATATTCCTTTATTAATCATTTTTAGCAACACTTTCTCTACCACGTCTCTTCCTATGCTCAGTTCAAAGGACAATGGTGGAGACCGCACGGGATGAGCGTTTTATAGGGCTGTGACATCACAGGAGCTGGCTGCACAGCATTATGAGTGATCTCACGTTCCCGGGCTTCCTACTTTCACTTTGTAACACGTGCAGCCGCCTTTTTAGGAAAACATTTAGAATCAAAGTTTTCCTAAACTTTGGACCGAATTCCACTTCGACAGCTTCACCCCGCTCAATACTGATCAGTGTTATAGCCGATTGCCGACATTGCTTCTGGTGTCTGCCGTTAAGACCGCAGAAACATAACGGTTATGGCGCCATGTTTAAAGACCCTACTGACGTTTTTTTTTATAAAGAAAGTGTACTCACTGGTTGATATTTTATAGCAAACAATAAAATTCAATTATTGCCAAAGAATGAATTACTCTCAGTTTTAGAATCATATTATGCACACTTGTCAACTTTGTTTGGCAGCCAAGTTTAATTCTTTGCTAATGCAATATAAATGTAATATAAATTGAATTTGTTATTTGATCATGTATTTTTATGGCAATATGTCCATGTTTTTATTGTGATATCTATAGCATGCAGTGCTAGAGGCCACAGATTTCACTTATACAGGAGGTAGAAAATATTTTTTTCTTATGTACTACTACTATATTAATTAGTTATATGATCATGCAGTAAAAATGTGTTCCAGATTGCGGGGCAGAAAGGAAACAGAAAACTATTACTGACAGTTGGTCAGGTCACTGGATAGAGAAGTAAGAAGGGAGGAAATTAATGAAGGGAGTAGGAGGAAGAGTAATGAGCGGCATTTCATTTGATAATTTTGTTTAAAAGACCATCATGTAGCAGTACAAATTTAGTGTCCTAAAATGATTAAGCTAAAGTTGTAGGATGCCGCACAGATTACATTAATATAACAGCACGTTGCATTTGTTTCCTACAAAGAGAGCAAATTTGCACTATTGAAGATAAAAAAAAATTTTACCCTTTATTATCATTTTCATTTTATTGGCTTTTTTTGTTTTCCATCAATATAGTCATGTGGAGACTTGTTTTTGAGGGGTGAGTTACATTTTTAACTACATTGGGGTATATGGTATATAATTTATTTAATGATATTTAATTTATTTATTTTTCATAGGAAAATTAAACAAGTTTTTCTTGCTTTATTTCTTGCAGTTTACTGTATGGTAAAATTAAAGAGCTAACTTTATTCTATAAGTCACTAAGGTTGTTTCACACTTTAGTGCTTTTACACAATGAAAGTATATCCATTCTTATGTGCCAATGATGTTTCCATGGTCCGAACGACCAAGCCAAGTGCCAAACTCTGTCAATCTGTCTACCTATCCAAATATAAAATGAAACCTCATTGTGATGGCAAAAGCCATAAGTCTTATTTTTTCGGGATGGAATGAAATTCTTATTGACACTATTTTGAGGTACATATAATTTATAGTTTATTTTTCATTTTTTACCCGGTGGTAAAAATAAAACAACTTATGTTAAACAGGTTGTTATGATTGTGGAGTATTTATTTTGTAAGATAAATTATTAAATAACATAATGAACATTTGTTTCCTTTATTTTCTTTGATGGGGAACAGACTTTTTTTTTAAATAAAACTTTATTTCATTTCAAAGTACTTTTTCTTGTTCCCTAGTGATCTTGAAGCAGCTATCATTTGAACGCTTCTATAATGCTTTGCAATTCATAGTATTTCAAAGCATTACAGCTTGTCAGTGTTAACCTGACAGGTAAACTATTATATTATGCCTAGTCAAATGTTTATGGCAAAAGTGAGGAGGGAATTGTTAGGTTGTCATTGTAACGTATAACGCCCCCCCCCCCCCCCCATGCTAATGTATCATCTGGGGTCAATAAGCAATCAGAGGGAGCCCCCTCCGTCTGTCAACTACCTAAGATGCTGTGGTAACTATTGACCATGGCATCTAAGAGTTTAAACAATCAATTTTATTGGTCTTCATTCAGTTCCCTATGCCCAATGATATTAGGAACAGCCTGAGCATTTCAACTGCACAGAGCATCTTACTGCAATCTTCTTTAGAAGTACCACCATAAAAAGACCAGAAGCCATCTTTCCACAGGGCACCAGAAGAAGTCTGAAGTGAGAGAAACCCTGGGTGGGGCAACAATATCAGTGCTTTTACTTTAAATATATGCCTGCTTGTGCTGATGTTTGTGAGTATGGAGAATAGATTGCTTTTACTTTGAATTGTGCCTATGCTCTACACTATCTCTCCATTCTTTTCTCTTAAGCTTGCAGCAAGGACTATCTGGTGTTCACCTAAAGGTGTGAGATTCCTTGGATCCTCAAGTGTTTGGAGGAGAAGCCGCTGCCATCTAGCCACATGTGTTGTCTGTTTAAACACTATAGGAAGAGGTGATTCAGGACTATTAAGGAGACTTATCCTGTCTAAAATCCACTATTGATTATTAGGGGTGACACTGGAAACTATTCAGAAGTGTTTTTTCTAGTTTTGTAAATTGGTGCTTCATGGACTACCTCGCTATCTTCTTTTGGCTCCTTCTGAAATATAGACTTTTTTTTGTTTAAACCAGATGCACCCCCTCTTCAATGTGCATGGCCCAGGGATCACTGAAGTAGGACAGCTGCCACTGAGTACAACTACCATCCATCAGTACTACCATTCTCGTCTTCTCCTCTCATGCTTCTTACTGGGTCGCTGCACTTTCACATTGTGGATCCCACCAATATGATAAAAAGCTGTTGATGTACTTGTTGGCTGGTGTTTCATGCTACAAATGTCTGGTTTCTAATATGCGTCATGTGTGGCATGGATCTTTAGAAGATGGGAAGACTGTGGCTCTTAAGGAATACACATGGTCAGTAACAAATATCAGGTAGGCAGTGGAATTTAAAGAATGATCTCCTTATACAAAGGAAGCTAATGTGCAGTACAAAAATGTTCCCTGTACCATAACATTACTCCAACCAATCTGACATAAGCTAGGACAGCTTTATGAGTTTGACTGAAGATCCAGTGCAAAATCTTGCGTGGCTCGTAAAGACGTCATACCTCACTGTGCACGGGATTTTGTGCGCGATCTTCAATCAAGATGGCGGTGGCCGACTCTTTTCACTGAAACGGATGAGCAATTGTTCCTGCTGTGACCACCTCCTGAGTTTACTATTCTACAGATTCACAGCTCTAATGGTGAAGAAGCCTTGTCACCTCTGGAGACTCATTTTTTCTTGGTTAACCAAACCAAATCAGTGCCCCCTTGTCTTTTAAGGGGTTTTTACATGGAACAGCTTTTCACCATGTTTTTTTTTGTACTGGCCATTTATATATCATGTCACCTCTTAGACGTTTCTTCTCAAGACTAAATAAATATAATTCTTTTAATCTTTCCTCATAACTAAGACTTTTCATGCCCCATTATCAGTGTAGTCGCTCTTCTTTGTACTTTTTCCAGCTCGAAGGCATCCTTTCTATGGATTGGTGCCCAGAACTGAACTACATATTCCAGATGAGGCTGTATCAAAGCTTTGTAAAGGGATAATATTACATCCCTGCCCTGCGAGTCTATTCCTATTTTAATACATGACAATATCTTACTAGCCTTAAAAGCAGCTGATTGACATGGTATGGTGTTATTTAGTCTATGATCTACAAGTACACCGAAATCCTGCTCTACAAGTCACTCTCCCAGTGTTACACCTCCTAGGATATATGATACATGTAGATTATTACTACTCAGGTGCATAACTTTGCAGGTATTCACATTGAACCTCATTTGCAAAGTACATGCCCAAAAACACAGAGCATCCGAGTCAGCTCTATGGACATCTTCCATAGACTGTACAGTACTACATAGCTTGCATCTGCAAAAATATTAACAGTGCATGTAATTGCTAGTGTTGATCACGAATACTCGATTTGCGAATTTTTATCTCAAACATAGATACTTCAAAAATTTGCGAATATTTAGAATATAGTGATAAATATTCGTAATTTTGAATATTTCGAGATTTTTTTATTGCGAATTTTCGTAATGCGAATTTTTATCGCAAATTGCCGAGTAAAAACATGATTCCTCCCTGCTTCTTGCTTGTGGGCCAATGACTCATTGGCCCACAAGCAAGAAGCAGGGAGGAATCATGACTTTAAATGGGATAAATGATGAATTTTCTAAAAATTCATAAATAGCACTATATCGAATATACAGTATTTGTTTTTTTGAATATTCGTAATATTCTAAAACAAGAATATATAGCAATATAGCGAATATTCGAAAAAAACAAATATAGAGCAAAATAGCTAATATAGTGCTATAATCTTCTTTGTCTAATAGTTGTAATTTTTTTCTCTTCTGAAGTTCAGATTGAAAAAAAAATTCAGCTATTGAAAAAATTGCGGAACGGGTGC
This sequence comes from Bufo bufo, assembly GCF_905171765.1. Classification (NCBI taxonomy): domain Eukaryota; kingdom Metazoa; phylum Chordata; class Amphibia; order Anura; family Bufonidae; genus Bufo; species Bufo bufo. The sequence goes on from NC_053392.1 coordinate 89,994,671, forward strand.
GGACCCTTTTGCGGACGTGTGAATGGAGCCTTAATTGCATCCTCGATATCATTAATAACTAAATTAAATAATAGAGGACCTTCAAGCAAGATGGTGGCGAGCCAGCCTGTCGCGAGCTAATGGATCAGGTTTTTTTTTTTTTTTTTCACTGTATTAATAAGATGACACGATCAGTTATGAACGCAGCATCTGAGGGGTACAATGAGTGGGAGCGGCGCAATTGCTGCTCCCTGCCATTGCACCCACTACTTACAAAGAAATTTGTTTTGTGATGAAGTAATTAGTCACGAAGCGGATTTCTTTGTAAAATTCGGCAAAGCAGCCAATTCAAATTTTACAAAACGATTATCACAAATCACTAGGCTGTTTCCCTACCACCCATTCACTTAAAATCAGATGAACAATTCAGGTGAGTGGGGATCTCAGAGGTCAGAAGCCTCACTTATGGAGCATATAATCAATTTGCCACAAACCTGGATGTTAAAGCAGAAACCTTTTAAAGAGCATCTGTCTCCATGGTCAACCCTATTAAACCAAGCATACCGCCTGGTAGGGTTGATCATGGTGACTAAAATTAACCTTCTTTTTCTGCAATCAGTATTAACATTGCAGAGAAACTCTTATTTTTATTATTTATATTTATATGGCCTAGCCCCATGGACAACTGCGTCACCTCCGCTTCTCCCAGTTGCCAGTGAGACTGGCAGGGCCAGGAATTCTTACTGCTCTGATGCCTGGCCCTGAAATCTCGAGCATGCACCGATGTAGTGAAGACCTCAGAGAGGAGACGATTTTCACTGCACATTCGCCGTTAGTACTGCCAACACGTGTGGAGTGAAGATCTCATAGCAGAGATTACCTCTCTGAGATCTTCACTGTTCTGGCACATGCATGAGATTTCATGACCAGTCGTCTGAGCAGTGTTGATGCCTGGCCCTGTTAATCTCACTGGGAGGGGAGGGGCACCAGAGAGAGACGGAGTCTTGCTCTGAGCACCTGATTTGCATATAAATAAAAATAAGAATTTATCTACAATGGAAATTCCTATTGCAGGGATAGAAAGGGCTCATTTTAGTCACATGATCAACCCCGCCAGGGAGTATGCCTGGTTTAATAGGATTTAACATGGGCGCCTATGCTCTTAAGGAAAGGAGAATATGAAAAAAGTATTTTGATTGCAAACTGTACATTTCTGACTTTGATATCAGTAGCACATCTAAATTCAATAATCTGGTATGGGTTCACAAACCATACAAGTGGTGAAATCTTCACTAAATCTGAGTAAAATAAGAAACATTCACATTTTACAGTGAATTTTCCACATTTAGATTTTTTACAGCCCATCTTCTCCAAGTTGTGGAAAGAGTAGATGCCTTTACGGTTTATCCAGAAAATATTTGCATTACAAAAAGTAAAATACACAATAAATCCACCAGGTTTGAACGTGACCATGTACACAAGAGTTTTGACAGCAAAATGAAGCTCAAAATCTTCAGACTTCGTCAATAATTTTCTACAATACGGGCCTGATTTGCTTTAAAAACAGTTGTGGGTTCCAGGCTGAGCAATATAATTGCTAGAGATGAGCAAATCGATTCTAAACTAATCAGATTTATTCCAAATTTCACAAAATTTGTCTGCCAAACAAATCTGAACTTTGGCGATTCGCTTCATACAAATCATGTAAAAACAGCACCTAGGGCCATTTTACTGTGTAAATTGGTGGGGAAAATGACAGGAAGGAAGAAAATAGAGGATCAAATGACCCTGAGAGAGGGAGGGGGGCTTGTCCTAATTACTTTGGAGGCTGACAGACAGGCTGATCAGCCAATCAGGGGCAAGATTCTGGCAGGTCCTTCTGGTGAGAACACCATTAAACACCATTCTGCTTTCAGCTTGTGTGCTGACGTGTCTGCCAAGAAGGAATTGCAGAGCAGACATAAACCAGCAATCCAGCTGTACTGAGGACACACTATAGTGAGCGCACAGGGAGATATAATTGGGTAGACTTTAGAGTTTTATCAGGGAAAGCTTAGAGAGAGAGAGTGAGCGACTGGTCATTCCGACCATAGAAAGTTGTGTGCGGTTTCATAGTTTATAAAAAAAAAAAAAACTCAAGTTTCTACAGTTCATAGGCTTATTGCCAGCACCATAATAGCATACATCCTGAGCAATTTCCCCCTTTTTTCTAAAAATGTCAATTTAATGTTGGAAATTGAGCATTTTTCAGCACACTTAAGTTTATCAATGTACCTGTGTTAGTGAACATGTATTACTTTAGTGTTATTGAATGCATTTTAATGCAAAACCTGCATTACTATACCCACGTTATTAAATGTATTTAACTGCAAAAGCTGTATTACAATACCCTATGTAGCGGGATTAGCTCACGGGACCGCCGTCTCCTGGGATAGACGGGCGCTATAGGCACATAAAACACAGTCCAGTCCAAGCAAGTATGGTGCAACTGGCCTCAGCCAGTTTTATTGACTTTTGCAGAAAAAGAATTAAACAAAACAGTTCAAAACAAATGAAATACCTGGCCGTCTGGCCACTACTTCTAGACAGGTAGTAGTCCCTAACTACATGAAACTGAGCCTTGTGCCCAGCTCCATCAACAAAACACACTGTTGTTTTTACTCACACATAAGGGTTCTTCCCAGGAGCAGAGAGATCAGCTAGTGAGCTGTTTGCCCTTTTATAGCACACTCAGGTTCCAAGGTGATTAGCCACAGTTACCCTGAATACCTGGAGTGGCTAATTGGAGCAGGGACCCACCCAACTCTCCCTGCTCCAAGCAGCCAGGCCCTTCTAACCAGGTTTTTAACAAAACCCTTGCAAAGAGAAAACCTAGTTTTCCTTGCTGTCAATTCCCTGGCTGCTTTTTAGAACGTATAGGACAGGAACCTAGGTGAAATGTAGACTCCTTCCACCACTTTCCCCCTGGTCCTGTCACATATCCTCCCCCCCTGTTTCGACCTTGGGGTAGGAACACTCTGTGCCCTTAAACAGTACATCCTGGACAGGGCATCTGCGTTTCCAAGCTGACGCCCGGGCCTATGTTCAACTGTAAAACTATAATCTTGAAGAGACATGAACCATCGGGTCACTCGCCTGTTTTTCTCACGGTTTTGGCACATCCATTTAAGGGGGGGGCATGGTCAGTTACCAGTTTGAATGTTCTCCCTACCAAATAATACCTGAGAGCTTCTATGGCCCACTTTACTGCCAAACACTCCTTTTCTACAATGGAGTATTTCTTTTCATGTTCATTTAACTTTTTACTCAGGTATACTACAGGATGCTCTTCCCCAGCCCTTACTTGCGACAACACAGCCCCTATACCAACATCCGAGGCATCTGTTTGCACAATGAACTCCTTTTTAAAATCTGGTGTGACTAACACTGGGTGGGCACATAGAGCCTGCTTCAGGTTCTGAAAGGCCTGTTCCGCTTCCGTGGTCCATTTGACCATGGTTGAATCCTTCCCTTTTGTAAGGTCTGTTAAAGGGCTCGCAATGCTGGCAAAATTTTCAATAAAACGCCTATAATAACCAGTTAAACCTAGGAATGCTCTGACTTGTTTTTTGTTCAAAGGCCTTGGCCAGCTCTGGATGGCTTCCACTTTGTTTATTTGAGGTTTTATAACTCCTCGCCCAATCATGTAGCCCAAGTACTTTGCCTCTTCTTGCCCAATGGCACATTTTTTTGGATTCGCTGTTAACCCTGCTTCCCTAATAGAATTCAGGACGGCTTCTACCCTGGGTAGATGACTTTCCCAATCCGTGCTATGGATTATCACATCATCTAAATAGGCAGCTGCGTATCTACGATGTGGTCTTAAAATTTTGTCCATCATCCTCTGAAATGTGGCCGGGGCCCCATGCAAACCAAAGGGAAGGACTACATACTGAAAATGGCCATCAGGGACACTAAAAGCAGTTTTTTCTTTGGCCCCCTCAGTCAACGGTACTTGCCAGTAACCTTTTGTAAGATCTAATGTGGTAAAGAACCTAGCATTACCAAGCCTATCAATCAGCTCATCCACTCGAGGCATTGGGTAAGCATCAAACTTTGAGACAGTGTTCAGTTTCCTGAAGTCATTACAGAAACGTATGGTGCCATCAGGTTTGGGAACCAAGACTATAGGACTAGACCAGTCACTATGGGACTCCTCTATAACCCCTAACTGAAGCATTGTTTGGACTTCTTGGGAGACAGCTTTACGTCTAGCCTCAGGTATTCTATAAGGCTTTTGGTTGACTCTGACCCCTGGTTCGGTTACAATATCATGTTCAATTATATCTGTTCGACCAGGTAGCTCAGAAAATACATCTTTATTTTTTATTACAAACTCCTTTGCCTCTTGGGTTTGAGATCCTGACAAAGTGTCTGCAATTTTTACCTCTGGTATCTCAAAGCTACATTCCTTTTTCCCACTGCTGTAAGCTGCTAACACCTCTCGGTCCTTCCAGGGTTTGATTAGGTTCACATGATAAATTTGGTAGGGCTTACGTCTACCTGGTTGGTGAACCCGGTAATTCACCTCTCCGACCTTCTCAACTATTTCATAAGGACCTTGCCATTTGGCCAAAAATTTACTTTCTACTGTGGGGACAAGGATTAATACCCTATCCCCAGGGTTGAAGTTTCTTACTTTAGCCGACCTGTTGTAAACCCGGGACTGACTCTCCTGGGCCTGCAGCAAGTGTTCTTTTACAATGGGCATTACTTTTCCAATTCTTTCCTGCATTTGGGACAAGTGTTCAATCACACTTTTGTAGGGTGTAGCCTCACTCTCCCAGGTCTCTTTGGCAATATCCAAAAGACCCCGAGGGTGCCGACCATACACTAGCTCGAACGGAGAAAATCCGGTAGATGCTTGAGGCACCTCCCGTACAGAAAACATAAGATATGGTAAAAGACAATCCCAGTCTTTCCCATCCTGTGCCACCACTTTTCTGAGCATCCCTTTTAAGGTTTTGTTGAACCTTTCAACTAATCCATCCGTTTGGGGATGATAAACTGAGGTACGCAAGTGAGTTATTTTCAACAGTTTACACAACTCTTTTGTAACCTTTGACATAAAGGGCGTCCCCTGGTCAGTGAGTACTTCTTTAGGTATGCCCACTCTAGTAAACATCTGGAACAACTCCTTGGCTATCACTTTTGCAGAGGTTTTCCTTAGAGGTATTGCTTCAGGATAGCGGGTAGCATAATCAAGGACAACCAAAATGTATTGGTGACCTCTGGCAGACTTAACAAGAGGTCCCACCAAATCCATTGCAATCCTCTCAAAGGGAGTTTCAATAATCGGGAGTGGTACTAACGGACTCCTAAAGGTCGCTACCGGGTTGTGTAATTGACACTCTGGGCATGAATCACAGTATTCTTTTATCTCTTTATGTACCCCGGGCCAATAAAACCTCTGCAAAATCCGGTCTTTGGTTTTTTCATAGGCCAAGTGCCCTCCTAGCACATGTGAATGGGCTAGATCCATCACCTTTTGGCGATGCGATTTTGGGACCACAAGTTGCTCCACAACCTGCCCATTTTGCTCATCAACTCTATATAAGAGTTCATTCTCTATAGAAAAATGGGGAAATATTTTCTCTACCCCAGTATCTTGAGGTACCCCATTGACTACTTTCACACTTTGCCATGCGTGGGTTAATGTTGGGTCCCTGAGTTGAGCTGTCCCAAAGTTATCATTGGAGACTGGCAAGTCAGGGAGACCAATTTCCGGGACATCATCAGTATCACCTGCAAGCACTGCTAAGGGAAAATTCTCGGTTTCACTCTGGGTCACCCCTACTGTTTGCACATTTTCAGTCTCAGCCAGGGGAATGGGATCTACAGCAGACCCACTTAAACACTTATCAAGCATATTCCACATTTTCCAAAACAGAGGAAAATCACACCCCACAATGACAGTATGCAACAGACTGTTTACAACCCCTACTTCATGGGTTACTTTCCCGCACGGGGTTTCAAAAGAGACTATAGCAGTGGGGTACTCTTTTGTATCCCCATGTATGCAGATGACCCCCATCTGTCTCTTTTGCAGCTTCCTAGTGTCCACCAGGCTGCCATGCACAAGAGTCACTAGACTACCAGAGTCCAACAGAGCTTGAACTGAGTGTCCTTCAATCACCAAGCTGCAAGTTTGTCGCTCCATATCTGGGGTCGGCAAGGCAGAGTAGGCAGGTCCCGCAAACAATGACCTCCTCCACCCACTGTCACACTCCATAGGCTCAGCCAAAGGACAGTTGGCAGCCACATGGCCCAGTCCTTGACATCGCCAGCAAACAATGTTTTTGAACGCCCAAGGCTGTCTAGGGCTAACTGGCTTAAGAGGTCTGGCTAATAGGTCGGTCTCAGTTCCTACTTTACGGCCCTCCCTTGCCCCCTTTAGATTAGGAACAGTCTTACCGCGATCAGTAGACTTCTGGCTCCCTGGGGCCGGCCAAGTAGGAGAGAGGTCTTGGAGATACTCCTCGGTGTTCAGATACCGCTCCACTAGGGCGACGAGCTGATCCACATCCCTGGGGTCCGCTTGTCCCACACAGCGCTGTATCCGAACTGGTAGAGCACAAACAAACCGGTCCAGGACCACTCTTTCCACCACCTGAGTGGCTGTAGATACCTCTGGCTGTAGCCATTTTTTAGCCAGGTGAAAAAGATCATACATTTGCGACCTCGCTGGTTTATCCAATTGGAAAGTCCAGTTGTGCACTCGCTGGGCTCTGACCGCAGATGTTACACCCAAGCGAGCGAGAATTTCTGCTTTCAGTTTTGGGTACTGTCTGGCATCCTGCTCACTCAAATCATAGTAGGCTTTCTGTGGCTCCCCACTTAGGAAAGGAGCAAGGGTGTCTACCCACTGTTCGGCTGGGAGTTTCTCTCTTTCAGCGGCTCTTTCAAAAATGGTGAGGTAGGTCTCCACATCATCCCCTGCTACCATTTTTTGAAGGGAAGCTTGCACTCTCCTCCCCACAGAGATGGATTCCTCCTGGACATGGGGCCTTTCAGCCAGCACCGCTATCTGCTCCACCAGACTTTTATTAAGCGATTGCTGTTCTCTGAAACCAGCTTGCGTAGTCTCCATGAACAACCGATTGGTTTCCTGCTGGTTAGCATTCGCCTTTTGGAGCTGTATGTTAGCCTGGATCAGCTGTTTCAGCACTTCCTCCATATCTGCACTGTTTGTTTTTTTCAGAACAGCAGACTTAACCCAGGACATAAAACTTGCTGGATTTTTGTGCCAGCGCAGCCTCCACCATATGTAGCGGGATTAGCTCACGGGACCGCCGTCTCCTGGGATAGACGGGCGCTATAGGCACATAAAACACAGTCCAGTCCAAGCAAGTATGGTGCAACTGGCCTCAGCCAGTTTTATTGACTTTTGCAGAAAAAGAATTAAACAAAACAGTTCAAAACAAATGAAATACCTGGCCGTCTGGCCACTACTTCTAGACAGGTAGTAGTCCCTAACTACATGAAACTGAGCCTTGTGCCCAGCTCCATCAACAAAACACACTGTTGTTTTTACTCACACATAAGGGTTCTTCCCAGGAGCAGAGAGATCAGCTAGTGAGCTGTTTGCCCTTTTATAGCACACTCAGGTTCCAAGGTGATTAGCCACAGTTACCCTGAATACCTGGAGTGGCTAATTGGAGCAGGGACCCACCCAACTCTCCCTGCTCCAAGCAGCCAGGCCCTTCTAACCAGGTTTTTAACAAAACCCTTGCAAAGAGAAAACCTAGTTTTCCTTGCTGTCAATTCCCTGGCTGCTTTTTAGAACGTATAGGACAGGAACCTAGGTGAAATGTAGACTCCTTCCACCACTTTCCCCCTGGTCCTGTCACACCGTGTTAGTGAACTTATTGTATTACATGAAGATACTGTTCAGAGACACCAAATGCATTTTACTGCAGTGCAAAAGCTGCATTATTAGAACTGTTTTATTGAACATGTTTTGCTTGAACATCTGCATTACTATACGTGTGTTAGTGAATGCGTTTTACTGCAAAAACTGCATTACTATAACCATGTTAGTAAATGTGTTTTACAAAAAAACTGCTTTACTATAAACATGTTAATGAATGTGTTTAACTGCAAAAACTGCATCACTATACCCAGTTATTGACCACGTTTTATGTTAAAACAGCACAAATATATTGCATGTTAGTGAACATGTTTTACAGTTACAGCAAAAGCATTATTACCATTGTAAATTGTTGGCACCAGTGTATACTGTGTTTGTAGCAGAGGAGGGACATCTACGGTCTTTAACTTACAAAAAAAAAAATCATAATAATTGAATAAAATGTTTGGTAAATAGAAGCGTGCAAAATGAAAGACCCAGGCCTCATCATACTAGAGTTAGAATGTGGGTAGTACTACAAACAGCACTAGACATCCAGCCCCTGGTAGGCCACAGTTTTCCCTGGCTTCCAATAGGTGACACATTTATAATTGAGGACAAAGAGGATGAGATTGTGGACTGGATGGCTTACTCCTCCTCTTAGTCACAGCAGAATGATGTTAAGGTCGCCTCTAAGTCTGACACCATGTCTTGGAGCCAGGGGTCACAGATTTCTCCTGCTCCTCACTCCTGAGGCCCTAGAAAAGCCTTTCAGTTGCATCCTCTTTGTCTTCACTGCCTCCTCCTCATGTGATACCTTTGTTCCTAAGAAGAAGCATCAAAACCCCATGTCCTATGAAAGATACTCAAGATTGTCTCCCTGTTAAAGGGGTTGTCCGAGTTATGAAAAAAAATAATATAGCACTGAAAATCTGATATATAACTGAGCTAAGCAAGTTTTATGCAAAACAAAAATATATATTTCCTCATTTCCCTGATTCTTTTCTGGCCCTTTGTTTACATGCAATAAAAACAACCCCTGCTCTGCTAAGGGAGTGAATACAAGAGCTGCCCTGAGTGACATGTCTGCCTGCTGGGAGACTCTGCAGCATGTTGTATGTATAGGACTACAAGTCCCAGCTGTATAATGACACTGCTAAGGGAGTGGATACAAGAGCTGCCCTGAGTGCTGGGAGAATCAACAGCAACTTGTAAGTGTAGAACTACAAGTCCCACCTGTATAAGGACACTGCTAATACACACAGGATCTTCCCCCTACCTTCTTGTGCAATGCTCTCTCTAGTCTGTCAGCGCCTGTGCCCAGAATAGTCACTGCTGCAGCTACCCAGTCTGTGCAGCTGAAGGGGTTAAGAATCCTAGGAGAGCAGACAGCCCGGCAGTGAAGGGGGGCGTGGCCAGCAAAGTGACGTCTCGTTTACAGGCTTGTAAACGAACTTTATCAGAGCAGGGAGAGAAGCTGACATCACAGGTCATGTGACCCTCAGTAAAATCTGAGAAACCAGCCACTGGAGATAAAGTGAGTTAATTGGAAAGCTGTTACATTTGCTTAGTTAGGAACATAGAAAGAACAAAAAAATAACTCGGACAACCACTTTAATGACTTGTGTGAGAAGCATCAGCTTTAGCATTTGGACTGCCATGAGGAGGGAGTTCTTCCCATCAAGGCACGCCCTGGGTTTGGGGCTTTTCTGCCTGGTGGTGATTCATGGTGCCATTGATGGTGATGGATTTAGAGGTGGAAGGCATGGTTCCCTAATGTGTTAGGCATTGTGTGGCAGGTTTAACAGATGTTCTGAACGTGTTTTTTTTTAAATTTTTTTTATTGCAGATAAAGTTCAAATACAGCAGTCCCAGTTCTCAGCATGCATGGACTGGCAGTTCTTATACTGTTCTGCACTTTCACAGATCTTACAGTTCTCACAGCTACAAAGGTAGTTAATAGGCACTGGTCTTTCTCTAAAGCAATCTTCCTCACACTGAACTTTGGTTTTCAGCTTTAGGATCCAGAAATAGGGGTTCAACACTTCACTTGCAGCCTTCTGCACTATTTCAATTTCTCTTACTCTTTTCTTTACTCACAAGTGGATCCATAATGTCCCAAGATGTGGGCTTTAGTAGAAAACCAGTCTGCCTCGAAAGTCTGGACAAGTTTTCTGTGGAGTCCATAAGCCTCTCAGACAAGTACATCTCCACAGTCTCTTTTTTGCATGCACGGGTATGCTCTACAATATTCTCCTTTCTCTTTTCCTAAACTTAACCTGGTTTAAAGCTTTTTCTCTCAAGACTGTCCTTTTTTTCTTTACATTCCACTGTCTCTCTCTGCACTCCCTATGGGGAGGGTGCAACAGCCCCACCTAGCAATGGTTGTTATGGCCTGTGAACTCACTTTGCAGCATACATATAGGCTTTGCATAAAAACATCTTGACCCCTTAAGCAGTGGACCGGTGCACATTGATCTGCAAATCCATATGTGCACATTAGGATACAGTCATTTGTATCATTATTATTTTATTCATTCTCATAGCACTCACATTGTCATCACATTTATAACTATCCTCACTGGGGCTCTAAAATTAATTTCCATATTAACCTATTGGTGCATTTTTTGGAGTGTGGGAGAAAATTTATGCAAACATGAGAAGAACATACAAACTCCATGTAGATATTGCCCTTTGTCATATTTAATTCTAGGACGCCAGCGTTGTAAGGCATCAGTGCAAACCACTAAACGTTCATGTTACCTATAGTGTGCATTACTTTGTAAGTGTGGGTCAGCAAACTGAATCAATGCCCCTTGTCCAAAAGAAATAAAAAAAGTGTAGCTCCTTCTGTGCATTCTGATAGTAATTCACAGGGCTGCGAAGACATAAAAATTTCTCATGACTGCCCCCTCTAACCAAAATAGGTTTGGTGCCTGTTTTTGGCAGTCATTTGTTTGGAGAGTAATAACATTTCCCACAGTACTATAAGTATTATCAGAAAAATTCAGCAGCTAAACACACAAACCTGATAAATACATCATATTAGGAAAGCATTGCTCGAAAGTAAGCAAAAGGCAAAGTGTCCACCTCCTGGAATCCCTAGCTGTAATCTGAAAGAGAACCTGATGGAAGTGTTTAAAGCATTACACAACGCCCATTCAAATCTATGGGTAAAGTAGCCATATAAAGTACAGGTCTTCAAAACATGCTAATTTTGGCAGGACTGGCCAGTGATTTTATGTATATGGGTGAATTCTGACTCTTCCTCAACAGCCAATGTTGGGGAACAGTTGAGCATGCTGGATTTCAACATGCCCGATCATTCTATTCTTAAGGTAGATACTGTAGCTAATTCCCTTTTCTAAACAGGAAAGAGAACACACAGACTTGGCCAAACCGGGAATATATTAGAAGGCATTGGAAAAAATAGCATTTGGCTGACAGCTTACTGAGGTATATGGCCACTTGAAAGGGTTTTTCCGGATTTACCTACTGATGACCAATCCTCAGGATAGGTCATCAGTATGAGATTGGTGGGGGTCCGACTACCAGCACCTCCATAGATCAGCTGTTTGAGTAATTTACGGCACTCACCGGAGCTCTGGTCATCTTACCAGCCTGTTCATACAGCTGAGCAGAGAGGGTCCCAGTAATCTGATATTGATGGCCTACTGTATCCTGTGGACAGGCCATCAATGTGTAAATCCCAGGAAATTCCTTTAATGCAGGACAGGACAAGAGCATTAGATGCTTTTTGCATCTGCTTTCCCCTGTGGCCAAGAGATGAGGAACCTGAACAGAGAACCCTCCTCTATTAACTCAGAATTCATCAGAAATGGATTTTATAAATTGAACAATTTCTATAAGCAAACCCTAATGCTAGATCCAAAAGTAGAAGTTTGTTGTAAAACCACCATGCAATCTGTGTAAGTATCTTCAAACAAACTTCAACCTAATTTCATCTTCCTCCGTTTTTAAATATCTCTATATCATCTGCCTTCTCTCATCACAGTACTATATCTACCCCCCACCACCTATCTTCTCTGGCATTTGTTCTTGGCCTCCACTTTCCTTTCTCCTAATAAAGAAATCACAACAACAGCACAATTTTGATTCCTGTTGCACTTCTCCACAGATCTATACTTATCATCCAGTGTTCCATCTGTGGAGTACAGTCCGTGTGATAATGGCCATTGTTAGTCCTTTGTGTGGACTGTTGTGTATTTATTGTTAGTTCCGTCCTATTTATAAAATAATAGAAACCAAGTTGAAAACACAACGAGCGCAGCAGATAATAATAGGAACATCCCTGCCATTAACCTCCTCAGCTCTACTCGATGGAGCGTACTGCAGATTACTAGCTCCCCCTTTTGAAACTTGAACAGAAACAGAACATAAAACATAATAAATGTTCAACGTCTTATTTCTTCTCATTTAAATAATGCTAGAAGCATGTACAGTACGTTGCACATCCAAGGCAAAATACGAGGAGCAGAAGCAATAAGCCTGGTATAATGAGACAGAGTATTTTACATATTCAAACTTTTTATGCGAATTTCTTCAATTTGTTATTTAGCAACTAAATGTATGAAATATGTTACGGTTTATGTCTGTTAGGCCTCCTGCACCCGACCGTATGTATTTTGCGGTTCTCAAAAAACGGATCCGCAAAAAATACGGATGACGTCTGTGTGCATTCCGTATTTTGCAGAACGAAACAGCTGGCCCCTGATAGAACAGTCCTATCCTTGTCCGTAATGCGGACAATAATAGGACATGTTCAGGGGCGGACTGACCGGTCGGGCATTTCGGACGTGGTCCGAGGGCCCGGCCAGGATAGGGGCCCGCCGCAGCTGTGCTAAAGAGTTTTTTTTCACCGCCTATTTCGCGTCCCCTCGTCACGTGACCTATTCCTCCCAGTAGCCCATACATTACAGGCTTTTTCTAGTTGGAGGAGGCTAAAAGACCTTTCATGATGTCACGACCACGTGATCCTGCGTGGGCGGAGTCAGTCTCCTGGGCTGGCTGTTCAGCGTGAGGAGGTAAAGGACCTGTGATGATGTCAAGACCATGTGATCCTGTGTGGGAGGAGTCAGGCTCACAGGCTGTGCAACTGGAGGAGGTAAAGGACCTGTGATGCTGTCGCTACCCTGTGATGCTGTATGGGCGAAGTCAAGTGAGATTCCCTAGGTAAAGTCTGTGACCAGGGCCCCACCTATGTTGCAGATCTACAACTTTCAGAATTTCTTGCCCACCAAAGACTGCCAGGACATGCTCAGAGTTTTAGCAGCAGCCTCAGAGCCACAGGTTGGAAAATATTGGTCTACAGAATTATTTATTTATCTTAAGGGCTCTTTCACACTTGCGTTGTCCGGATCCGGCGTGCACTCCATTTTCCGGAATTACACGCCGGATCCGGAAAAACGCAAGTGAACTGAAAGCATTTGAAGACGGATCCGTCTTCAAAATGCTTTCAGTGTTACTATGGCAGCCAGGACGCTATTAAAGTCCTGGCTGCCATAGTAGGAGCGGGGAGCGGGGGAGCAGTATACTTACAGTCCGTGCGGCTCCCGGGGCACTCCAGAATGACGTCAGAGCGCCCCATGCGCATGGGTGACGTGATCCATGTGATCACGTCATCCATGCGCGTGGGGCGCCCTGACGTCACTCTGGAGCGCCCGGGGAGCCACACGGACGGTAAGTATACTGCTCCCCAGCTCCCCACTACACTTTACCATGGCTGCCAGGACTTTAGTGTCCTGGCAGCCATGGTAACCATTCAGAAAAAGCTAAACGTCGGATCCGGTAATGCGGCAAAACGACGTTTAGCTTAAGGCCGGATCCGGATTAATGCCTTTTAATGGGCATTAATTCCGGATCCGGCCTTGCGGCAAGTCTTCAGGATTTTTGGCCGGAGGTAGAAATACAACATGCTACGGTTTTCTGAAAAGCCTGATCAGTCAAAAAGACTGAACTGAAGACATCCTGATGCATCCTGAATGGATTTCTCTCCATTCAGAATGCATTAGGATAAAACTGATCAGGATTCTTCCGGCATAGAGCCCCGACGACGGAACTCTATGCCGGAAGAAAAGAACGCAGGTGTGAAAGAGCCCTAACTTGAGCAAGTAATAGTTCATTTGGCTTCATTTGTGTCATCCTCTAGGCTCAAACTTGCTTGTCTAAAATAAGTATTTCCCCCCCCAGTATAATAAACATTGAGTGCGGCGCCCCCCCCCCAGTATAATAAACATTGAGTGCGGCGCCCCCCCCCAGTATAATAAACATTGAGTGCGGCGCCCCCCCCAGTATAATAAACATTGAGTGCGGCGCCCCCCCCCAGTATAATAAAAATTAACTCACCTCCTCCAATTGATCGCGCAGCTGCCGGTCTCCTGTTCTTTCTTCAGGACCTGTGGTGACGTCACTGAGCTCCATCACATGGTCCATTACCATGGTGATGGATCATGTGATGAGCACAGTGATGTCACCACAGGTCCTTTGACAGGTCCTGAAGAAAGAACAGGAGACCGGCTGCTACGCGATCAATTGGAGGAGGTGAGTTAATTTTTATTTATTTTTTTAACCCTCATTGGCACTGCCCACCAATGTTTATATATTTATTATACTAGGTAGGGGGGCGCACTGCGCCACCAATGTTTATTATACTGGGGTGTTGGGGGGGGCGCACTGCGCCACGAATGTTTATATGTTTATTATACTAGGGAGGGGGGGCGCACTGCGCCACCAATGTTTATTATGTTAGGGGGGGACGCACTGCGCCACCAATGTTTATTATACTGGGGTGTTGGGGGGGCGCACTGCGCCACCAATGTTTATTATATTGACCTTCTACTACGCATTCTGCATTAAAGAATGCTATTATTTTCCCTTATAACCATGTTGTTATAAGGGAAAGTAATACAGTGAATAGACTTTCATCCTAGCAACCATGCGTGAATATTGCACGGTTCAACCGGAAGGATAGATCCGGCATTCCGGTATTTTGAATGCCAGATCCGGCACTAATACATTCCTATGGGGAAAAATGCTGAATCCGGCATTCAGGCAAATCTTCAGTTTTTTTCGCCAGAGATAAAACCGTAGAATGCTGCGGTTTTATCTTTTGCCTGATCAGTCAAAAAGACTGACCTGAAGACATCTTTTCCGGTATAGAGCCCCTGTGACGGAACTCTATGCCGGAAATTAAAAACGCTAGTGTGAAAGTACCCTAAAATATTAAGTTTAAATCCCCCCTTTCCCAATTTTACATATAAAATATATAAACAATAAATAAACATATTACATAGCGCTGTGTCCGAAAAGTCCAAACTATTAAATTATTAAAAAATATCTCCTATGCGGTGAGCATTGGCCATTTTTAGTCACCTTGTCACCCCAAAAAATAGGATAGGACTGTTCTATTATGAGCCGAACGTTTCATAAAATGCGAAATGCACGCAGCTTTTTTTGGTGTTTTTTTTTTTTTTGCACGGTATTGAGTATCGCAATACTTTTTTATGGTGACGAAAGCGAATCAAAACTTTGGTATCGAAACAACCCTACGCCATTCTGATCGGCGTGGCGTTGTCACGATACCAAAATTTTGATTCAGTTTTGATTTGGTGACTAAAAATTTAATTTGGCTCCTAAATTTTTCAGTTCAGGAGCCAATGGCTACTAGGTATTTTTTTTTGTCTGGAGCACTGTGCCCAGCACCCCGATTCCGAATGTTATGCTGGCCTGGTAATGGCAGCGGGGCCCGGTGCAGTCACTGTATTCTATTACACCGGGCCCCGCTCACTGTAATACTAATATTCATATGTGAACAAGAACAAGAGAAATCCTCTGCGATCCTCTCCTTCTGAGCTCTCTGTACTCAGTAGCAGGCCGGGCGGCAGCGCAACTCACTGACGTGACGCGCCTGCTCCTCCCACTTTATGAATTAAGTAGGAGGAGCAGGCACGTGACATCAGTGAGTTGCGCTGCCGCCCGGCCTGCTACTGAGTTTGTAAGTACAGAGAGGGAGAGGATCGCAGAGGATTTCAAGTTGTTCATATATGAATATTAGTATTACAGTGAGCGGGGCCCGGTGTAATAGAATACAGTGACTGCACCGGGCCCCGCTGCCATTACAACACCAGATGCCGGCCCCCAGACCCTGTATTGGGGATCATTCACTCACAGGGACACTGTTATGGGGGGATCTGTGGATGACACATATATAGCATAAGGTGCTATATATGTGTCACCCACAGATCCCCCCCACAACAGTGCCATCCACAGAGCCCCCACAACAGTGCCATCCACAGAGCCCCCACAACAGTGCCATCCACAGAGCCCCCAGAACAGTGCCATCCACAGAGCCCCCACAACAGTGCCATCCACAGAGCCCCCACAACAGTGCCATCCACAGAGCCCCCACAACAGTGCCATCCACAGAGCCCCCACAACAGTGCCATCCACAGAGCCCCCACAACAGTGCCATCCACAGAGCCCCCATAACAGTACCATCCACAGAGCCCCTATAACAGTGCCATCCACAGAGCCCCCATAACAGTGCCATCCACAGAGCCCCCATAACACCTTTTGGTTCAAAATATTTTTTAATTTGGCTATTCCCCACCCCTCTTGTAATTGTTCTGCTACTTGTGGGCTGCGCGGGAATGAGTTCAGTCACTTCGGTGCGCAATCCCGTCCTGCAGCGCATGATCCCGCAAGACCCGCCGCTGTAGGTCACGGGTCTCGTTGGATCACGCGCCGCAGGATGGGATTGCGCACCGAAGTGACTGAACTCATGCCCATGTAGCCCGCAAGTAGCGGATCAGTGGAACAAGTACAAGGTGGGTGGGGGGATGATCTGTGGGGTTGCCCAGACGGCTAGGCCCTTCACAGTAGTTTTTTAACCCCTTTCAGCAGTCCCCCATTTACTGAAGGGGGGACTGCTGAAAGGAATAAATAACTACTGTTAAGGCCCCCCCCCCCTTTCACAGTAGTTATGCCCAGATATGTGCCCCCTTCACAGTAGTTATGCCCAGATATGTGCCCCCTTCACAGTAGTTATGCCCACACTGCTTCTAACAGAGGCTCACTAATGGACGCTGAGATTAGATCACCCCATACAAAAGCATTGAATCAATGCTTTCCTATGGAGAAAAAATCTGACCCTGGAGGTCATCATGCAGAGTGTGAGGACGTCCAGCGTCAGATACCGGACCAAAGGTCTGTTTTACTCCAGGAAGCCCTCAGGTGGAACGTAAACAATACAGCTTCTCTAGAACATTGCAGCTCGATTTGCAAAAGGGACACTGAACCCAGACCACTTCAAGGAGCTGAAGGGGTCTGGGTGCCTTTTGTGTCACTTTAACTTTGAAATCTTATTAAAGATTGTGTAGGGTGTGGCTGGAGGCGGGGCATGGAGGCGGGACAAGGGTGGGGCTTGCAGCAGAACATGGGTGGGGCCTGTAAGGGGGCCCTTGATTTATTTTGCCCGGGGGCCCTGAGGGTTCTCAGTCCGCCCCTGGACATGTTCTATTTTTTTGTAGAACGGAAATACGGACATACGGAAAAGTGACTTCCTTTTTTTTGTGGACCCATTAAAATGAATTTTTCCGTATACTGTCCGCAAAAAAAACCGGAATGGACACAGAAAGAAAATACATTTGTGTGCATGACTAAGACTTTAAGACCTCTTTTAGGGTCCACAAAGGACAGATCTGCTGAGGATTTTTTACAGCGGTGAAATTTTTACCAAATGCAGATTTTAGCCTCTGCGTTGCAACGAGTTAAATTGGCTGCATAAATTGACATCCTGTAGATAAAATAAATCTGCAGGTCAAGTTATGTTCAGATCTCATTGAAGATTTTTATCACAGCATGTGGCGGCGATTTTATAAAATCTCATCCACTTTGCTGCTACTGTAAGGCACTTCAAGTCTTTCACACTTAGGCCTCATGCACATGAACGTATTTTCATTCCGTGTCCATTCCGTTTTTTGTGCGTACCATATACGGAACCAATATTTTTGCGTTCGCAAAAAATGGAAGTTACTCCGTGTGCATTCTGTTTTCATATGTCCGTATTTCCGTTCCGCAATAAAATAGAACATGTTCTATTATTGTCCGCATTACGGACAAGGATAGTACTGTTCTATTAGGGGCCACCTGTTCCGTTCCGCAAAATACAGAATGCACAGGGACGTTATCCATATTTTTTGCGGATCCGTTTTTTGCAGACCGGAAAATACATACGGTCGTGTGCATGAGGCCTTATCTGGAGCATATATGCCAGGTGTGAAGATACCCTAATAGGGGCATAGCTATGGGAGGTGCAGAGCTAGCACTTGAACTCTGCCACATAAGTAGACACCAGTATTATAAATGGCACATGGTCAGTTGAGGGTCTTGTTACAAATTTTGCACTCCTCCATCCTTTGGTTTCCCAGTGATTTGCATTGATTTACCCATTCTCCCAGTAAATCATCCATTATCTCCCCATACATTATCCACAATCACTTCCCATCTCTGAGCGGAGATGAGCCTGCCTTTTTGTGGGACCCCTGATACCCAGATATGTCTGTGATGTAACTTCTATAACAAGGCTTTCACTTTTGTCATTTATAATATTAGTCTTCTTTGGTGACAGATCGGCTTTTGAAACCCCTCAGGCTCTAGGGCGCAGAACTGTATAGTAAGTAAGTAGTTCCTGCTTGTATGGTGTCTGAATAGGTCATTCTCTGGTGAATCTGACAGGGTGCTTTCACATAGTGTTTGGTCAGTGTTTAATTAGTTATTTCAATCAGTGATTGTGAGCCACAATCACTGATGAAAATATCTGATCAAAAACCTGACCTGTTCAGACACTGTGTGGAAGCGGCCTAACCTGTCAAAAATACACTCCAAGGAGCACAGTAGCAGAGGTCAATGCTATACTGGAGCTCTTACGGGTTTGTATTGCAAGCTCCTCAATTGGTTCTATTTGAATCCAGCAGAATTTTAAGTATAGCTCTGAAGTATAAGGGCTCTTTCACACAGCCGCAGTGCTCCCGTGGCCGTATTGCGGCCCGCATACGGCGGGTCCGCAATACACGGGGCACCGGCCGTGTGCATTCCGCCTCACGGCTGCAGACCCATTCACTTGAATGGCTCCGCAAATCCGGAGATGCGGTGCAGAACGGAACGGAAGCACAGAACGGAACCCCACGGAAGCACTACGGAGTGCTTCCGTGGGGTTCCGTTCCGTGCTTCCGTCGTGCAAAAAAGATAGAACTTCTATCTTTTTGCGGAACGGAGGGATCGCGGAACCCATTCAAGTGAATGGGGGTCACGATCCGCATGCAGCTGGCCCACGGTCGCTGCCCATGCAATTTGCGGTCCGCAGCAAGGGCACGGCCAGCACACGGTCGCGTGCAAGAGCCCTAATACAGACTAAAATCCAGGACCAGCATTAGACAAGTAATGTTATATAAAATGTTCTGTATATAAGCTGTACAATTATATTATCAGCACTGATACATATTTTTTATTTTTTTTTAGTACAGTGCAATTTTCTTCTATTATCCGATGGAAAAAGATCAATGATATTCTTAAATGTGAAACCCAACCACAAATGATCTTATCACATGTTCTAGTTAGTCGTCTGACTGCATAGTGGAAAGTCATATATTTGTACCTCCCAGAAAGAAAGGGCAACAATGCTTTATAGAGCACGCAAACATTTTAGGCTGTACTCTGACCTTTTTGGTACAATATTTCAAACAAAAGGTCATACAATGCATTGGGAAAGTGTTGAGACCCTTCCAGTGTTTTCACATTTTGTCACGTTGCAGCCTTGTTCTAAAATAAAAAAAAAAGTTTTCCCATCAATCTGCACTCAGTATCCAATAATGAGAAAGTGAAAACAGAACTTTTGAAATTTTTGCTAATGTATATATAGGGTCTATATAGGGTCTCTATATACAAACCAACAGAAAAACTACTACTTGAGCTACTTGAGAAACCTTGGCGCGGTGCTCGGGCTCAGACATGTCGTACACAGTAGGATATGTTGGCTAATCTCTAAATTTTAACATCAATATGAGGGTTTAGTAAGACCGCAGAGTGCACCTGTCTTTACAAATGTTATAATATTAGTATATTAGTTATCACATCCACATAATTGCTATCTTGTGTAGGATGTCTATTGTGGTACTTGTGGTCCGCTGCAGGCATCCTCCACTGTATGCATTTTTGCTCGGGATCGCCATTAGCAATGGGCTACAAGTGCAGGATTTGCTCCTATATATACACATGCACAACTGCATATGGGTTTGAGCACTTCCTGCCTGTTTAACACCACGTCATTTTTTCTGTTGGTTTGTTTATAAAGATGCCTGGAGGTGTATAAACTCCAATTTAAATCTGCCTGTTTTCCATCCACAGGCTACATTTAGGTGCACCTGCGAGCCTGGGCCATATCAGCCAGTCTTGAGTGGGACTAGCAGACTCCTCCCTCCTCTCATTGCTACTATGGCTACATGCTGGAGGTAACTAGTGAGTTGGCTATGAGTCGGACCTTACGCTCTGTAATTCGCCCACTGGCTCCTGGTATTGCCCATATGGCACAGGTAGGTCAGTGTTAGGTCCTGAGTTACTTGAGAAACCTTGGTGCGGTGCTCGGGCTCAGACATGTCCTCCACAATAGGATATGTTGGCTAATCTCTCAATTTTAACATCAGTATGAGGGTTTAGTAAGACCTCAGAGTGCACCTGTCTTTGCAAATGTTATTATATTGTTATATAGGGTCTCACAGCTGATAATGTCTATCCAAGCCATGAGGAGCAAAGAACTGCCTGTGGAGCTCAGAGACAGGATTGTAAGGAGACACATCTGTAGAACGGTACAAAAAGTCTGCTGCACTGAAAGTTCCCAAGAGCATAGTGGCCCAGCACAATCTCATACACATACATAGTTCAATAAATCAATATACATCTATCACTGGTTGACAGCAGAGAGAGCTTAAGAGAGTATTGCTGTAAGAGGGGGACCCAAGGGAGTCCGTTGAGATACAGTGAACCACACAAGAATGAATGCACGGACAGTGAGCTGTGTGAACCAAAATAACTTTACTGATTCTAGAGGAGAAAACTACACTGAACAAAAATATAAACGCAACACTTTCAGTTTTGCTCCCATTTTGCATGAGCTTACCTCAAATATCTGAAACATTTTCTACATACACAGAAGACCCATTATCCTTAAATATTGTTCACAAATCTGTCTAAATCTGTGTTATTGAGCACTTCTTCTCTGCCGAGATAATCAATCCCACCTCACAGGTGTGGCATATCAAGGTGCTGATTAGACAGCATGAATATTGCACAGGTGTGCTTTAGACTGCCCACAATAAAGGCCACTCTGAAATGTGCATCGTTTTCCCTTACTGGGGGGGGGGGGGGGGCACAAAACAAGTCAGTATCTGGTGTGGTCACCATTTGCCTCATGCAGTGCAACACATCCTTGTCACATAGAAGTGATCAGGTTGTTGATTGTGGCCTGTGGAATGTTGGTCCACTCCTCTTCAATAGCTGTGCGAAGTTGCAGAATATTGGTAGGAACTGGAACACGCTGTCGTAAACGACGATCCAGAGCATCCTAAACATGCTCAATGGGTGACATGTCCGGTGAGTATGCTGGCCATGCAGGAACTGGGATGTTTTCAGCTTCCAGGAATTGTGTACAGATACTTGCAATATGGGGCCGTGCATTATCCCGCTGCAACATGAGGTGATGGTCGTGGATGATTGGCACAACAATGGGCCTCAGGTTCTCGTCACAGTATCTCGGTGCATTCAAAATGCCATCAATAAAATGCATCTGTGTTCTTTGTCCATAACATACGCCTGCCCATACCATAACCCCACCGCCACCATGGGCCACTCGATCCTCAACGTTGACGCCAGCAAACCGCTCACCCACACAATGCCACACACAGAGTCTGCCATCTGCCCTGAACAGTGAAAACCGGGACTCATCCGTGGACAGAACGCCTCTCCAACGTGCCAGACGCCATTGAATGTGAGCATTTGGCCACTCAAGTCGGTTACGATGACGAACTGCAGTCAGGTCCAGACCCCGATGAGGACGACGAGCATGCAGATGAGCTTCCCTGAGACGGTTTCTGACAGTTTGTGCAGAAATTATTTTGTTATGCAAACTGATTGTTGCTGCAGCTGTCCGGGTGGCTGGTCTCAGACGATCATGGTGGTGAACATGCTGGATGTGGAGGTCCTGGGCTGGTGTGGTTACACGTGGTCTGCGGTTGTGAGGCTGGTTGGATGTACTGCCAAATTTTCTGAAACGCCTTTGGAGACGGCTTATGGTAGAGAAATGAACTTTCATTGCATGGGCAAGAGCTCTGGTAGACATTCCTGCAGTCAGCATGCCAATTGCACGGTCCCTCAAACGTTGCAACATTATTGTGCGGTGTGTGCAGTGGAGGAGTCTCTCCCTCCCCCTGTGCTGCTGCCGCCGCCGCCAGTGAGAAGAGAGACAGGAGGAGGAGGGGAGGGGCTGTGGCCACTGCGACACCAATGAAGATAACTGACCTGCTAATACAAATACAGGAGGCGGGTGCCAAAATCAAATAGCCGGCACCCGACCTCTATGACAGGGAGCTGCGATCAGCGGCAGTTAACCCTTCAGGTGCGGTACCTGAGGGGTTAACTGCAGCAGATCGCAGTGCGCCCCCCCAACGACCCGGTATAATAAACATTGGAGGCGCAGTGCGCCCCCCCCCCCAACACCCCAGTATAATAAACATTGGTGGTGCAGTGCCAATGAGAGTTAAAAAATAATAAAAAAAATTAACTCACCTCCTCCAGTTGATCGCGTAGCTGCCGGTCTCCTGTTCTTTCTTCAGGACCTGTCAAAGGACCTGTGGTGACGTCACTGAGTTCATGACATGGTCCATTACCATGGTGATGGATCATGTGATGTACCATGTGATGGGCACAGTGACGTCACCACAGGTCCTTTGACAGGTCCTGAAGAAAGAACAGGAGACCGGCAGCTACGCAATCAATTGGAGGAGGTGAGTTCATTTATTTATTTATTTTTAACCCTCAATTGACCTACTAAGCATTCTGTATTAAAGAATGCTATTATTTTCCCTTATAACCATGTTATAAGGGAAAATAACACAGTGAATAGACTTTCATCCTAGCAACCATGCGTGAAAATCGCACCACATACGCACTTGCTTGCGGATGCTTGCGATTTTCAAGCAGCCCCATTAACTTCTATGGGGCCTGCGTTGCGTGAAAAACACACGACATAGAGCATGCTGCGATTTTCACGCAACGCACAAGTGATGCGTGAAAATCACCGCTCATGTGCACAGCCCCATAGAAGTGAATGGGTCCGGATTAAGTGCGGGTGCAATGCGTTCATCTCACGCATTGCACCCGCACAGAAATCTCGCCCATGTGAAAGGGGCCTAAGGGTGATTAGGACAAGGGTTCCAGCCCCTAAGGGGGCTAATAGTAAGTAAAAAACAAAAAAAAAAAACTGTGGTTGGGTTTCACATTTAAGAATATCATTGATCTTTTTCCATCAGATAATAGAAGAAAATTGCACTGTACTAAAAAACAAAAACAAATATGTATCAGTGCTGATAATATAATTGTTCAGCTTATATACAGAACATTTTATATAACATTACTTGTCTAATGCTGGTCCTGGGTTTTAGTCTGTATTAGGCCTCTTGCACACGACCGTGTGGTGGCCGTGCCCTTGCTGCGAACCGCAAATTAAGATCTGCAATGCACGGGCAGCGACCGTGGGCCAACTGCATGCGGATCGCGACCCCATTCACTTAAATGGGTTCCGCGATCCCTCTGTTCCGCAAAAAGATAGAAGTTCTATCTTTTTTGCGCGACGGAACGGAACCCCACGGAAGCACTCCGTAGTGCTTCCGTGGGGTTCCGTTCTGTGCTTCCGTTCCGTTCTGCACCGCATCTCCGGATTTGCGGAGCCATTTAAGTGAATGGGTCCGCAGCCGTGATGCGGAATGCACACGGCCATGGTGCCCCGTGTATTGTGGATCCGCTGTATGCGGGCCGCAATACGGCCACGGGAGCACTACGGCTGTGTGAAAGAGCCCTTATACTTCAGTGTAACTGCAGCAGATCGCAGCTCTCTGTCATAGAGGTCGGGTGCCGGCTATTTGATTCCGGCACCCGCCTCCTGTATTTGTATTAACAGGTCAGTTATCTTCATTGGTGGCACAGTGCGCCCCCCCAACACCCCAGTATAATAAACATTGGTGGCGCAGTGCCAATGAGGGTTAAAAAATAATAAAAAAAATTAACTCACCTCCTCCAGTTGATCGCGTAGCTGCCGGTCTCCTTTTCTTTCTTCAGGACCTGTCAAAGGACCTGTGGTGACGTCAATGAGCTCATCACATGGTCCATTACCATGGTGATGGATCATGTGATGTACCATTTGATGGGCACAGTGACGTCACCACAGGTCCTTTGACAGGTCCTGAAGAAAGAACAGGAGACCGGCAGCTACGCGATCAATTGGAGAAGGTGAGTTCATTTATTTATTTTTAACCCTCAATTGACCTTCTACTAAGCATTCTGTATTAAAGAATGCTATTATTTTCCCTTATAACCATGTTATAAGGGAAAATAACACAGTGAATAGACTTTCATCCTAGCAACCATGCGTGAAAATTGCACCGCATCCGCACTTGCTTGCAGAGGCAAGACAGCCAGTATCCTCCTTTCCCAGGGATCTGCCTTCTCAAAGTTGCTGTAGTGAGTGACCCCATAATCAATCATCTTGTACCATTTTGCTGCTGTCTGCTGCTGCGTGAGTAGGTAATATTTGGATGTATCCGTATAAAGCCTAGCAGCCTTCACAAGCAAGGCTAAGATTTCACCACAGGAGAAGCTAACCCGTCTAACCATTCGGATGCCACAGTCATCAAATTAAATTTTCTGATTGTGTGCCCTTTATCTATGATTTAATCTATGCAAGACGTTTAGCATAAAAATGTATGCAAGATTATATATTTATGGTTATTATAAAACTAATTATCACTGATTGCTAAAAATATTGGGTCAGATTTGCTAATATTGTGTCAAATATATGGCTCAAATTCATCTACAATTCTGGCACTACAGTTACTTAGTGTCTTGGACCCCTTTGTGTGCCTTGATTGCCAACTAGATTAGTTGGTAAGTGGGTGTTGCAAAACTGTACACTAAAATTCCTCAAAATGTTGGCACAAACTTTTGGCATAAAGTAAGCAAACCAATAGGTGGTGTAAAGTAAGTAACTATGTATTAAAAAGGCATTTAAAATATTATTTTTTTGCATATACAGATGTAGCATGGTTAGCACTCAAACTCTTAATTTCAATTTCTTAAATAATCGTGTTATCTTGAAACAAAAGCCATTGAAAAGCAATTGAAGGTGTTTGCTTAGTTTAGATAACACACCTCAGAAATCTCAGAAAGCATGAGTGTTAACTCTACTACATCGGTACATGCAACAAAACTATTGTTGCTTTTACGTACTTTTTATTTTTCTCTCTAGTAGTGCCCTCTGCTGTCTATCCTTTTGATCCACCTTCTCCTGCATTCACAGATGGACTATCAAACTCAGTATGCAGCTTCCTTGGTCCTTTCCCCTCAATGATGGTGTAGTGGTCTCATAGACAATCAAGTGAAGCAGCCCAGACACCTTTCATTCATTCATCATCATAGCTATGCTATATATCTCTCTAGATAGTGAGAAGGAAATAATTAGTGTTGAGCGAGCATGCTCGGCACATTGCAGTGTTTGGCTGAATACTGTGTATGCTCAAGCACAATTGAACACAATGAAAATCAATGTGAGATCTGAGCATTAAAGGGGTTTTCCGGGTTCAGAGCTGAACCTGGACATACCCATATTTTCACCCAGGCAGCCCCCCTGAGGCTAGCATCTCATGCTCCGATGCGCTCCCTTGCCCTGCGCTAAATCGCACAGGGCAAGGTCTCTTTTGTTTTCAATAACACACTGCCGGGCGGAAGGTTCCGCCCGGCAGTCTGTTCGGTGACGTCACCGACTCTGATGGGCGGGCTTTAGTGCTGCCCGAGCTGTTTTACTGGCTAGGGCAGCACTAAATCCCACCCATCAGTGCCGGTGACATCACCGGGCTTCCTGGCAGCCCCATGGAGAGCCCCGGTACGTCACCGGAACTCCTAAAAATGCCTTTGCCCTGCGCGATTTTGTGCAGGGCAAAGGAGAGCATCGTAGCATGATCTGCTCCGATGCTCAAGTCAAGGGGGCTGCCGGGGTGAAAATGGAGGTATGTCCGGGTTCAGCTCTGAACCCAGACAACCCCTTTAAACCAGGCACCCCCTACTCTGAAGAAGAGAGGGTGTCTGGTTCACAGAAAAAGGTTAGAAATTGATGGAAACACCACCAAAATAGTTTGAAAACAGCATGGGGAGGATGTCTGGATGCATCTTGGACTCCCATTACCTACGACATACAATAGACAACCACACACAGGCTATATGCCAAAGGCCAGGTATGTGCAAGCCAACAATTTATCCATGAGACAGATACAGTCAGCATACCTTACAATGGCAGCATTGTGGTCTATGAGACATTCAAAACCAGCTAATTTTTTCCCCCTCAGATAGGAATATTTACGATCTATGACTCATGAACATTACATCCCATCATCATCGGACTTTATTGCATACTTTCTTATCAATTTCTATTACTCATAAATGTTCCATCCTGTCTGAGGCATTCCAAACCAGCTCTCATCTGACTGAGAGTCAGTAAGCCTCAAAACTGCTTCCAACGGTTGCATGGCTTGGGTAGACCTGCGCACCTAGATCATTATCATTAGAGTGACAAAATTCTTATTGTCCTAACATAATATTAAATAACCTTTCTATACAGTTTTGCCTTGTAAACTCATTTGCATAATAATGGCATATGCAAAAAAAAAAATGAATCTGCTTGTTTTTCAGCAGACTCAACAGCCCCATCTATTGGTTTTATAGTCTTATGACAAGACTATGAATCCAATAGATAGAGCTGTTCATGACTCATGAACAGCGCCATCTATTGGTTTCATGGTCTTTTTTTAAAAATACTTTTTATTAGGTTTTGATATAATTTGCACATTTACATTCAAAGGTACATATTTGATCAAATTACAGGTCATATTCCTTGTTTACAGATATGTACAGATAAAACACCTATAAACAGTGCAATAATCCTTTGCCTAAACATTTCCCTTGCCCCCTAACCCTCCCCCCTTCCATACAGGTGATGTGGTTTAAAGTTTTCTTTTTATTATAGGTATTCCTGGAGGTGTACAGTGTCTCATTTCGGAGTTCATATGGATCTATTGTCGTGTAGTTTCATGGTAGTGCATCTTTATGTAAGGATTGATGATGCTTTATATGTTATTGGTTTCATAGTCTTATGACAAGACTATGAAACCAATAGATTGTGCTGTTCATGACTCATGAACAGCGCCATCTATTGGTTTCATAGTCTTATGACAAGACTATGAATCCAATAGATGACGCTGTTCATGACTCATGAACAGCACCATCTATTGGATTCATAGTCTTATCATAAGACTATGAATCCGATAGATAGCGCTGTTCATGAGTAGTGTAGATCGCGAATATTGTAATTGCAAATATTCTAATCATGAATTTTCCATGCAAATGGTTTTTCAGCTGAAAAACAAGGAAGATTCTGCTCATTTGCATGTCATTCCCATGTGTCCATGTTTATGCAAATAAGTTTACATGACAAAACTATATTGAAAGGTTATTGAATATTATGTTAGGACAATCAGAAAACTTTTTGTTACCCTAATAATAATGATCTAGGTGCGCAGGTCCACCCAAGCCATCCAACAGATATGAAGCAACTTTGAAGCTTACTGGCTCTCAGTCAGATGAGAGCTGGTTTTGAATGTCTCATAGTGCACAAGACTGCCATTGTAAGGTGTGCTGACTGTATCTGTCTCATGGATAGATTGTTGGCTTGCACATACCTGGCTTTTGGCATATATCCTTTGTGTGGTTGTCTATTGTATGTCATAGGTAATAGGAGTCTAAGATGAATCCAGATGTCCTCCCAATGCTGTTTCCAAACCATTTTTGGTGGTGTTTCCATAAATTTCTAACCTTTTTCTGTAAACCAGACACCCTCTACTCTTCAGAGTAGGGGGTGCCTGGTTTAATGTTTGGGTTCTCCCATTGACTTTTATTGTGCTCGGTAGAGCACCCAAGCATCCTGATGTGTTCGGCCAGAGCACTCGAGCACTTTGGTGCTAGAGATGGGAAGTTCGGATCTTTTACCAGAATCAGTTCATTCAAATCAACCGATTCATGAATCGAATCTTCAATTCACTTGCTGAGTCGGCTGACAAGCAAGGGAACCGAAGCTCAGGTGGTGCGCAACGCACATGACATTCACTTGCTGAGTCGGCTCTCGGCTGACTCGGGCTAACAAGGAAGTGAACCGAAGCTCAGGACAGGAGCCATGGTGCGCAATGTCACCCAGTCTACTGTACCAACTACCAAGTGAAGGTGAATATGTGATAATAACAGTAACACTGGCTGATCACTCAGACATAAAATAGTACACAGTACACACATCACACAGGCAATTGAAAATAATTCTGTGCAATGTGTGCATGATTTTCTAATAAACCTGAAATTTCTGTATAAAGAGAGCCTGAATCTGAATGAGGATCTCCTCTTATCTAAACTCTGTGTCATGTCATTTCTCTTATCTCTCTGCTGACTGTCCGGCTGTCTGTCCCTTATCACTGCTGCAACAAAAGCATTCGACTCAGTGTATAATGTTCTGGTAGGACACACAATTCTTTTAACTCAGTAACTCATCTGATGACTCGCGATTCTTTAACTCAAAGAATCGAATGAGTCTATAACTAAGGCTACTTTCACACTTGCGGCAAGACGGATCAGACAGGCTGTTCACCATGTCGGATCCATCCTTCAGCTATTTCGCCGTGCCGCCGGACCGCCGCTCCGCCGCTCCGTCCCGGCGTAGCACGGCGGGCTAAAAAGTGCTGCATGTCCGACTTTTTAGTCCGGCGGCTTTCGCCGTGCACCGCTGTGCTGCGCCGGAGATTCGCCCCGTCCCCATTATAGTCAATGGGGACGGAGCGGCGGTCCGGCGACACGGCGAAATAGCGGAAGGACGGATCCGACATGGTGAACAGCCTGTCGGATCCGTCCTGCCGCAAGTGTGAAAGTACCCTAAGTAGAATCATTCGATTCTTTTAACTAGTAGATTCTTAGACTCAGTGTACGACTCACTGCTTGTGCTTCACAGATCTGATTGGTTGCAAGGAAGGGAGGGGCTGGCAGAAGCCTGCTTCCACCCTAGGATCATATCACCCAGGACCTGCTGCTAGAGTCTCAGGTATGTACTGAGTCTGACTGAGCTGTTTCAAGACTCCTCCGGTTCAGTGAAAAGAATCGATTCAAAAGAACGATTCGTTCATGAAGCGGACATCACTACTTGGTGCTCGATCAACACTAGAAATCATGAGGGCATTACATACCATATGAATCTCTGGTGCAAAACTATTTTCTCTATGTAAGAGGAAAAGGTTAACAAGAGTGGACTGCAATGCTTCCTGCAGATGCTTGATGAGCTGCTGCCCATCCACAGAAAGGGAAGCAAGTCCTACAGATAAGTGAGTAAAAATTAGATTTAAATATGAGGGATAACCTCTTCAAATTGCCTTCAGACAGGATTAGTAATTCAGCCAAAATATGTCAAATGACAGTGGCAGATATTCACTGTATTTTTTTATTTCTTAATATTCCAATATTGGACGATCACTGCTAAAGACAGCTAAAAACAATTTTTCCCCCCACAGTTTTTTTTTTACCAGTTTCTGACAAGCATTGGTTATAACTTTGCAATACTTACACCACAATATGCAAATTGTACTCTTCACATTTCACACCAGCAAGGCAGAGGACAGACGTATCACACTCACACCATAAAACCTGTTATACAACAACTTGGCAATGAATACATTTGACAAATGACATCCAGTGTCCTAATCTGATATTCCTTTTGTAAGTTACAAGAAATAAATAGATTATGTGAAAGCAGGGAAATGGGGGAACTTCCTATTAATCAATGCTGGATTGTGATGATCTATTACTAATAGAGATGAGCGAATTATTCAAACATTTGATTTGCCAGTTCGCCAATTTTCTTTAAAACATTTGGTTCGATCTGAATTTATTGGCAGCGAAACACGTTAAAAAACGTCTATTTCCTGGCTGCAGAGAGTCTTTATAGTGGTGTAGAACACTGTGCCTTGCAGTAACATGCATAGAGAGAGAGTCTGCTGTGGTACTGAAATAATACTGTGAGTCAGTATGACATGCAGATGACAGGTGTCGCTCTTAGAATCACTGCGCACTTCACTTATTTTGGCAGTTATGGGGCCAAATCTGACCAAATAACTCAAATGTGAACTCAGCCTTACAGGTCAATGTTAGTGCCAAGAAGAAGCGCACTCCTTTTACACCGTCGTCAGCTGATTCCACATAGATGTCTACAGAACCTCTTCTATTAAACGCTTATACAAGTAGAGCCCCCCCAACAGAGTGGAGAGGGTGTCAGCAGTAAGATTGTGTTGATGTCACTGATTATTTTGCCCTTCCTGTGATCCGTCCTAACAAAAAAAAACAAAAAACTGATCCTGTTTGTGGAGCATTTGGTCAATAATCCATCAGTATTTCTAATGCCAAAAAAAACAGGAGTGGATCCAAAACAGAGATGACACATGAATGGAATATTTGCCCACTCCTGCTTTTGGCTACAAAATCACAAGATTTAAAAGACAAACTGAAAAAAAAAAAGTGCTTCATCAACAAGAATAGATTGACGACCAGTGTTGGGGTGACCACGATGGTAATGCATATTGATCATGAAATGTATGGATTTATGGGTGATAACTGGAGGACAGTCCAGCAAACAAGCCAACTCCAGCTCATTCCTACAGTAGAGAAATAAAGAGAAAGAAAAATCACCAAATGGCGCCAACTGCTAGTAACATGTAGTAAATGCTATGGTGTAAAATATCCCAAAATACGGGAAAAGAAACGCTGTAAGATATATTAATAAAAAGCCCCTATGGGGTCACGAGGAGCAACTGGTATAAAAGAATAGGTTTATACCTATTACTGACTCTGCTCCCGAGGAAGGGGTTTGTGTATCCCTGAAACGCGTTGAGCCTACCTGATTTATTCACCTATTAAAGGGATTATACCTGAAGACCCTTGTTGTGGACTGCCGTATTTTCCTACTACTCTACATACGAACCAGGCGAGGGAGGCGGTTGTATTGGGTGTCTTGAGCTTTATCCCATTACACCCCTCCCTGGTGAAGTGAGTTTCGGTGTTAATCACCTTTTACTCTATATTCTTTTATACCAGTTGCTCCTCGTGACCCCATAGGGGCTTTTTATAAATATATCTTACAGCGTTTCTTTTCCCGTATTTTGGGATATTTTACACCATAGCATTTACTACATGTTACTAGCGGTTGGCGCCATTTGGTGATTTTTCTTTCTCTTTACTTCTCTCCAGTTTTACTATACTGCTTTCTTGCAGATAGTTTATCACCTAGGCTGCCCTGCTTTTTGGACTCTGATCTCCGATTCAATAGTACCTATACTCTACCATTTTCTTTTCCCCACTCCACTGTGTCCTCTACCTCTGGCGCCCTGTCTGTTCATCCCATACCTCCTATTTTTGGAGTACAGGATTTACCCTCTTTATTTTTTCTTCTCTCCCTACCTCGATTCATTCCTACAGTGCAGGCTACACTATCACAGTTGGAAGGTAACTGGTGGGTACAGGCAACACCCGAAAATCTTCATAAATAAGCCTTAGTATGTGCAGGTCTCACAGCTGCTGTAACAGAATGGTAAGAAGTGGCACAACATGTAGTAAGCACCAGTGGCGTAGCGTGGGTTGCCCCCCTACCCCGGGCACGCCCCTTTTAACAGATACTGTAGTAGATCACTAGCAGTCCTTTGTAACACCACAGATAACACAGTGATAACTCTCTGAGTACAGATAATGTAGTAGATGGGTGTGGGGCCCCAGAATTCAGAAAACACACAGTGTGACCTGAAGTCTGGGGCCAGGATGCGGCAGGGTGGCCATATTCTCAATCTCCTCCCCCAACCCTACCGTGTGCATGGACATTATTATTACAGTAGAATACCGCACCATACCGGTTACATCCAGTGACGTCTCCTGTGATGTAGACTTTCCTCAACGTTTTCATTCAGAGATAAGACCGCCGTGACACCTTCTTTCAGCCGCTTCTCGTCTCTGCAGAGTTTCACAGAATTTTTTTTTAGGTTCCTCACTTTACTATCATCCTCTCGTTCCTGGTGTCTCAACAACTCATCCTCCTGCACCCCAATACTGTGCTAGAGCCATACAGATAGTCCCCCATTCCCCATAATATTATTCCCCCTGTATATTATAATGGCCCCCTATTTATTATTAATATAATGGCCCCTCTTTATTATTAATGTAATGGCTACCTCTTTATTATTAATGTGATGGCCCTTTTTTAATAACAAAGAGGGGGCCATTATATTAACAAAGAGGGGGACATTATATTAATAATAAAGAGGGGGGCCATCACATTAATAATAAAGAGGGGGCCATTACATTAACCCCATAGGGACCCATGACGTACCGGTACGGCATGGTTCCCTAGTCCTTAAGGACCCATGACGTACCGGTACGGCATGGTTCCCGAGTCCTTAAGGACCCATGACGTACCGGTACGTCATGTATAGTTCTGATCACCGCCGCCCGGCGGTCCCCATGGGGCTGTAGGGGCGACCCGATGGCATGGAAGGCAGCGCAATGCCTTCCTTAGGCATCTGCTCTGCCTTCCAGTGATGAGCCTGTGAGATCCAGCCCCCTGGATCTCACAGGCCGAAAGCTGTATGAGTAATACACACAGTATTACTCATACAGCCAATGCATTCCAATACAAAAGTATTGGAATGCATTGTAAAGGATTAGACCCCTAAAAGTTCAAGTCCCAAAGTGGAACAAAAAATAAAGTGAAAAAAAAAGTGGAAAAAATAACATTTTCAAAAAAAAAAATTAAAAGTTTCAAGTAAAAATAAACAAAAACTTAATTTTCCCCAAATAAAGTAAAAAAAAATGGTAAAAAATAGGGGGAAAAAGTATACATATTAGGTATCGCCGCGTCCGTATCGACGGCTCTATAAACATATCACATGACCTAACCCCTCAGATGAACACCGTAAAAAATAAAAACTGTGCTAAATAAACTATTTTTTTGGCACCTTACATCACAAAAAGTACAACAGCAAGAGATCAAAAAGGCGTTTTCCCACCAAAATAGTACCAATCTACCCATCACCTAATCCCGCAAAAAATGAGCCCCTACCTGAGACAATCGCCTAAAAAATAAAAAAACTATGGCTTTTTTTAAAAGCTGTTATTGTGTAAAACTTACATAAATAAAAAAAAAGGATACATATTTGGTATCGCAGTGTTCGTATCGACCGGCTATATAAAAATATCACATGACCTAACCCTTCAGATGAACACCGTAAAAAATAAAAAATAAAAACTGTGCTAAATAAACCATTTTTTGTCACCTTACATCACAAAAAGTGCAATAGCAAGCGATCAAAAAGTCACACGCA
Organism: Bufo bufo; assembly: GCF_905171765.1. NCBI lineage: Eukaryota > Metazoa > Chordata > Amphibia > Anura > Bufonidae > Bufo > Bufo bufo. The sequence goes on from NC_053392.1 coordinate 90,028,322, forward strand.
CCCCAGAATAGTGCCAATAAAACCGTCATCTCACCTCGCAAAAATTATACCCTACCCAAGGTAATCGCCGAAAAACTGAAAAAATTATGGCTCTCAGACTATGGAAACACTAAAACATGATTTTTTTTGCTTCAAAAATGAAATCATTGTGTAAAACTTACATAAATAAAAAAAAAGTATACATATTAGGTATCGCCGCATCCGTGACAACCTGGTCTATAAAAATATCACATGATCTAACCTGTCACAGGAATGTTGTAAATAACAAAAAATAAAAACTGTGCCAAAACAGCTATTTCTTGTTATCTTGCCTCACAAAAAGTGTAATATAGAGCAACCAAAAATCATGTGTACCCTAAACTAGTACCAACAATACTGCCACCCTATCCCGTAGTTTCTAAAATGGGGCCACTTTTTTGGAGTTTCTACTCTAGGGGTTCATCAGGGGGGCTTCAAATGGGACATGGTGTCAAAAAAACCAGTCCAGCAAAATCTGCCTTCCAAAAACCGTATGGCATTCCTTTCCTTCTGCGCCCTGCCGTGTGCCCGTACAGTAGTTTACGACCACATATGGGGTGTTTCTGTAAACTACAGAATCAGGGCCATAAATATAGAGTTTTGTTTTGCTGTTAACCCTTGCTTTGTAAAAGTAAAAAAAAATATTAAAATGGAAAATCTGCCAAAAAAGTGAAATTTTGAAATTTTATCTCTATTTTCCATGAATTCTTGTGGAACACCTAAAGGGTTAACAAAGTTTGTAAAATTAGTTTTAAATACCTTGAGGGGTTTAGTTTATAGAATGGAGTAATTTTTGGGTGGTTTCTATTATGTAAGCCTCGCAAAGTGACTTCAGACCTGAACTGGTCCCTAAAAATTGGGTTTTTGAAAATTTCAGAAAAATTTCAAGATTTGCTTCTAAACTTCTAAGCCTTGTAACATCCCCAAAAAAATTAAATATCATTCCCATATGGGGAATTTAAAGTAATAACTATTTTTGGAGGTATTACTATGTATTATAGAAGTAGAGAAATTGAAACTTGGAAATTTGCAATTTTTTACAAATTTTTGGTAAATTTGGTATTTTTTTATAAATAAAAATGATTTTTTTTTACTTCATTTTACCAGTGTCATGAAGTACAATATGTGACGAAAAAACTATCTCAGAATGGCCTTGATAAGTCAAAGCGTTTTAAAGTTATCAGCACTTAAAGTGACACTGGTCAGATTTGCAAAAAATGGCCAAGTCCAGAAGGTGAAATAGGGCCGTGTCCTTAAGGGGTTAATAATAAAGAGGGGGCTATTACATTAACAAAGAGGGGGCCATTATATTAACAAAGAGGGGGACATTATATTAATAACAAAGAGGGGGACATTGTATTAACAAAGAGGGGACCATTACATTAATAATAAAGAGGGGGCCATTATATTAAAAATAAAGAGGGGCCATTATATTAATAATAATGTATTGGCCCCCTCTTTATTATTAATATAATTGCCCCTCTTTATTAATAATATAATGTCCCCCTCTTTGTTATTAATATAATGGCCGCCTCTCCACTCTTATTACTATGCCATTCAGTACTCCTCCTCTTTCTGCTCCAGTCCTCCCCTACCCCCATCGTGCCCCCAGTGCCTCTGCAATTAGGTTAGGGTACATAAAAAAAAAATAATAATACTTACCTGTCTCCATCACAGCTTGTGGCATCCCGGCACAGGCGGTCACAAACGCCTCACTGTGCCTTCCCACGCCGAGTCATCTTGCGAGATCCAACGCAGGAGGTCACAGTGAGGTAATCGTGACTGAGTCCTGCGTCGCTCTACTGCCTTATAGGCTTCAGGCCCAGTGGCCTGAAGCCTATGATGTATAACTGAGGGGACGGGAGCCATAGGCTCCCGTGGCCCTCATTGAAATTTCAGCTGCCTGGCGCCCCCTGCAATTTGGCGCCCGGGGAAATGTACCCCCCACACCCCCCTACGCTACACCCCTGGTAAGCACTGCAGGGATCATGTCTATATGAGCACAGCCCGTGGATCTCTGTCTTTCCTTTGACTCCACGTAAACAGGAAAATTGGGCTTTTAGGTTCAGCTCTGAGCCCACTTCAATGGCAAGACCCTTCTGCTTCTCAGTAACTATGTGGGCAGACAGGTGCTTGGAATACTCTTTCAATATCTTGTATGAGAAATTATACATTGGTGTCACGCTGTACAGAGTCCATTGTTTTTGAAGGAGCAAAGCAGCCTGCCGGATCAAGAGTTTCCTCCAAGGGGGTGCACTGCGGTAATTTTTATTTTAGACAACTTTGCAATGCAGACCATCGATGTGCAGAGGTCAAGCTTCTGGGAGGATACCTCGAGTTGTGAAAATGACTGCTCCTTCGTGCCGATGACCTAATTCTGGGGTTTAACGCCTCATCGGAAGGTGTTTGCATATCCTTGCGATAAATGATGTTCCAGTTCACTGACTGTAAACAGAGATCTTAACAGGCAAATGTATCAAACTCTGCCGCCATCTTTCTAGGCGCCACATCTCCAGTCCTGTGACCAGCCAGATTTACCAGCATCTGATTCAGGACATGAAGCAGTGGAATGACGTTGTTCATCTCGTAGTCCTGGCGACTGACAAATAACGTGGCCTCCTCAAAGGGCCTGAGCAAATGGCAGGTGTCACACATGAGCTGCCACTGGCTGACATCAAAGTTACACAGGGGAGTACTCCTGTCCGCTTGGATCATCAAGAAATCCTTTATGCCCTTTCTCTGTTTGTATAGTCGGTCCAACATATGGAGGGTGGAATTCCAACAGCCTATTTTGGGGGATGCTGTTCTGCCGCTGCAGCTCGAGGAGGGTGTGCTTTGCGATGTACAAGTGGCTAAAGTGCATGCAGTTTCCTGGCCATTTTTAGGATGTCTTGCAGATGCGTGGAAGACTTCAGGAACCGCTTGACAACCAGATTGAACACGTATGCCATTCAGGGAGCATGGCTCTGCCCTTGACGCAGTGCCGACACCATGTTCTTCCCGTTGTCGGTCAACATGGTTCCGATTTTCAGTTGTCGCGGAGAAAGCCAGGATTTGATTTCCTGATGAAGGACACAGATGTGTTTCTCCCCTGTGTGACTCTGTTCACCCAGGCAAATGAGTTGTAGAACAGTGTGACACCGCCATGCCCTGCACATGTGGTATGCTGGAGGAGCACTGTGAATTGTCCCTGCAGTGGAGGCTGAGGACACGGTAGAGGATAAGGAGGTAGAGGCGGACATTGTCGCAGGACCAACGGCGTGAGAACGTTACCTGGCCAAGTTGCTAGTGTGGCTGGGCAGGAACAACATTTACCCAGTGGACCGTAAAGGACATTAATTGTCCTTGACCATATTTACAGCTACCGACCAATTTTCCCGAAAAAGGCTGTATCACAAACAAATTTCACCACTGAATGGCTAATCGATGATCGGTTCATACAGAAGAAGGTCTACAATCAATTATCAATTTCCCCGTATTCTTTTTCCTATTAATACACCCAAAAAATATATATATATAACAATCACAATTCACTGCAGAACGGCTAATAGGACGTACTTATCTATCCTATTAATACACCCTGTAAATGGCTGTAGGACAATGGAACTTTACCGCTCAATGGCAAATATTTTTTTGGACACTAATACACAACAAAAAGGGCTGTAATTTTCTCACTTTAACACTCAACGGCTAATTAACCCTTTTTCTTTTTCCATTAATACACGCCAAAAAGGGCTTTAGAACATATCCGCAAAACGGCAAATATATATATATTTTATTGACATTCAATATAAATGATATCACGCACGAGAATTCTACCTGGAATAGAATACAATACTCCCTGAGGAAGGACAGCGTTTGTCCGAAACGCGTTGGAGGTTTTTTGGCACCTGCAGCATTCCATAGCTGCATGAGTGACGTCACTAGTGCTTTGAGAAAGTGCAACTAGCCTACTCTTTTCTACACAGCATTGCGTCACCAGCTGGGACGCATGCTGTTAACCTGAAAAACTTACCAGTGGTGAGAGCCTGGACTCGCAACAAGAAGACATGAACTCCAGCACAAAAGCGCTGTTTGGAAAGTGAACGCTGTAGAATCGCATGATACGGCGGGGAAGACGCGTTATAAGGTACACCAGCAATTGTCTTCTTCTTTACCCGCCGCCCACTGTACTATATTCTATTCCAGGTACAATTCTCGCTTATATTGAATGTCAGTTAGTTGATTGAGCAGCAGTGTTGCGGTCCTGCTGCGATACCGCAGCCCAATTTAGTGAGGCACATAGCAAAGCGCTATTGAAGCAATTGATCACGTTACTACTACTACTACTTTATATTTTTTTGCCACTAATACACGCCAAAAAGAGCTTTAGAACATATATGTAACTGCATAGCTGAACGGCAAATATATTTTTCTTTTGCCACTAATACCCCACAAAAAAGGCTTTAGAATATATAACTGCACCGCTGAACGGCAAATATATTTTTATTTTGCCACTATTACACAACAAAAAGGGCTTAAGAACATATAACTGCACTGCTGAACGGCAAATAGGCCCTTATTCTTTTCCACTTATACACTCCACAAAAGGCTTTAGGACATATAACTGCACCGCTGAACAACAAATATATTTTACTTTTGCCACTAATACACAGCAAAAAGGCTTTAGAACATATAACCGCACCGCTAAACTGAAAATATATTTTACTTTTTCCACTAAAAAACGACAAATAGGGCTTTAAAAAATATAAATGCACCACTGAACGGCAAATATATTTTTATTTTGCCACTAATACACACAAAAAAGGGCTGTGATTTTCGCACTTCACCGCACAACGGCTAATAAGCCCTTTTTCCCACTAATACAAGCCAAAAAATACTTTAGAACATATAACTGCACCTCAGAAGGGCAAATAAGACATAAGAAATATTTCCTTGTAATAAACTCTGGCGGTATCAAACAGCACTTGCACCCTAATAACAAGAACAGTTTGCTGGAATGACAGAGCTGTATAATGGCAATTTGGATCCCCAGTCAGTGCAGCAAGGTGTAATAGAATTGTTCCTATTACCCAGGATGTAACTTACCCTACTGAGCCCTGTTCAACATAAACGCTGTGGATTGATTCCTCCCTATCCTTTCCCTACACCTTGAATAATCTTTCCCTGAACTTGTAAATTGCTTTTTTAGCACAATTAAGTTTTTTCTAGCACTGTCCCTATCGCCTGCTGATGTCTCTCCCTGCACTAAGTACACTGGAAAATGGCAGAATCCAAGATGGCTGAGGCTATTTAAGGGGCTGTGACATCACAGGGATTGCTGGCTGCTGATTGGCTGCATTCATTACATTATGGGTGATCCCGTCTTCCCAGAGTTCCTTTCTCCATGTCCTCACACGTGCAGCAGCCATTTTAGGAAAAAATGAGATTCGTTACCACAAAGCGTGAGGAAATTCGGATTCGGTGCGAATCAAATTTTTCCTGAAATTTGGATCTAATTCCACTTCGTCGACTTCGATTCGCTCATCTCTAATTGCTACCAATGTGAAAAATGACTGTCAAATTAAGTCATTAAATCCAGATTTTGTTGCTGTATTATGGGAATAGTTTACAAATGGCAAAGTAATTGATATGAAAGTGTTTTTGTATTTCGCCTTCTAACAAAGCTGGGAGTTGCTAATTAAATTAGAACAGCATGGGTGGAATATTTAAATATGTTCTGCCAGGTCCAACAAATCATTGCACTTTTTGCACAACTTGGAAGCGATACAACATTGACACATGAAGACAGTATTTACTATAAGTATAAATATTTATGCACATGCACATCACTTGGGAAACTGTATTCCAGCCATATGATTATCCAGAGCATGTCATGCACAACACGGGCAGCTCCATATCTTTCTATGGATTATCTAGGGCATTAGGCTCCAACCTGTGAATCTCCAGCTGTCATGAAACCACAATTTCCAGCATCTTCCTGCAATGGTTTACAAATACAGTATATAGTGTGAAAATCTAGACTATATACTGTATTAAGATCACCGAATCCCAACCAAGTTCCCTGGAGCTTTTGCGTAGTATTTACCAACCACTATTGACCAGAATATACCATTACTGAATGCTTTACGCTCCCCTACACTAAGATCTATGAAGTAGGAATTGTAGTAGGAGGTCCCTTGGAGTAGAAACCTATTTCAGGGTTTCTCTCATAGTAATAATTTTAGAGGTCAGTAGTGATGAGTGAGCATGCTCAGCCGAATACCAGTTCGGCTCGAGCATGGCTATCCTCGGCACATGGCGGTACTCGGCCGAGTACCGCATGTGCTCGAGCGCCGTGCTCGAGTCTCCTCCCTGCACGTTTTGCGCCTGCTAAGCAGCCAATAAACTTGCAGGTAAGTACTGCCATCACTGTAATGCCAGTAGCCATGTTGGCTGCTGGCATTACAGTGATTGGCTGGCCGGAACGTGTCATCGGTGCTATATAGCACCCCATGACACGTGCTCGGATCAGTCATAGTCATGGAGCGCAGAATGTAGGAAGGGAAAGGCAGTCTAGGGAGCGAAATTCACAGTTCTTATTCTAAGAAAGCTTTTCAAAGACCCAAAAGTCCTTTTAAGGACTGCTGTGTGTGTGTTTTAGAGCAGCAATATATTTTTACCTGCGCTAAATTGATCAGTCTCAGGGATATCCATGCTGAGGAAGGGACAGATAGTGCAGGGAGCGAAAACTCAGTCCGAAAAATGTTTCTTTAGCATAAATTTAAATAATCAGGGGCCAACCCTCATCTAATGTCTCTGTAGTGTGTGCGTGTAATACACATCCGTGACATATACAGCACTCCGAAAACTGTTTCTTTGGCGTAAATTTAAATAAGGATAAAAGAGAAAAGCATTCCAGCACTCCAGTAATTTTTGAGCCGTCGGTTCTTTTATTACGGTGATAAAAATTCGGACAGTGGTACAACCTCCATTAGTGTAATTCGTAGTCTAAGCCTTTCGAACTAAAAAATTCTTATTCATGACTCCATACGAATAGGGTTGAGCGAACCCGAACTATAAAGTTTGGGTTCGTATCAAACTTTAGGATTTTTGGACCCCGGACCCGAACATTTCCGTAAAAGTTCGGGTTCGGTGTTCGGCGCTTTCTTGGCACTTTTTAAAAGGCTGCACAGCAGCCAATCAACAAGCGTCATACTACTTGCCCCAAGAGGCCATCACAGCCATGCCTACTAATGGCATGGCTGTGAATGGCCAGAGCAGCATGTGACCCAGGCTCTATATAAGCTTGAGTCACGTAGCGCTGCACGTCACTCTGCTGTTACAAGTGTAGGGAGAGGATGCTGCTGGACTTGTGATTTCAGGGAGAGAATAGGAGAGAATCTAACTCAGCGATCTACAGACAAATAGTTGTGTGGGTGCAGGGCACAATCGTTTTATCCTGCCCTGAGCTCATTGACCAAAAAAAACAAACTTTAAAATTCTGTTAGTTAGGTGGGCGGCGGCGGCCATTTTATGCAAACTCAGTGCACCAGCACTGCATCTGAGCTTTTGGGACATTGCAAATCACCATTCTTTTGGCAAACTACAACATCTGGATTAGTCAGTGTGCAATTTAAGCTAGAAATACACCCATCATTTTCTGGGGTTGTAAAAACGCACAATTTTTTTTTCAAAAAACTGTATTTTCCAGATCTGCAAGTGTTAAATTCAAGTTTAATATATACAGCTTCCATATTCTGTTACCAAAAAAAACACTTTTTTGGCAATCTAGAACATCTGGATTAGTCAGCGTGCAATTTAAGCTAGAAATGCAACCATCATTTTCTGGGGTTTGAAAAACACACTTTTGACAAAAAACACTATTTTCAAGCCTTGCGCATCAGCACGTGTGTAATTGCAGGCTTATATACTGCTGTCAAATTCAGTTGGTAAACAAACACTCGTTTGGGTACAAATAATTTACTTGGCAGCCTTTGATGCAAATGTCATTGTGAGATACACCCTTAATACATTTGGGTTCCATTCAGAGATTTTTATACCGCCATTTGGTGCACCAATATTGAATTCAGGCCTACACTGGTTCAGGCCCTGAGAGATACTACCTCTACATACAGGGGTTTGATTCAGGGATTTGAAATACAGCCATATGAAATACAGCCATTTTGTGCAAAGATATATTTACTTCAGGCCTACACTGCTTCAGGCCCTGTGAGAAACTCCCTCTACATACAGGGGTTTGATTCAGGGATTTGAAATACAGCCATTTGAAATACAGCCATTTAAAATACAGGCATTTTGGGCAAAGAAATATTAAGTTCAGGCCTACACTGGTTCAGGCCCTGTGAGATACTCCCTCTACATACAGGGGTTTGATTCAGGGATTTGAAATACAGCCATTTTGTGCAAAGATATACACTCACCTAAAGAATTATTAGGAACACCTGTTCAATTTCTCATTAATGCAATTATCTAGTCAACCAATCACATGGCAGTTGCTTCAATGCATGTAGGGTTGTGGTCCTGGTCAAGACAATCTCCTGAACTCCAAACTGAATGTCAGAATCGGAAAGAAAGGTGATTTAAGCAATTTTGAGCATGGCATGGTTGTTGGTGCCAGACGGGCCGGTCTGAGTATTTCACAATCTGCTCAGTTACTGGGATTTTCACGCACAACCATTTCTAGGGTTTACAAAGAATGGTGTGAAAAGGGAAAAAACATCCAGTATGCGGCAGTCCTGTGGGCGAAAATGGCTTGTGGATGCTAGAGGTCAGAGGAGAATGGGCCGACTGATTCAAGCTGATAGAAGAGCAACGTTGACTGAAATAACCACTCGTTACAACCGAGGTATGCAGCAAAGCATTTGTGAAGCCACAACACGCACAATCTTGAGGCGGATGGGCTACAACAGCAGAAGACCCCACCGGGTACCACTCATCTCCACTACAAATAGGAAAAAGAGGCTACAATTTGCACGAGCTCACCAAAATTGGACTGTTTAAGACTGGAAAAATGTTGCCTGGTCTGATGAGTCTCGATTTCTGTTGAGACATTCAAATAGTAGAGTTCGAATTTGGCGTAAACAGAATGAGAACATGTATCCATCCTCTGATGGCTACTTCCAGCAGGATAATGCACCATGTCACAAAGCTCGAATCATTTCATATTGGTTTCTTGAACATGACAATGAGTTCACTGTACTAAAATGGCCCCCACAGTCACCAGATCTCAACCCAATAGAGCATCTTTGGTATGTGGTGGAACGGGAGCTTCGTGCCCTGGATGTGCATCCCTCAAATCTCCATCAACTGCAAGATGCTATCCTATCAATATGGGCCAACATTTCTAAATAATGCTATCAGCACCTTGTAGAATCAATGCCACGTAGAATTAAGGCAGTTCTGAAGGCAAAAGGGGGTCCAACAACGTATTAGTATGGTGTTCCTAATAATTCTTTAGGTGAGTGTATTTACTTCAGGCCTACACTGGCTCAGGCCCTGTGAGATACTCCCTCTACATACAGGGGTTTGATTCAGAGATTTGAAATACAGCCATTTGAAATACAGCCATTTTGTGCAAAGATATATTTACTTCAGGCCTACACTTTTTCAGGCCCTGTGAGATACTCCCTCTACATACAGGGGTTTGATTCAGGGATTTGAAATATAGCCATTTGAAATACAGCCATTTTGTGCAAAGATATATTTACTTCAGGCCTACACTGGTTCAGGCCCTGTGATATACTTCCTCTACATACAGAGGTTTGATTTAGGGATTTGAAATACAGCCATTTGAAATACAGCCATTTTGGGCAAAGAAATATTTAGTTCAGGCCTACAATGGTTCAGACCGTGTGAGATACCCCCTCTACATACAGGGGTTTGAATCAGGCATTTGAAATACAGCCATTTGAAATATAGCCATTTTGGGCAAAGAAATATTGAATTCAGGCCTACACTGGTTCAGGCCCTGTAAGATACTCCCTCTACATACAGGGGTTTGATTCAGGGATTTGAAATACAGCCATTTTGTGCAAAGATATATTTACTTCAGGCCTACACTGGTTCAGGCCCTGTGAGATAATCCCTCTATATACAGGGGTTTGATTTAGGGATTTGAAATACAGCCATTTGAAATACATCCATTTTGGGCAAAGTAATATTTAGTTCAGGCCTACAATGGTTCAGACCGTGTGAGATACCCCCTCTGCATACAGGGGTTTCAATCAGGCATTAGAAATACAGCAATTTGAAATACAGCAATTTTGGGCAAAGAAATATTGAATTCAGGCCTACACTGGTTCAGGCCCTGTGAGATACTCCCTCTACATACAGGGGTTTGATTCAGGGATTTGAAATACAGCCATTTGAAATACAGCCATTTTGTGCAAAGATATATTTACTTCAGGCCTACACTGGTTCAGGCCCTGTGAGATAATCCCTCTACATACAGGGGTTTGATTTAGGGATTTGAAATATAGCCATTTGAAATACATCCATTTTGGGCAAAGTAATATTTAGTTCAGGCCTACAATGGTTCAGACCGTGTGAGATACCCCCTCTACATACAGGGGTTTCAATCAGGCATTAGAAATACAGCAATTTGAAATACAGCCATTTTGGGCAAAGAAATATTGAATTCAGGCCCACACTGGTTCAGGCCCTGTGAGATACTCCCTCTACATACAGGGGTTTGATTCAGGGATTTGAAATACAGCCATTTGAAATACAGCCATTTTGGGCAAAGAAATATTTAGTTCAGGCCTACACTGGTTCAGGCCGTGTGAGATTCAGACATTTAAAATACTGCTATTTTGGGGAAAAAAATCTTTAATTGAGGCCTAGTCTGGTTCACGCCGTGTGAGATACACCCTTTACATATTGTCGTTTTATTCTACTATTAATTAAACACCCATTTAGGGCAAGATCCTAAATTTGAAAAATATGAGGAGAGCGTCAAACAAGGGACGTGGCCCAGGTCGTGGTGCTGCAGGTGGAGCTACTGTTGCAGGGAGAGGACGCGGTCGATCTGTGCCAGCTACACGCACAAGTGAAACCCGTTCCTCAGGTGCGAGTAGGAGACAAAACCTGCAGCGGTATTTAGTCGGGCCTAATGCTGCTCTACGAATGGTGAGACCTGAACAAGTACAGGCGATTGTAGATTAGGTTGCCGACAGTGGATCCAGTTCCTTCACATTGTCTCCCACCCAGTCTCCTGCTGAAAGACCACAGTTGGCACCTGCAGCCCATGTCCATCAGTCTTTCACCTCACCCCCTTGCAAACCAGCCAAGCAGTCTGAGCCCCAAGTCATGCAGCAGTCTCTTCTGCTTTTTGATGACTCTGTTAGCAGGGTTTCCCAGGGCCATCCACCTAGCCCTGCCCCAGAATTGGAAGAGATTGAGTACACCGATGCCCAACCACTTATCTTTCAAGATGAGTACATGGGAGGACCATCGCAGCATGTCTCGGATGATGATGAAACACAGGTGCCAACTGCTGGGGCTGATGTGGAGGACGATGAGGTCCTTGACCCCACATGGAATCAAGGTCATGCGAGTGACCTATGTAGTCCGGAGGAAGAGGCGGTGGTCGCACAGAGCCACCAGCACAGCAGAAGAGGGAGCAGGGTGCAAAAGCGGAGCGGCCGTCCTCTAGACAGTACGCCTCCTACTGCCCACCGCAGCAAGGTACCGAGCACACCAAAGCCAGCTCCAAGGAGTTCCCTGGCGTGGCAGTTCTTCAGACAATGTGCTGACGACAAGACACGAGTGGTTTGCACGCTGTGCAATCAGAGCCTGAAGCGAGGCATAAACGTTCTCAACCTGAGCTCAACCTGCATGACCAGGCATTTAAGTGCAAAGCACGAGCTGCAGTGGAGTAGACACCTCAAAAACCAAGAAAGGTCTCTGGCTCCTCCTGCTTCCTCTTCTGCTGCAGTCGCGGCCTCTTCATACACCTCTGACAGTGGCACCTGGCACCCCGCAAACGGAGGATCTGCCAGCAACACCAACACCTGGGTCACCAAGTCCAGCCAGCCAGTCGCAGGGGCAACACGTGAGGTGCACAGTGGACCGATGAGGGGTCAAATAGTATAACACACAGTTCATCAGTTACTCACGGTTAGCAGATAGCCTCCCTGGGCTGGCAGCACAGTGTTGAGGTGGACAGCATAAAATCCTCCGGGGCACGCTCTGTGGTAGGAAGCATCAGCCAAGATGGTGGTTGAGGTGCCCTTGATGTTAGGGGTGCTTAGGGTGCCTGTTGCGGCTGAGTCCCGTGATGGTTTTTGTCGTGACGCCAGTACCGTTATTAGTGGTACAACCATAGGTAGTAATAATGAGGTAGACAGTGGTAAGATGCAACTCACAACTTTTACTTTAGATGTCTTTCAGTTGCAGCAGTACAATTATGCAGTCTTTAGATGATACAGAGGTAATTCTGCAAATCCACTGTTGTAGGCTTGTCAGGTTTTGTGGTTTTGGAGCAGTGGGTTAGGTGTACCTGGTCCCTTTAGATGCTTTGGATCCTATTCCTTGTCTTTCCCTACAAGCTGAATATTTGTAGACAGGAAAACTCAACTGTCCCTTAGAAGGTTGGTGTGGCTTCCTGAAGCTATAAAACCCCCACCATGCAAAGGTGTCTGTGGCCCTCAATGATGGCTCTGATCACCGATGAATTCCTAGGAATGCTTGTTTCTTTTCCAGGGAGGCAAACTCTTCTCCTACTGGTCAGGGATGCAAGTCTATAGTCCAGCTACAGAAGAAATACGCTCTTCTGCGCCTAACATCTGAGTAAACACCTCCTAGCAAAGTTGGCTCCACTCACTAATCTGTGTTGCGAAGTCTTCACTCTATCTTTCCTCCCACTAACTTGATCTGACTACCTCAGATCTGCTCTCTTCTGAACTACATCCTGGTTTCAACTACTCTGCCTCCCCTCCTCAACTTCTCTGTCTCACTAGGCCTGACCTAGGTATATATATAGGACCTGAACTTTATCCCCATCTAGTAGCGGGATGTATAAATTGCACCTAATAGGCCTGTTAACAGGGATTTTGCAGATACACAAATGCAAAGTTATACATTACAACCTAGTGCTTTTAATAAAGTAAAAAGTGCTTTTAAGTAGTGCCCACACAGACGTAGTAGGACGCTGCACAAGCATCTCCACAATGTCCCACGGAAGCGTTCAGCTCTCCATATCCCAAACGCTGGAGAGGAAGTACCCCCCTCCCCACCCGCGATCCCTAGCCCTGAATGCCAGCATTTCTAAATTACTTGCCTTTGAAATTCTGTCATTCCGTCTGGTGGAGACGGATAGTTTTAAAGGCCTTATGGGGGTGGCTGTCCCACAGTACGTCGTGCCCAGCCGCCACTACTTGTCAAGGCGAGCCTTCCTTTCCCATCACAACCAAGTACGGGACAAAATCAGGTGTGCACTGTGCAACGCCATCTGTGGCAAGGTGCACCTGACTACGGATACGTGGACCAGTAAGCACGGTCAGGGCCGTTATATCTCCATAACAGCACACTGGGTAAATGCAGTGACGGCTGGGCCTGAGGCAGATAGCAGTTTGGCGCATGTCCTTCCACCACCGAGGATTGCAGGGCGCTTCAGTTTGCCTCCTGTTGCTTCCTCCTCCTACTCTGCTTCCTCATCCTCTACCAGCTCCTCATCCGGTCAGCGTAACACCTTCACCACCAACTTCAGCACAGCCAGGGGTAAACAACAGCAGGCAGTTTTAAAATGTATCTGTTTGGGGGACAAACCCCACACCGCGCAGGAGTTGGGGCGGGCTTTGAACAACAGACCGATGAGTGGTTTGTGCCAGTCAGCCTCAAGCCCGGCCTGGTGGTGTGTGCGATAATGGGCGAAATCTCGTAGCAGCTCTGGGACTAGCCGGTTTGACGCACATCTCTTGCCTGGCGCATGTGCTGAATTTGGTGGTGCAGAGATTCCTTAAAAAAAAAAACGACATGTCATAGCTGCTGCATAAAATGTGGGCCGTCTGTGCGCGCTTTCGGCGTTCTCACACTGCTGCTGCTCGCCTGTCAGCGCTGCAGCGTAACTTCGGCCTTCCCGCTTACCGCCTCATATGTGACGTGCCCACAAGGTGGAACTCCACCTTGCACATGCTAGCCAGACTATGCGAGCAGCAGCAGGCGATAGTGGAGTTTCAGCTGCAGCACGCACGGGTGAGTCGCTCGGCGGAACAGCACCACTTCACCACCAATGACTGGGCCTCCATGCGAGACCTGTGTTCTTTGTTGCGCTGTTTCGAGTACTCCACCAACATGGCCAGTGCCAATAACGCCGTTCTCAGCGTTACTATCCCTCTTCTATGCCTCCTTGAAAAAACGCTCCTGGCGATGATGGAAGAGGATGTGGCACAGGAGGAGGAGGAGGAGGAAGAAGAATCATTTTGTAGGGTTTTCCAGCCAGTAATTTCCAAGTGGCTCCGAGGGTGGGTTCCTGCACCCACAAACCCAAGGTACACAATTGTCCAGGAGGAGGAACCATGGAGGAGGAACCATGTTCACAGCAGGGTGGCACCCAGACCAGCTCATGGCCATCACTGGTGCATGGATGGGGGGATACAGAGGACACAGACAATACACCTCCCACAGAGGACAGCTTTTCGTTGCCTCTGATTTGGGCAGCCTGGCACACATGAGCGATTACATGCTGCAGTGTCTCCGCAGCGACTGCCGAGTTGCCAACATTCTAACTTGTGCTGATTACTGGGTGGCCACGCTGCTGGATCCCCGTTACAAGGACAACGTACCGTCCTTAATTCCGTCACTGGAGCGTGATCGTAAGATGCGCGAGTACAAGCGCACGCTGGTAGACGCGCTGCTGGTGGCATTCCCACCTGACAGTGGGGGCACAGTGGAAGCACAAGGCGAAGGCAGAGGACGAGGAAGAGGTCGCCAACGCAGCTGGGGCACCGCCAGCACCTCAGAAGGCAGGGTTAGCATGGCCGAAATGTGGAAAAGCTTTGTCAGCACACCACAACAACCAGCACCACCAGCTGATATGGAACGTCTTAGCAGGAGGCAGCATTTCACCAACATGGTGGAGAAGTATGTGTGCACACGCCTACACGTACTGAATGACGGGTCTGCCCCCTTCAACTTCTGGGTCTGAGCCTGAGCTTGCCCTTTACGCCTTGGAGGTGCTGGCCTGCCCTGCAGCCAGTTTATTATCTGAACGTGTGTTTAGAACGGCAGGGGGCATCATCACAGACAAGCGCAGCTGCCTGTCCACAGCCAATGTGGACAAGCTCACGTTCATTAAAATAAACCAGGCATGGATCCCTCAGGACTTGTCCGTACCTTGTGCAGAATAGACATGTATGTCGGCACTAAGCAGCCATTGTTATATTGCAGCGCAATTGCTCATGTTTGTATTTTGGATATTTCATACTCTTTTGGAGTGTACCTTAATTTTTCAAAATTAAATTAAAACTAAAAACCTGTGTTGGCTATCTCGTCCTCCTCCACCGCCGCTTCCACCTACTCCGCTACGTCCACCGCCTCCTCAAACTCCTACTCCATATGGAACTCCACCTCATAAAACCATTTTTATTTTTGTATGTGTTTTATTTTATATCATTTCACTACTTTGTCAGTTACATTTTATGGTGAAATCAACAAATGTATGGGTGTATAGTACCACTGCTATACCTAGTAGACAGGTTAAACAAAAAAAAATTGTCATTTACTTTTTTGGGTGAAATGAACTAATTTTTGGGTGTATAGTAACACTGCTATATCAAGTAGGCCGGTTAAAAAATAAATAAATTGTCATTTACATTTTAGGGTGAAATTCACCAATTTTGGTGTGTATAGTACCACTGCTATACCTAGTGGACCGGTAAAAAAAAAAAATTTAATTGTCAGTTACATTTTATGGTGAAATTAACAAATTTTTGGGTGTATAGTATCACTGCTATACCTAGTAGAAAGGTTATACAAAAAATAAATAAATGGTGGACCGGTAAAAAAAGTGGACCGGTAAAAAAAAATTTCAAAAAAATTGTCAGTTACATTTTAGGGTGAAATTCACCAATTTTGCTGTGTATAGTACCACTGCTATACCTAGTGGAACGGTTAAAAATAAATAAAAAATTGTCAATTACATTTTCTGGCAAAATAAACAAATTTTTGGGTGTATAGTACCACTGCTATACCTAGTAGACAGGTTAAAAAAAAAAATTGTCAGTGATATATTCCAATAAAATTCACCAATTTTTGGGCGTGATGTACCACTACTATACCTAGTAGACCAAAAAAAAAAAATATTGTCAGTTACATTTTTTGGTGAAATTCACCAATATTTGGGTGTAATATACCCCTCCTCTACCTAGTTTACAGCTTAATAAATTTCAATAATTTTTCTGTTACATTCTTGGGTTGACATTATACATTTTTTGACGTGAATAAACACCTGCTATGCATCGGTGATAGGGAATAAAATTTAATAAATTATTCAGTAATTAATGCGCACCACATCCTTTTATTCAATGCTTAAACTTTGAAAAGTTGTCACACTTTTATGCTTTAATAATTTCTCCCATATTTCAACTCTAATTTTAAATTTGAAAAAAATGAATCCTCCCTTGGATGTGGTCTCTCTTTCTCACGCTCCCTCTCTGGCCTGGAACCCTGATTCCCCGCCACCCGTGATCACCATGGTAGGCGCATAAAAGAACATCGAAAGTTGATAGAGCAGATATCAAATTTGATCGTGAACATCACGGGGACGTGCGACATGGTGGGGCAGTAAGTGTGCACACGCCTACACGAACTGACTGACAGGGGTCAGCCCCTGCAACTTCTGGGTCTCCAAATTGGGCAGATGGCCTGAGCTTGCCCTTTACCCCTTGGAGGTGCTGGCCTGCCCTGCAGCCAGTGTATTGTCTGAATGTGTGTTTAGCATGACTGGAGGGGGTTATCACAGGTTATATTTCCCAATGTTTCGGGGTGTACCCTAATTTTAAAAATAAAACCAAAAACCAGTGTAGGCTACCTCCTCCTCCACCGCCGCTTCCACCTACACCACCTCCTCAACCTTCTACTTACTATGGACCTAGTCCTCCTAGCTCACGATTATTATTTTTAATTTTTACGTATTTTATGTTATTTAAAGTCATTTCCCTATCCACATTTGTTTGCAGAGCACTTGCCATGCTCTTAACGACATTTTGACGCCATTTGCAGCCCTCTAGCCCTTTCCATTACATTTTTACAGCCATTTTAGTGCTCAAAAGTTCGGGTCCCCATTGACTTCAATGGGGTTCGGGGTCAAGTTCGGGTCAAGTTCTGGTCCCGAACTCAAACTTTGTTCCGAAATTCGGCCGGATCTGTCGAACCCGAACATCCAGGTGTCCGCTCAACTCTACATACAAACTGTTTAGTTCAAAACGCCTAGACTACGAATGACACTAATGGAGGTTGTACCACTGTACAAATTTTTATCACCGTAATAAAAGAACCGACGGCTCAAAAATTACTGGAGTGCTGGATTGCTTTTCTCTTTTATCCTTGTTCCAAGAGGTCTCACCATAGTTTCCTGTGCACCCAAGGACTGCAATACATGTGGCAGGTGAGCTGGTTTTCTTTACAAGTAAATTTAAATAATCAGGGTCCAGTCCTCGTCTCTGTAGTGTGTGCGTGTAATACACATCCGTGACATATACAGTACTCCATCCGAAAACTGTTTCTTTAGCGTAAATTTAAATAATCAGGGGCCTAATCTAGTGTCTATAGTGTGTTGTTTTCTGTGACATATGCAGTACCCCATCTGTAGTGTCCCACTATGTAAATGTGGGCACTACACAAGGGTCAATTGGGTCACGTTGTTCTCCACCTCCTGTGAAATATGGTCATTGTATTTTATATTGCATTTTAATGTATATTGACCCCAACGCATGTGGGCCTCTGAGATGCTGTTTTATGGGACTACTGTATTTTATTATTATGGACTATCCTGGTTATCCCTGATACGCTGTACCAGGTCAGATAAAGACAGACAGGATTCTGAGGAAAAGTGCAGCCTGATCTGTAAGTGTTTTAACCCTCTGAGTTTCTTGCAAGAACATTGTGCCTGCCAATTGCTATAAAGCCTGCATGTTACTACTTACATATGGAATTATCACCAAAGACTGTAAATAGTTAACTGTTCCAGTAAAAGGAAGTTTTGGTTCACTGCAACGTGTGTTCCTCCATTATTAGTACAATAAATCGGTGTGCTACCGTTACCGGCACTGGCGTCATAAACTTAAAGGGATCTTGCCACCGGCACATTAAACCTGCAACAACCACGGCACCTCACCTACCACCTGGCCTGGTCCCTATACACAGAGAGTGCCCCAGAGGATCCTTGTGCCAGCCTCTCCATCACTGCTGTATGCCTGCCCAGGGTCTTCTATAAACTGTGAGTACCAAGAGCAACCCTCGTTCTGCCTATTAACCGTGAGCTCACACTCGCTCACCCTGCAGGGCTGCGTACTGCATATTTTGGCATCACGAACAGGATGCGATCATTCCTACGCCATTGTGCAATCTAAACTGTGTGCCGTTATTGCCATAAAGTGATAAAGCCCTATATGTTTATTTGCAAATGGTTGGGCCAAAGAACTGTGAAAACCGTGGTGTGAAAATTGTATTGTTGTGGACTGTTTGCCGCTTCTTAAGTCACCGCTTGCTGTCAGTGAATGGACAGCGTTATACTTAAAGATGGCCGCCTAAGCTGACTGAAATAATTGTTGCGCCATCTCTGTATTGTATTGGCGGGAGAAATTGGCGCCTTCTGCTGAAGGAGCGGGAAAGACTGTATGTCCACGCCACCGCCTTATCATCTAATTTGCATGTCTGCCAAGATGGATTACGCCTCCCCCATGTTGGAGTACCTAGGTGGCGGCCTCCCGGAGCAGTGGGAGGTCTTGGGCGAAGTACTGCGAGCCGCCCTGTCGCTCATCAGAGAAGGATCGAGCATGCTGAAGAGTGAGGATTGCTCTGATTTAATGGCTTCACCTGCCGTCCAGATTATGGAACCTACAATGTTGGAGAAGGAAGAATCCCCACCGGCCTATACTCCGGGACCGGAAATACCACCCTGCCTTTCACCGCGGTTGCAGCCTGAGCCGTGCCTTGGCTCATGGAAGGAACTTGCCCGGCCCAGTGCGCAATGGTCTACACTGATGGCCGAGATACGAGCCGTGGCCGTGCAAAAGACTACCCGAAAGAAAATATATTTCGAGGAACTTGCAAAAACGGTCTATGAGCGCCACGCGAACACTCAACCCCGCCTGGAAAGGAGGATGGGGGTAGTGGTGGAATTTGACAAGAGCCGGGGGTTCGGCTTTATTATGGACTATTCCGCCGGCCGAGACCTTTTCGTAAACCGGAGGGCTGTCAAGCGCAGCTACCTGCCGGAGCATCTGCACAACCTCCGCGAAGGAGAAGAGGTGGAGTTTACCCCCGCTGAGGGCCTGAGAGGTCCATACGCCATGGCAGTCGCCCGTCCCAAGCAGGGACCTGAAGATTAGGCGGAGCCCGAGGAGCCCACCAGTCTGGAACGTGAGCTCGAGCGCCCGATGGAACCGGCGCACAACACATACCAAGAGAGGGGTTCCTTCACTGGCCCCAATGTCTTCTGGCAATCTACGGTACTGGAAAAGTGGGTGAGTCCTTACCCCTCACCTGAGTTGCCCCTCCGGGAAAAGACTCAAGCGGAGATAGAGAACGTGAAGAAGTTCCAGGAAGCCCTTGATGCCTTGAGGCGATTGAAAAGAGGCGACCCCGCACTGGAGCCTGCTGCAACAGCGCCGGAGACCTGCAACGAAGCGGCGCCTGAGAGACTGGAGGATCAAATCGCAAGGTTAGAGATCCATCTTCATGGCCTGCGCCAACTTGTCGCGTCTAGGGTGGCACCGATACCACCGGACATTTGTGATCCCCCAAAGAACTCTAATGTCCCCGAGCCTGCAGTCAGAGTTCCTGTCCCCGCCAGCTCGGCGACTTCCATAGCTGTGCCCGCCACTGCGGCACCAGAGAAACTCTGTTACACGAGGAGTCGGGTCCGTCGCCTGAAGCCAGCGACACCCAAACCCATGGAGTCTCCTGAAGTGTTAACCTCTCCTGTAGTGTTAACCCCCAGGCTTGCGGAGCCTATGCCAGTGACAGGCCCATTTATTCTTCAATTGCCTGTCAACACTATTTTGTGGGCCCAGCCAATCATGGATCCTCGTCCCAGGCCAAGATTCCGAGCAGAGCCAGGATGTACCACAACTGATGAACAGGGTGGACTTGATACATACCTGTAAGTAGGCCTGCTAGGCCATGTTTTGTTGTGCTGATGGACCCTTACAGTAAACTTAACTATTTCAGGACAGGGGTCCTTTGTTTTGGCCCAAAGAGCTGCTGCCAGTTGCCCACGGCCCAGTGGTAGTTGAAAAAACCACTGAGAATAACAAGTGCTCTACTGCCATACTTCTTCCAGGACATCCTGCCTGCTTTAAAGTGCCAAATCCGAGTTGTGCCTGCTCGTTCTGATGTTTTGCACCTTTACCCTTTTTAACCCCCTTTTCAGGTTGATCAGGGATTTTATAGCACAACTCTTATCTACAAGGAGTTATCAGGAGAAAGTGTTCCTGAAAATATAGAGTTCTGTGTTGTGACTTTTTATATGCAATCTTAATTCAAGAACTGTGCCCAGAGATGACCCAAACGCATGTGGGCCTCTGAGATGCTGTTTTATGGGACTACTGTATTTTATTATTATGGACTATCCTAGTTATCCCTAATACGCTGTACCAAGTCAGCGCCCATGTTCCCTGTTCTATCCTGTATGAAGAGAACGACGGCCCTTTTTACCGCACTTGTTCCTTTGCCAGTGGAGCTGCCTGATATTTGTATTGCAAATGTAGATGTGTATGCCTGCTTTGCATTTTTTGTCTTTCAGGTTGCAGTTTCCAGCTGGGCGGGCCCCTTGTGTTGCGCCGAGGACAGGCAACGTCAAAGCAACGGTGTATGTGGTGTCCCACTATGTAAATGTGAGCACTACACAAGGGTCAATTGGGTCACGTTGTTCTCCACCTCCTGTGGAATATGGTCATTGTATTTTATACTGCATTTTAATGTATATTGTCATGCTATTTATGTTAATTCCTGTGTACCAGGCCTGTAGGGGTGTAGTTTCTCCTCCCAGACAGTAGAGGGAGCTAGGGAACCCCCTAGTATAAATAGCCCGGTCCAGACCAGAGAGAGGGCAGTGTAGTCCAGGAGGCTAGTAAGTGCAGTCTAGTCTGCCTGAGGTTCCTGAGAAAAGCAAGTTTAGAAATTGCCCCACCAGGAGAAGGGTTTGCCTCCTGAGAAACCTGAAGTTCCTATAAGAGTTCAGAGCAGAGCTATTGTTCCAGCCAAACAGAGAGCTGAAGGGCAGAAGGATCTATTTAAAGCAAGGAGACATATACCTGAGGAAGTTTCCCTAACCAAGGATAAAGCCAGCAATAGGGCATACGGGCCTTGGGATAAAGACAGACAGGATTCTGAGGAAAAGTGCAGTCTGATCTGTAAGTGTTTTAACCCTCTGAGTTTCTTGCAAGAACATTGTGCCTGCCAATTGCTATAAAGCCTGCATGTTACTACTTACATATGGAATTATCACCAAAGACTGTAAATAGGTAACTGTTCCAGTAAAAGGAAGTTTTGGTTCACTGCAACGTGTGTTCCTCCATTATTACTATAATAAATCGGTGTGCCACCGTTACCGGCACTGGCGTCACGAACTTAAAGGGATCTTGCCACCGGCACCTTAAACCTGCAACACCCAGGGGACCTCACCTACCACCTGGCCTGGTCCCTATACACAGAGAGTGTCCCAGAGGATCCATTGTGCCAGCCTCTCCATCACTGCTGTACGCCTGCCCAGGGTCTTCTATAAACTGTGAGTACCAAGAGCAACCCTCGTTTTGCCTATTAACCGTTTCCTGCCACTCACTCACCCTTCAGGGCTGCGTACTGCACATCCGAAAACTGTCTCTTTAGGGAAAATTTAACTAATCTGAGCCTAATCTAGTGACCATAGTGTGTTGTTTTCAGTGACATACAGTACTCCATCCAAAAACTGTTTTTTTTAGCATAAATTTAAATAATCTGGGCCAAATCTAGTGTCCATAGTGTGTTGTTTTCTGTGACATATACAGTACGCCATCCAAAAACTGTTTCTTTAGGGCAAATTTAACTAATCTAGGCCTAATCTAGTGTCCATAGTGTGTGGTTTTCTGTGACGTATACAGTACGCCAACCGGAAACTGTTTCTTTAGGGCAAATTTAACTAACCTGATCCTAGTGTCCATATTCTGTGGGTTTCTGGGACATATACTGTCCTGCATCCGAAAACGGTGTCTTTAGCAGACTGTAAAACAATTTGCTCCACATCTAGTGACAAAACCATTAATATGAAGAAGGCAAGCACTAAGGGACGGGGAAGTGGGCGTGATGCTGATTGTGGGCGCAATAACACTGTGCCTGCTGCCAGTGCACCAGAAAAAAAAAACATCCACCGTACCCAGCTTCATGTCCATTTTAGCAGGGCGGCGCAGGACAACACTGTCCAAGTCGGACCAGTGCGAACAGTTGGTCGGTTGGCTTGCTGAAGATAATGCTTTCAGTCGTTCAGTCGTTCAGTCGTAAGCATCACCCTCTCTTCCACCTCTGCCGCCTCCTCCTCCACTTCCACCTCCAGCAGCAATCAGCCATCAGTCGCTAGCTGGAAGCAGTTGTAGCACTGCTGTGTGTAAGTGTCAACAGGCCGTCATGAAGTTGATCTGCTTAGGGGACAACAGCACACTGCCGCAGAGCTGTGGCAGGGTATAAGGGACCAGACCAAGTTGTGGCTATCGTCACTCAACCTACAACCAGGCATGGTTGTGTCTGACAATGGCCGTAACTTGGTGGCGGCTTTGGAGCTCAGCAACCTGACACACATCCTATGCCTAGCCCACGTCTTAAACTTAGTGGTTCAGTGGTTTATCAAAACCTACCCCAATTTGCAAGAGCTACTAGTGAAGGCGTGCCGCTTGTGTGTTCGTGCCTTTCCCGCGACCCAAGCGTTATACACATTTTAAATAACACGGATTACTGGGTGTTCACCCTTCTCGACCCCCGCTACAAAGAGAACTTCTCATCTCTAATTCCTGTGGTGGAGAAGACGATTAAAACGGTGCAATACCAGAAGGTATACCAGAGATTGCTCCAAAATGTTCCATCTGACAACGTTGGCGGCAGAGTCCGTACTTCCTTAGGCAACTGAGGAAGGGAGACAAGGGGAACACACAGCAGTTCCAACAAAGGCAGGGCAACACTCTCCAAGGCATGGGACACTTTCATGACATGCCGCCAGCAACCATGCACCTTTTCCACCACAAAAAAACTGTATATGGTTGAATCTTGTTTTCTTCTCCTCCTCAGATTGTATATATTCCCTCCACTCAAATTTTTTTAATAGGGTCAGCTCAACTGCAGGCCCTCAACTCCAAATTTTTTTATAGGGTCAGCTCAACTGCAGGACTTCAACTCAATTTTTTTTTTATAGGATCAGCTGAACAGCATGCTTTCGCATATAATGTTTTAGAGCATCAGCTGTACAGCATGCACTCGCATATAATGTTTTAGAGCGTCAGCTCACCTGAAGGCACTCGCAAATAATGTTTTACAGTGACAGCTCACCAGCAGGCACTCGCATATGATGTTTTAGAGTGTCAGCTCACCAGCAGGCCCTCACCCCTAATGTTTTAGAGAGCCAACTCAGCAGCAGGCTCTCGCATATAATGTTTTACAGGGTCAGCTCACCTGCAGGCCCTCACATATAATGTTTCACAGGGTCAGTTCAACTGCAGGCCCTCACATATAATGTTTTATAGGGTCAGCTCAACTGCAGGCCCTTGCATATAATGTTTTACAGGGTCAGCTCAATTGCAGGCCCTCGCTTATGTTTTCCAGGGTCAGCTCAACTGCAGGCCCTCGCATATAATGTTTTACAGGGTCAGCTCACCTGCAGGCCCTCACCTACAATCTTTTACAGGGTCAGCTTAACTGAGGCCCTCGCATATAATGTTTTACAGGGTCAGCTCACCTGCAGGCCCTCACCTACAATCTTTTACAGGGTCAGCTCACCTTCTGATGATGACAGCAAAGTCTTGCCTGTTGATACTCTGGCACACATGGCTGACTTCATGTTAGGCTGCCTTTCCCACGACCCACGCGTTATACGCATTTTAAACAACACGGATTACTGGTTGTTCACCCTTCTTGACCCCCGCTACAAAGATAACTTCTCATCTCTCATTCCTCTGGTGGAGGGGACAAGCAAAACAGTGCTATACCAGAAGGTCCTTGTTGAAAAATTGCTCCAAAGTTGATAGGGCAGACATCCAAATGGATTGTCGCCGTCACGGGGATGTGCGATCGTCTAGAAGTTATCTAGAGTCAACAAAGAGGCAGCTGGCCCTCACCTACAAGTCCAGTCTCAGTAGCCAAAAGTCTGGTCAACACAATCCTCACCATGATGGCACACTGGGTGAACTTTGTGGAGGCCGGGAGCAAGTTGACTGCTGGCACCAGACTTGCCCTCCAATAGATCCTCGTTAACGGAAAGTGTACTCATTCCAATAACAGGCCCGCTTAGGAGTGCTGTATTGTTATTTATCGTCACTACCTCCCCGAGTCGGGAGTGGGTAAAGTCGTTTGCTGTGGTCCACATGCGGTGGGACTGCTCCCCCAATGAAAAACATGCTACAGTGTTTGGGGTTTGAGCAGTCCCCCCATATTTGCCACGATATTTCTGTGATTTTGTTTTGTTTTATATGTAGTGTATGTGCCTTTACCTGGCATTTAAACACTCCTTTGCACCTGGTAACCTCCATCACATGGTCTGATATGGGTGTGGCTTACAGTCTTGCTTTGTTCACATTGCACTAGTTGTCCTGCTAGGCGGTTGTGTGGAAGTTCGGCTGTGAGCTGGATTTCATCACCTTCAGACCTTGTTTACACCATAGTTAGCGTAGTGGTAGGACCCCTTGCCATGCTGAGTGACCGTGACGTGGTGCATGATGGGGTCCGATATTTTCCTGACAGGAATATATTGGCAAAAGTCTCAGCTTTTAATATCTGCATTTATGACTAGCCAGTATAGTCAGTGGCATATCCGTTTGGTGCATTTTTTTCTGTGATTTATATAATTATATTTTCATCCGCACAATGCTTCGGTTTGTGTAGGATGCCTTTGTGGTGCATGTGGACCGCGCCGACATCCTCCATTGTATGCATTTTTTTGCTGGGGATAGTCGTTTGCTGCGGTCCACATGCGATGGGACTGCTCCCCCAATGAAAAACACGCTACAGTGTTTGGGGTTTGAGCAGTTCCCCCATATTTGCCACGATATTTCTGTGATTTTGGCAGTGGGTAATTGCCGCACGCCTGCTGCCTTCCTTGTATGCTTTTGCTTTTATAACTTGACCCACCTTCTCTGGGTGGTTCACACTTAGGAAAAAAAAGGGGCAAGGAAACAACAGCCAATCAGATTTCAGCCATTGATCTCCCTTGGATGTGGTATCCCTTTCTTAAGCTCCCTCTCCGGCATCGAACCCTGATTCCCCGTTATTCGTGATCACCATTGTAGGCGCAGAAAAGAACATCGAAAGTTGATAGGGCAGACATCCAAATGGATCGTCGCCGTCACGGGAACGTGAAATCGCCCAGAGGTTATCTAGAGTCACCAATGCGGCAGCAGGCCCTCGCCCCTAAGGTTTTAGATGGTCAGATCAGCAGGCCCTTCCTCCACATGTTTTTGAGGGTCACCAGCAGGCCATCAATCATAATTTTTCAAGGGTGTGTATGATGCCATCCTTTATGTTTAACAAAGGGTGTTTTGGAGTGTCAATTCCTTGTAATTTTTGGCAGCACTTGCACTTTATATACAATTAAATATACAGGAAAGAATGTTGTGCGTATTTTTGTCAGTGTGTAAAAGTGGCGTACGGACAACATGGTTCCCAGCAGCGACCTGGGAGTCCAAGATGCATCCAGACATCGTCCCCATGCTGTTCCCGATCCATTTCGGTGGTGTTTCTGTCACTTTCTGACCTTTTCAAATGAAACAGACACCCTCCCCTCTTCAGAGCAGGGGATGCCTGGTTGTCTCCCATTGACTTCCATTATACTCGGGTGCTCGGCCGAGCACACGAATATAGCAATGTGTTCGGGCCAAACACCCGAACACCCGAATACTTTGGTGCTCGATAATCACTAGTGGTCTTTGATCTTGATAATCAGATTCTTTTTTTTCACCTTTGTAGTGTCCCACTACGTAAGGGTGGGCACTACACAAGGGTCAATTGGGTCACGTTGTTCTCCACCTCCTGTGGAACATGGTCATGGTATTTGTATTGAATTTTAATGTATGTTGTCATATTATTTCCTGTGTACCAAGCCTGTTAGGGGTGTAGTTTCTCCTCCCAAGCTGTAGAGGGAGCTAGGGAACCCCCTAGTATATATAGACCGGTCTAGTCCAGAGAGGGAAGTGTGTGGTCAGAAACCAAGAGTCACTTCAGCCAGGCAGGAGCTGAGGAGCAGCTTCTGACATGCAGCTAGATAGCCTAGGCTCCTAGCTTGCCTCCAGGGGAAGAAGTTACCGCCTGAAGATACATAGCACCTTTAAAAGTACAGTGCAGAGCCACTTTATCCAGCCAAATAGAAAGCTGAAGGGCAGAAGGATATTTACAGCAAGAAGATATATACCAGAGGAAGGTTTCCCTACCCAAGGATAAAGCCAGCAATAGGGCATACGGGCCTTGGTGAAAGCCAGACAGGATCTGAGGAAAGTACAGCCTGATCTGCAAGTGTTATTCCCTCTGAGTATCTTGCAAAGACTTTGCCTGCCATTTGTATGAAGACTGCCTGTATTCAACATTATACATATGGAACTAACTAAAGACTGTATATAGTTGGACTGTTCAGTAAAGAGAAGTTCTGGTTCACTGCAACTTTGTGTACCTCAATTATTCCTACAACAAATCGGTGTGCCACCGTTACCGGCACTGGCATCACAAACTTTAAGGGATCTTGCCACAGGCACACTAAACCTACAACACCCAGGGCACCTCACCTACCACCTGGCCTGGTCCCTATACACAGAGAGTGCCCCAGAGGATCCATGTGCCAGCCTCTCCATCACTGCTGCACGCCTGCCCAGGGTATATAAAAACTGTGAGTACCAAGAGCAACCCTCGGTTTGTTAACTACCCCTGTGACCTCACATTCACTCACCCTGCAGGGCTGCGTACTGCACCTTTGTGGACTGCTATGTAAACATACATAGCAGAATAAAAAGTGGATGCATTTCTGAGGCTACATTCACATATGCGTAGTTGCTGTCTAGTTTTGAGAATCCGGCATGGGATCTGAAAACCACAGAAAAACGCATCCGTTGAATAATACAACCAGCTGCATCCATTCAGAACGGATCAGGTTGTATTATATGAAAAATATACATGCCGGATCCAGAAGTAAAACCATTGTAAAAAAATCGGATCTGGCTCCATTGACTTACATGGTTTTTGATGCCAGATATGGGATGTTTGTTTTCCATGCCTACACGAAAAATCGGTGGGATGAAATGCAATTCTGGTGCATTCAGTTTTGTCCCCATTGACAATGAATGTGGACAAATTGAAGTGTTTTCCTCTTGTTTTGAGATCCTTAGCCAGATCTTAAAACCGGAAAGGAAAATGCAGATATGAAAGTAGCCTGCGTTGGTGAAAATTGAGCAAAATTTAATAATTTTGGCATAATTGCCAATAGAATTTAGGCACTTTTTTAAAGTAAATCTCCTCCAGAATTTTTCTTCTTGAGCGTGTCAAGATTTTGTACTGATGAATTCATATCGAACTTGAAACATAAAAACCTCTGTTTACTTCAGTATCAAATCAAAAACATATTGAGGTACAGCAGAGCACTCATGCACTCTAATAATGTAGAGACTCTGCAGATGTGTACATCCTGAGTCATGATATGTATTAATTAGAGATGAGCGAATTTCTTAAAAATTCAATTAGGCCCGTTCGCCAAATGTTTTTAAAAAATTTGGTTCAATCCAAATTTATTTGTGGTGAATCGCATTAAAAAAGGCTATTTCCTGGGTGCAGAGCTAATTTATAGTGGTATAGAACACTGTGCCTTGCAGTACCACGCATAGGGAGTCTGCTGTGGTAGTGAAACAATACTTCGAGTCAGTATAACATGCAGATGACAGGCGTCGCTCTTAGAATAACTACACACTTCACTTATTTGGGCAGTTACGTTGCCAAAACTGACCAAATAATTCAAATGTGAACTCAGCCTTACAGGTCAATGTTAGCGTCAAGAAGAAGCGCACTCCTTTTAAATCGTCGGCAGCTGATTCCACATAGATGTCTACAGAATCTGTTCTATTTAACGCTTATACAAGTAGAGCCCCCCGACAGAGTGGAGAGGGTGTCAGCAGTAAGTTTGTGTTGACGTCATTGATTATTTTGCCCTTCCTCTGATCCGTGAGAACAACAAATAACAATAACTCCCAAAAAACAGATCTTGTCTATGGAGCATCCACCTTCACTCGTCAGCATTTGGTCAGTAATCCATCAGTATTGCTAAAGCCAAGAAAATAAACTGGAGTGGATCCAATACAGAGATGACACGTGAATAGAATATTTGCATGTATTCTGTGTTTTGTACCCACTCCAGCTTTTGGCTACCAAGTCATAAGCCAATTCTGATGCAAAATAGGGACCATATCATGCAGGCCTTATAGCTGTTACATAGACAGGATCCGTTGTGCGTCAGATTTATCCTTCCTTTTGATAGATCAGAAAAAGAGTCAAATAAATAAGGATGTCAGCCAAGCCGATAGGCAAAATAGTGTCCCAGTCATGAAGTGGGGAGGGTGGTAAAAGCATGAGAAGTCCACAGAGTGGCCCTATGACATAGTGGTGAGGTGGAAGCAGCATGAGGAGACCACAGAGTGGCCCAATGACAGAGTCCGGAGGTGGCAGTAGCTTCAGGAGGAGGCCACAGAGAGGCACAATGACAGTGTGGAGGTGGGATCAGCAGCATAAGGAGGCCACAGATTGGCACAATGACAGAATGTGGAAGTAGCAGCAGCAGCATCAGGAGGAGACCACAGGGTTGCACAATGACAGTGTGGAGGTGGCAGCAGCATCAGGAGGCCACAGAGTGGCACAATGACAGAGAGAGGAGATACCGGCAGCATCAAAATCAGGAGGAGGCCACAGGGTGGCACAATGACAGTGTGGAGGTGGCAGCAGCATCAGGAGGATGCCACAGAGTGGCACAATGATAGAGTGTTGAGGTGGCAGCAGCATCATCAAGAGGCCACAGAGTGGAACAATGACAGAGCGTGGAGGTGGCGGCAGCAGCAGCATGAGGAGGAAGCCACAGGGTGGCACAATGACAGTGTGGAGTTGGCAGCAGCAGCATCAGGAGGCCCCAGAGTGTAAAGGTGACATAGTGTTGAGGTAGCAGCAGCATCAGAAGACCACAGAGTGGCAAGGTGACATAGTGTGGAGGTGGTAGCAGTATCAGGAGACCACAGAATGACCCGGTGACAGAGTGGGGAGATAGGTGGCAGTACCAGTACCAGCTGAATTTGGTGTGTGAAAGAAGGAGCATTTGGCATCCGATGTTTGGCATTAGGCAGGTGGCAGCATCAGAATAGTAGCTGAGGCAGGTAGCCAGAAGATACCGGTCTCTTTTGTTGGTGTGGCACTATGTATGATCTAGTCTGATGCATCAGGCATTGGTGGGTGGAAATTCTGGCTGATCCACGCCTGATGCATCTTGAGTTCTTCTTGGGGTAACTATGGACCCAGCCGCACTAAACACCCGCTCTAATGCCACACTACTGGCCGGGCAGTATAGCTTTTTCAGGGCAAACTCTGCCAGATGCGGCCACAAATCCAGTTTGGCTGCCCAGTAGTCCAGAGGATCTTCAATGTGGGGTGGCAGGGTACTGTCCAAGTATGCCACCACCTGCTGGTTCAGGTCATGCTCCAGGTCTAGCTGCTGCTTCCGCTGAATAGTTTCTTCACTAGGCGGGTGAAGAAAGCTGCTCATCAGCGACTCTAGACGAAAGTTGCTACTGATGGAGCTGGAACTGCTCCTATTCCCCCCCCCCCACCCTGCCACAGAAGTCATGGCAGAAGAACGTGAGCGCAGAGGGCCCCCTGGTCAGACCTGCAAGATGATAGACGATGGCGCAGATAGGCAGCGGCCAGCTGACTACATATGATGTCTCTATAGTAGTACCGTTTGTCCTCCCTCTCAGCGGGTGTACAAAAGGCCCCCATTTTAGACCGGTAGAGATGGTACAACAAGGTGGAGAGCCAGAGGTCATCCCTCTGCCGAATGGTGACAATTTGGCTGTCACTACGCAAGCAAGTGAGCATGTATCAGGCCATTTGTGCAAGTGACTTGGAGGGACTCCCTGCCTCCATCCCCACTGCATACTGCCACAGTGTATCTGGGTCCTCTGCCTCATCTTCCTCTTCGCCTTGTAGCTCCTCTAGCTCCTCCTGCTCCTCCTCTCCTGTCAACTGTGTATAAAAACCACCCATTTAGCTACACATTGCTTGTGCTCCAATGTCCTCCTCCACTTCCTGGGGTCCCCGCTGTTGCTGTCTACTCCGAGATCTCTAATGTCAGTGGTGGTGAAGGTGACGATGATGTCGTGTCGATGTGTGGGTGCCCACAAGAGAGGAAAAGGAGAGGAGTTCAGAGGGAGAGACGGAGCAGCAGATAGGGAGGAGAAGGAGGAGAAGCAGACAGAACTTGCAGTGCACAAGAGGCAAAAAGCAGACTGCAAATGTATCATGCACGGTCACATCTTGCGCTCCCAGGATGCCGACACATGGCTCTGCAGTGTAGGATTTTTTTAACGTTTCAGATGCTGATAATAGTGTTGCCATCTGCAGCCTATGCTGTCAACGCATAAGTCGTGGTAAGCCCAACACTCACCTAGGGATGACCGCCTTAAGAAGGCACCTGGCCTGCCATCAGAACCCACAAAGCCACACACCCGGCACTCCACGTCCTGCTTCTTCTCCTTTTCCTCTCTCCTCCCATTTGTCCTCCACTCTACCTTCCACCATGCCGTAGTCGCGTTCATCTGGCACAAGGCAGGCTTCCGTGGCCAAAATGTTTGAGCGTAATAAAATGTTGACGCTGGATAATCCTCTTGCCCAACAGCTGACCCCTGGCTTGTCGGAATTGCTAGCCCGCCAACTACTGTCATATAAATTGGTGGACTCGGAGGCCTTTAGAAAAGTTGTGGCCATTGGCACACCACAATGGAAGATCCCTGGAAGGTAATATTTCTCCCAGAAGGTCATCCCTGAACTATATGGCCAAGTACAGCGGCAAGTTAATATATCTCTGGTACACAGTGTCGGTGCCAAGATACATCTAAACACAGACATGTGGTCTAGCAAACACGGGCAGGGAAGGTACATAACTTTTACTGCCCACTGGGTGAACCTTCCGATGGCCGTCAAGCATGCAACCCATGGAACCATTGTGGATTTAGTGTTACCGCCACGGATTGCATGCAGGCCTGCCTCTTCATCTCCTCCTCGTCCTACTCCATTCTCCGTCTCCTCTTCAGCTGACTCCTCCTTTTCCACTGCTACCGCCTCTTCCGCTGAACCCCCCCTAGCTCCCCAGAACCTATTCGACGTGCCAGGTGAGACATTGCCATGCTGTGCTGCGGCTGTTGTGCCTGGAAGCCAAGAGCCACACCGGTCCTGCACTCCTTTCAGCTCTGCAGTCACAGGCCGATCAGTGGCTAACCCCACTCAATTTGACAGTTGGTAAAGTGCTGTGTGACAACGATGCCAATTTGCTGAGCGCGCTGAAACAGCGCAAAATGACACACGTGCCGTGCATGGCACACGTCCTGAACTTAGTCGTGCAGCGATTCGTTGCCAAATACCCTGGGGTCTTGCGGCAGGCCAGGAAAATCTCTGGCCATTTTAGAAGATCTTACACGGCCATGGCTTTCCTTACTGACGTTCAGCGGTGACACCACTTGCCTGTCAGACGTCTGATTTGTGACTGTCCGACGTGCTGGAACTCCACCTTGTATATGCTTAATAGGCTGCTCCAGCATAAACGTGCCGTTAACGACTATGAAAGACCGTGAACAGGGGACAGACCCCCAGGCTACAGTGAAGTCATGGAATATGGAAAGCGACACGGACACCAGCTCTTGATGCAAAAACAGTAACTTTACTAAACAGTAATAATAACAGTAGTTACAGAGAGTATATCACTTACAATTCAAAATACAGTGAATACCAAAAGGTTACACTCCCTTCCCTTAACCCCCAAACATCACTGTTTCATGTGCCCTCAATACTCTCAGCCTAGATGCTGGAGTAGCCTTGTAATGTCCAGAATACCCGATACTCCAGGCTCAGAGTCACGGTACCAGCCCAACTGAACAACCGTACCCAAGGCGGAATACACAGCAGAGCCCACAAGTCGATACTGTGCCGCAGGGTAATGGACCTGACCGATGGAGCACACGGCAGAGCCTACAAGTCAATAACCGTGCCGCTGAGTTACTGACTTGGGTATGTCCTGTGTTCACTGGTTGCTCCAAACCGACAGCAAGTCCCTGCCACGATATGTGACCCTGCAGAACCTGTAACTGTGACCCTCTGTTCCGATCAGCTTCCTGACGCCGATACTCATTCCTGCGAACAGAATCCGGATCCACACGGTCCTCTCATGCAGCTCACAAAATGGCGGACTTCTTCTTCTCCAAGTTGAGCAACACCACCTCTCATGGTAGCTCCGACCGTTCCACGGCTCTTCCAGCCTTCCGGGACCTGGTCCTCTCTCTCTCTCTGGGAAGCCTTCTGGATTGCTGACCCTGGCCTGGTCCTTATCCAATGGCGACTTACACCAACTCACAAGTCCTTCCATCCACCATGAGGCCTCATAGGGTCTGTAACTACGCTCCACGGTCCAATTGACCTTCCGGGAACCGATCCTTTTTTCCTTGACAACATCTGCATTGCTGACAGGCATCAGTCACTTCTGACAGTGACTTTGACCGCTCCAAGTCTCACAGACCCAAGGATGGCATTGGATCCTGTCTTCCAGCCTCTGCATAAGCATGTCTGCTCAGGTCACCATTTCCTGCTCTCTCTCAGGCACACACACCAGCATGAGTCATCAGCATGAGTCATCATCTGTTTTGCATATTCAAATCCCAGAGTGTGCTGGCTGTAGCTGCAAAACAGTGGCCTCTAGTTCCCAAAATGCCAAATGACGGTTATAGAAACAGCATTCAAGAAACAGTGGCTGTTTCTCCATCTTACAACTACCTGTACAATCTCTGCGGCAGGACTGGTTCTTGGGAGCTTGTTTTTTTTTTAAAACGCCAATGGCTGCTCATGCGCAACGCATGCAGACTTCCCATTTGATGAGATCACCAAACTGGTCAGTCACAGCCAGGGCGTCATCAGTGACATCGTACCTTACGCCTTCTTTCTGGAGCATGCATTGCGTCGTGTCATTGATCAAGCCGTCGAAGAGCAGGAGCTGGAAGATGAGGATGTCACAATGCTGAATGAATTCCCAAGGGGGGGCTACTCCATCTGAGACAAGTCAGCAG
Organism: Bufo bufo; assembly: GCF_905171765.1. NCBI lineage: Eukaryota > Metazoa > Chordata > Amphibia > Anura > Bufonidae > Bufo > Bufo bufo. The sequence goes on from NC_053392.1 coordinate 90,062,083, forward strand.
GAGTCTGAGGAGGAGTCAGAGGAGGATGGTGGCTGTGGGGAGGAGGTGGAGCAAGAAGAGCAGGCTTTAAATTTTTCGGGGATCCGTGGCTGGGGGGAGGAGACCGAGGACGACATTCTCCTGGGCGATGAGCAGGAGCCGGGGCGCTCCACTGATTACAATTTAGTGCAAATGGGGGCCTTCATGCTCCAGTGTTTGAAGAGGGACCCCCGTATAAAAAGCATAAAGGGCAAGGACCTGTACTGGGTATGAACGTACTTAGACCCCCGATACAAACACAAAATGGCGGACATGTTACCAGCATCACAGTGGGCTGTCACAATGCAGCATTTCCAGGCCTTGCTGCGAGAAATGCTGCATTCTGCTGTTGCGGGCACTGGCAGAGGATTTTCCACCCCCAGCGAAACAGGTGCAGGTAACAATCCTACAGCGCCTGCAAAATGAGGGCGGTTTGAAGATGTGTTGGTCACTTCAGATATGCGATCATTCTTGCAGCCAATCCATCGACAGCCGCCCTCCGGATCCAGCCTCAGGGAACGCCTAGACCGACAGGTGTCCGACTACATCGGGTTAACGGCCAATGTGAACGCTCTGAGAAGTGAAGAACCCCTTGACTACTGGGTGTGCAGGCTTGACCTGTGGCCAGAGCTGGCACAATTTTCCAAGGAACTCTTGGCTTGCCCCTCGTCGAGTGTCCTGTCCTAAAAGGCATTCAGCGCAGCAGGGGGGATCGTGACCGATAAGCGCACTTGCCTAGCTCACGACAGTGTGGACTACCTCAGATTTTTTTTAATGAATGAGGCATGGATCTCGGAGGAATTCAACACCTGTGATGACCACGTTTAATTGAATTTCCTCATGCCAGCCCACACATATCCGCCACCACATAGAACAAATAATGGTCCTTGCCGCCTAATGCACCTCCAGCCACAGAATCTAAAATTCTGTGCTGTCAGGTGAATGCCTATTGGATTATTTTTGGGGCTTGTACTGGCCGACAGTTACATATTTATCTTGTGACCGACTAATGTGCCTCCAGCCACAGAATCCAAAGTTCTTTTCCTTCAGGTGAATGCCTATTGGCTAATTTTTAGGGCCTGTACTGGCTGACAGTTACATATTTATCCTGTGACCGCCTAATGTACCTCCAGCCACAGAATCCAAAGTTCTTTGCTGTCAGGTGAATGCCTATTGCCTAATTTTTGGGGCCTGTACTGGCCGACGGTTAAATTTTTATCCTGTGACTGCCTAATGTACCTCCAGCCACAGAATCCAAAGTTTTTTGCCTTCAGGTGAATGCCTATTGCCTAATTTTTGGGGCCTGTACTAGTTTTTTTTTTTTTTATCTCTAGCCACATAATCATACCCCTGTCTCACTCCTCTGCCTCTCATTATAATAGCGTATGAACCGCATTCACCATAAGAACCTTCTAATGTCACAGGGTCATGTGACTCAGACATCCCAACCTGCAAAAACTCATTTCAGGGAGGTGTACGTCTCATTTCAGGGAGGTTTTCTTTTTTTTTCTTTTACAAACTTTTTATTACATTTTCCAAACATATGCAGTATCTGCACACTTTGCTCTATGGTGTGGAGGACCGGGCTCATTACCCTGCCCCAAATTATCATATTTATGTATATGATTAAAGGGGTTCTGTCACCACCTATAAGCCCTGTGAGCTAAACATATGCTCATGTCCAGGGTAGCATTCTGATTTCTAAGGTGGCCTTATAAAAGCTATTTGTGGCTTTATTCTGCGGAAAAACAGGTTTTACTAACCTGTCAATCATTGAATTAAGGTGCCCTAGCATGGGAGGTCTGTGGATGCATGGTGCCCGGCCGCACGCATCGCCGCCTTCTACTCCTCAGTGCCGCCTCTCCCTCCCTCCCCCTCCTCCCGCTTTGAGATCCCGCGCGTGCGCACAGGCTCAGCCTGATGCGCCGTTGCGGACTGCTGGCATCGGCTTCTTCTTGCACTGTGCGCACGCGCCGAGAAGGGGACACTGCTACAGGTTGCCAGAAAGGTTTACTGCGAGTAAACTAGAGATGGGAAGTTCGGATCTTTCACATGAATCGGTTCATTTGAATCAGTTCATTCAAATGAACCGATTCATGAATCGAATCTTCGGTTCATTCGCTGAGCTAATCAAGAAGCAAGTGAACCGAAGCTTAGGTTGCGCATGCACGGGTGCTTCCATTCACTCACTGAGTCGGCTCTTGGACTGAGTCAGGAAGTTTATTCTTTAAAACCCTGTGTGTAATTATCTACCCCACTGTAGGAAAAAACAAGCATCCAGGGGGTGTGAATTTAACACTGGGGTAAATAATATAATTAAAATGGAGGGTTAAATGTGTAAATGTATTAAAAAAAAATACATCTCTCTCAATAGTTATATAGCTGCTGAATGAGACAGAGGAAGGGATGCCTTTAACATATATATCTCCTTGAGAAGCCAATTTGACCCTAAAGGGTTAATTCAACCTGTAATCTAAACTCTGTCCTGTCACTTCTCTTATCTCTCTGCTCTGCTATCTGACTGAAATAAACCTTTCAGGGATATATTGTCTCACATGTGGGTGTCAGGTAGCCGCTATCTAATAGCGGGAGACTCCCTGAACCTCCGGGAGAGTTGAGATCCCTGTGTGACTGTCCCCCCCACCCCCGTACTGGCCACGCTTCACCTTCTGCCCACAGATTCTACAAATGGCCATATTCATCTCCTCCGGCGGCTTAACAAAAAACTGACACACAGCTGACTAGGTGATTTTACCCCCAACACTCCGCACTGACTGCTACTGCTGCTGCTTCCGTGAACCCCTGCACCACTACTTTCCGGGCAGGTAGGCTCCTGTGAAGCGGGTTGTCTTCCCCGGGCACATTCGGCTCCCAACCTCCTACTGCTGGCACCCTGCTGACTCCTGCCTACACTAGCAACTTGCTGGCTTCGCCGCTGCCTTACGGGCAAGCTGCCACCCTCTTCTCCCGATGATGATAAAGCCCCTAATTCACCCAACTCCCAAGTGTGGTCGGCTACCTCATCATCATTGAGTAATGTCTGCACATCACTGATGTCCTCCTCAATGGTCTCTGGGTCAGGAGCCTGAACGCTTGCAACACCAGCTCCCACGCCACTCTCCTCACTACTTGCCCGCCTACCGGAGGAAGCGGCGAATGTCTCCTCCACATCTTGGCTGGCCAGTAGCTGCTGACTGTCCTCTAGTAGCTCTTCCTCGCTGTATAGTGGAGCTCAGGGGCGTAGCTAAAGGATCATGGGCCCTGGTGCAAGAGTTCAGCTTGGGGCCCCCCTTCCTTCAGTTCTTTATGGCCAGGGGCAGGGAAGCACATTGCCTTCGTGCTGCCTGAGGCAAAAATTGAAACAGCACCCCCCTGAACAAATTCTTGACCTAACCTCTTTCCTCCAGCCAGAGGTATAACTTAACCAGCGTGCACTTTCTATAATACTGGTGTCTTTTTATGCGGCACAAGGGTCTTTGGGCCCCCTCAGGCTCCTGGGCCCGGTAGCGACTGCTACCTCTGCACCCCCTATAGCTACGCCCCTAGTGGAGCTGAACCCAAAGCATATAATAATTCTCTGGCTGAGGGAACAGAAAATAACAGAGGCAGGTTGAGGACAGGTGAGGGCACTGGGCCTGCTCCCAGGCCATGATAACTATGTGTTGTGTTTGACAAACCCACCGACATTTGGCTGGGGGTGTCTGATGTCACTTGGGACGAAGTGGATAACCGAGTCACCTATTCAAGAACTGCTGGGTTGCTGGTCAAGACACGACCGCTATATGACACTGAGCCTCTTGCTGCGACTACTGCTGCCACGGCCCCTTACTCTGCTGTGACCTGTGCCTGCATCAGAAACATTTAAGCCACTCCGCTGTGCAGGGCCTGGTACTTCTCTGTCTGACATACTGTTAGATCAAATAAATAAAAAGGAAATTAAAACACCCCAAAAAAGTCTGTAATTTTCTCACTTTACCACACAACGGCTAATAAGCCTTTTTTTCCACTAATACACGCCAAAAAGAGCTTTAGAACACATAACTGCACCGCTAAACGGCAAATAGGCCCCTTTTTTCCCACTTATACACGCCACAAAAGGCTTTAGAACATATAACAGCACTAGAGATTATCACATTTTTCAAAAATTCGATTCGGCGGGTCGCCGATTAAAAAAAAAATTTTTGTTCGATCCGAATTTATTTGCAGCGAATTTTGTTAAAAAACGGCTATTTCCTGGCTGCAGAGACCCTTTGTAGTGGTGTAGAACACTGTGCCTTGCAGTAACATGCATAGGGAGTCTGCTGTGGTAATGAAATAATACTGTGAGACAGTATGACATGCAGATGACAGGCGTCGCTCTTAGAATCACTGCACACTTCACTTATGTGGGCAGTCACGGGGCCAAAACTGACCAAATAACTCATATGTATGAACTCAGGTCGATGTTAGCACCAAGAAGAAGAACACTCCTTTTACATCGTCAGCTGATTCCACATAGATGTCTACAGAACCTGTTCTATTAAACACTTATACAAGTAGAGCCCCCTGACAGAGTGGAGAGGGTGTCAGCAGTAAGTTTGTGTTGACGTCACTGATTATTTTGCCCTTCCTCTGATCCGTCAGAACGATAACCCCCAAAAAACGGATTCTGTCTGTTGAGCATCCGCCTTCACTCAGTCAGCATTTGGTCAGTATTCCATCAGTATTGATAATGCCCAAAAAAACTTGCTGGTCAAGACACGACCGCTAGATGACACCAGGAGCTTAGACCTCTCACTGCAGCTCCTGCTGCTACGCCCTCTTACTCTGTTGCGACCTGTGCCTGCGCCAGAAACATTTAGCCCTCAGCGATTCCGCTGTGCAGGGCCTGGCACTTCTCTGTCTGACATACTGTTAGATCAGATAAATAAATAAAAAGGAAATTTAAACACCTCAAATAAGTCTGTAATTTTCTCACTTCATTGCACAACGGCTAATAAGCCCTTTTTTCCCCCCACACTAATAAACTCCAAACAGGGCTGTAATTTTCTCTCTTCACCACACAACGGCAAATACTTTTTTTGTGTCACTAATACACGCAAAAAAGGGTTTTAGAACATGTAACTGCACCACTGAACGGCAAATATATTTTTCTTTTTCCACTTATACAAGCCAAAAAATGCTTTAGAACATATAACTGTAAAGTTGAATGGCAAATATATTTTTATTTTGCCACTATTACACGACAAAAAGGGCTTATAACATATATCTGCACTGCTGAACGGCAAATATATTTTTCTTTTGCCACTAATATACGCCACAAAAGGCTTTAGAACATATAACTACACCCCTGAACAGCAAATACATTTTTATTTTGCCACTTAAACACACCACAAAAGGCTTTGGAACATATAACTGCTCCGCTGAGCGGCAAATATATATATTTTTTGCTACTAATACACGGCAAAAAGGGCTTTAGAACTTATAACTGCACCACTGAATGACAAATATATTTTTATTTTGCCACTAATACACGACAAATAGGGCTGTAATTTTCGCACTTCACCACACAACGGCTAATAAGCCCTTTTTTTCCCACTAATACAAGCCAAAAAATGCTTTAGAACATATAACTGCACCGCACAAGGGCAAATAAAACGTAGAAATATTTCCTTGTAATAAACCCTGTTAATGGCTGTATCAAACAGCACTTGCACCCCAATAACACGAGCTGGAATTACAGAGCTGTATAATGACAATTTGGATCCCCAGTCAGTGCAGCAAGGTGTAATAGGATTGCTCCTATTACCCAGGCTGTAACCTCCCCTACTGAACTTTGTTCAACATAAATGCTGTGGATTGATTCCTCCCTATCCTTTCCCTACACCTTGAATAATCTTTCCCTGCACTTGTAAATTGTTTTTTTAGCACAATGAAGTTTTTTCTAACACTGTCCCTAGCGATTGCTGACGTCTCTTCCTGCACTAAGTACACTGGTAAATGGCAGAATCCAAGATGGCTGAGGCTAATTATTGGGCTGTGACATCACAAGGCTGGCTGGCTGCTGATTGGCTGCATGCATGGCAATATGGGTGATCCCGCCTTCCCAGAGTTCCTTGCTCCATGTCCTCGCACATGCAGCAGCAGGAAATTCAGATTCAGTGCAAATCGAATTTTTCCTGAAATTCGGATCTCATTCCACTTCGTCAGCTTTGATTCGCTCCTCTCTAAACAGCACTACTAAACGGCAAATAATATATATTTTTTGCCACTAATACATGCCAAAAAGGGCTTTAGAACATATAACTGCACAGCTGAATTGCAAATATATATTTCTTGCCACTAATACACGCCAAAAAGGGCTGTAATTTTCTCACTTCACCACACAACGGATAATAAGCCCTTTTTTTCCCACTAATATAAGCCAAAAAAAGTTTTAGAACATATATCTGCACCGCACAAGGGCAAATAAGACGTATACATATTTCCTTGTTATAAACCCTGTTAATGGCTGTATTAATCAGCACTTGCACCCCAATAACAAGAACAGTTTGCTGGGATTACAGAGCTGTATAATAGCAATTTGGATCCCCAGTCAGTGCAGCAAGGTGTAATAGGAATGTTCCTATTACCCAGGCTGTAAACTCCCCTACTGAACCCTTTTCCCAATACTGTGGAATGATTCCTCCCTATCCTTTCCCTGAACTTCTATACAGGAAAATTAAAGTTTTAAAGTATTTTCTACCACTTTCCCTAGCGCCTGCTGACCTCTCTCCCTGCTCTAAGTACACTGGAAAATGGCTGAATTCAAGATGGCTGAGGCTATTTATAGGGCTGTGCATCACAGGGCTAGCTGCTGATTGGCTGCATGCATGTCAGTATGGGTGATCCCGCCTTCCCAGAGTTCCTTGCTCCATGTCCAAACACGTGCAGCAGCCATTTTAGGAAAAAATGCGATTTGTTACCACAAAGCAAGAGGAAATTCGGATTCGGTGCAAATCTAATTTTTGATTGAATTCCACTTCATCAACTTTGTTTCGCTCATCTCTAGTATTAATTATATAATAGTAAATTTGCTTGTTCCCCCACAAGTCACAAAAACAAGTGCCCAATGTCAGCATTTCCCTCTCACCACACAACCTCAATGAGAAGGATTTAGAATTGAGCAATGGTGGAGTGTGCTATTTAGTATCTACTATATAAAGAAACAGCTGAGCGTTATACTGGTCTGTTTCCACCAGCTTCCTAGACATGTATAGCTTTTCTAGCTAACGGCGGGCATCGCTCCAGTCACCCTGAGTGTTTTTGGACTAGTGCTCATTGAACTTATTTACAGCAATGCTAGAGTTAATTCTTTCCTCCTGCTCCCTGTCCAGCTGCTAACTAAGGTGCTGATCACCCTTCCTATTTATCTGGATTGTGGTTCCACCTCCTTGCTTGAAATTTGAGATTTTATAGTGTCTAGTAACCAACAAAGGCGTTAGCTCTTGTCTGACTACACAGTATTGTGCATTGTCCATTCTGCTTTTTGCTACCTGCCCTGACCTTTGAATTGCTATCTGGATTAGTAAAAGTATTGTGGTTCCGCGCGATGCTATCTCACACTATTCAACACCATAAACAGAAGTGGCCGTGCATACACTGTATTATTTTCAAGTATGTACATGCATACCTGCTTCAACTTCGTTGCGTTTCCTTTGCGCATGCCAAGTTCCTCACTGTTCGGTAGGTGTATGTAGTAGTGGGATAGGAAGCCCTATGTTCTGTGTTAAATGACTAGTGATGGACAAACATCGGCCGGGATGATTCGCGAACACGATCGTGCGAACGCAATGAAATGTTCGTGAACCGCAAGTTCGCGGCGGGCCCCATTCACTTTAATGGCAGGCAAACCTAAAAAACCTTCAGGTCATATTTGCAGCTACCAAATACTTACAAGAAGTGCACAAATCGTCCCACAACATGGACAGTGATATACCAGAGGTGGATCAATGGCAAAAATTCCCCCCCAAAATATGTATTTTAATCAGGGGCCATTTTTAAGCGTCTAAAAGGGAAATTCTCAGAAATGTGCCCTGCTGGAGCCTAGAAAATTTTTATTTTAGGCCACGGGAGTATAGGCCCCAAAAATTAGGCAATCACCTGTAAGAAAACATCAATTGATTATCTGGCTGGAGGTATATTAGACGGTCATTGGATATCAATTTTACTGCAGGTCAGTACAAATAGATGTCAAATACATATGTTTAAAAGAAAAAAATATATAAAATTGGATTTAAAGCATGGCTAACGAAATCCTTCCTCTTAAAAAAAATCCCAAATGATAATAGTTAAAATTCGATAACACGTGGTCTTCGTCAACTGGTGTTGAATTCCTCCAAGGTCCCAAAAATTAGGCATTCACCGGACAGAAAAGAACAAGTAATTATGTCGCTGGAGATATATTAGAAGGTTATTCAATATCAATTTAATGCAGGCCAGTGTAGTACAGGCCCCAAACGTTAGGCATTCACTGGACAGAAAAGAACAATTGATAATGTGGATAGAGGTACATTAGGCAGTCAGTGAATAACAATTTTACTGTTGGCCAGTTAGATTACAGGCCCCAAAAATTATGCATTCACCGTACATAAAAGATCAAGTGATTATGTGGCTCGAGGTATATTAGACGGTCAATGGATATCAATTTTACAGCAGGCCAGTGGACTACAGGCCCCAAAACATATTCATTCACCGTACAAAAAGCACAATTGATAATGTGGCTGGAGGTATATTAGACATTCACCGTATAACAATTTTACTGTTGGCCAGTTAGATTACAGGCCCCAAAAATTACACATTTCACCGTACATAACAGATCCAGTGATTATGTTGCTGGAGGTATATTAGATGGTCAATGGATATAAATTTTACTGCAGGCCAGTGTAGTACAGGGCCCAAACATTAGGCATCAGTGATGAGCGGCAGGGGCAATATTTGAATTTGCAATATTTTGCGAATATTTAGGTGAATATTCGCCATATATTCGCGAATTCGAGAATTCGTGATCTCGTTATTATTTTCTTGACTGCGAAAATCGGCAATCGGAAAATTTGCAATAAAATTTGCAATAAATTCGCGATTAGAATATTCGTGAATACGAATATATAGCACTATATTCTAAATATTCGCAAATTCTCAAAGTGGCGATATTTGCGATTAAAATTCGTGATTCGAATATTCAAGCTCAACACTATTAGGCATTCACCGGACAGAAAAGAACAAGTAATTATGTGGCTGGAGGTATATTAGACGGTCAATGGATATCAATTTTACAGCAGGCCAGTGGACTACAGGCCCCAAAACATATTCATTCACCGTACAAAAAGCACAATTGATAATGTGGCTGGAGGTATATTAGACATTCACCGTATAACAATTTTACTGTTGGCCAGTTAGATTACAGGCCCCAAAAATTACACATTTCTCCGTACATAACAGATCCAGTGATTATGTTGCTGGAGGTATATTAGACGGCCAATCAATATCAATTTTACTGCAGGCCAGTGTAGTACAGGGCCCAAACATTAGGCATCAGTGATGAGCGGCAGAGGCAATATTCGAATTTGCAATATTTTGCGAATATTTGAGCGAATATTTGCCATATATTCGCGAATTTGAGAATTCGTGATCTCGTGATTATTTTCTTGACTGAGAAAATCGGCAATCGGAAAATTTGCAATAAAATTTGCAATAATTTCGCAATTAGAATATTCGTGAATACGAATATATAGCACTATATTCTAAATATTCGCAAATTCTCAAAGTGGCGATATTTGCGATTAAAATTCGTGATTCGAATATTCGAGCTCAACACTATTAGGCATTCACCGGACAGAAAAAAACAAGTAATTATGTGGCTGGAGGTATATTAGACGGTCAATGGATATCAATTTTACAGCAGGCCAGTGGACTACAGGCCCCAAAACATATTCATTCACCGTACAAAAAGCACAATTGATAATGTGGCTGGAGGTATATTAGACATTCACCGTATAACAATTGTACTGTTGGCCAGTTAGATTACAGGCCCCAAAAATTACACATTTCACCGTACATAACAGATCCAGTGATTATGTTGCTGGAGGTATATTAGATGGTCAATGGATATAAATTTTACTGCAGGCCAGTGTAGTACAGGGCCCAAACATTAGGCATCAGTGATGAGCGGCAGGGGCAATATTCGAATTTGCAATATTTTGCGAATATTTGGGCAAATATTCGTCATATATTCGCGAATTCGAGAATTCGTGATCTCGTCATTATTTTCTTGACTGCGAAAATTTGCAATAAAATTTGCAATAAATTTGCGATTAGAATATTCGTGAATACGAATATATAGCACTATATTCTAAATATTCGCAAATTCTCAAAGTGGCGATATTTGTGATTAAAATTCGTGATTCGAATATTCGAGCTCAACACTATTAGGCATTTACCGGACAGAAAAGAACAAGTAATTATGTGGCTGGAGGTATATTAGACGGTCATTAGATATAAATTTTACTGCAGGCCAGTACAAATAGATGTCAAATACATATGTTTAAAAGAGCAAAAAATATAAAATTGGATTAAAAACATGGCTAACGTGGTCGTCACATGTGTTGAATTCCTCCGAGGTCCCAAACATTAGGCATTCACCGGACAGAAAAGGCCTTTTATGCCGCTGTATTTACCTAAGACAGGGACCATTATTTGTTCTGGGTGGTAGTGGATATTTGTGGGCTGTCATGAGGAAATTCAATTAAACGTGGTCGTCACAGATGTTGAATTCCTCCGAGATCCATGCTTCATTAATTTTTAGAAATGTGAGTTAGTCTACACTGAGCTAGGCGAGTGCGCTTATCGGTCACGAGCCCCCCTGCTGCGCTGAACATCCTTTTGGACAGTACACTTGACGAGGGGCAAGCCAAGAGTTCCATGGCAAATTGTGCGAGCTCTGGCCACAGGTCAAGCCTGCACACCCAGTAGTCCAGGGGTTCCTTGCTTCTCAGAGCGTCCACATTGGCTGTTAACCCGATGTAGTCGGACACCTGTCGGTCTAGGCGTCCCCTGAGGCTGGATCCGGAGGGCGGCTGTCAATGGGTTCGCTGCAAGAATGATCTCATATCCGAAGTGACCAACACATCTTCAAACCGCCCTCTTCTTGCATGCGCTATAGAATTGGTACTCGCTACTGTTTCTCCATGGGTAGAAATTTCTCTGCCAGAGCCCGCAACAGCAGAATGCAGCATGTCTTGCAGCAAGGTCAGGAAATGCTGCATTCTGACAGCCCTCTGTGATGCTGGTAACATGTCTGCCATTTTGTGTTTGTACCGGGGGTCTAAGTACTTTGTCACCCAGTACTGGTCCTTGCCCTTTATGCTTTTTATAAGATGATCCCTCTTCAAACACTGGAGCCCTCATCCACGGACAACACCAGGGATCCCAGAAAAGTTTAAAGCCTGCTCTTCTTGCTACTCCTACTCCTCCCCCCAGCCACCATCCTCCTCTGACTCCTCTTCAGACTCCTGCTGACTTGTCTCAGATGGAGTAGCCCCCCCCCTGGGAATTCATTCAGCATTGCGACTTCCTCATCTTCCTGCTTCTGCTCCTCGACGGCTTGATCAATGACACGACGCAATGCATGCTCCAGAAAGAAGGCGTAAGGTACGATGTCACTGATGTCTGCATATGTCGCGCATGAGCAGCCAATGGCGCGGTGAAAAAAAAACAAGCTCACCAGAACCTGTCCTGCCGCAAAGTTCGTACAGGTAGTCGTTTCTGCTGGAAAAGCCTATCAAACATAAACAAGGTGGAGTTCCAGTGCGACGGGCAAGTGGTGTCAGCTGAACGTCAGCAAGGAAAGCCAAGGCCATGTAAGATCTTCTAAAATGGCCAGAGATTTTCCTGGCCTGCTGCAAGACATTCTGGATCCTGGGGTATTTGGCAATGAATCACTGCACGACTAAGTTCAGGATGTGTGCCATGCACGGCACGTGTGTCATTTTGTGCTGTTTCAGCGCACTCAGCAGATTGGCACCGTTGTCGCACACCACTTTACCAACTGTCAAATTGAGGGGTTAGCCACTGATCGGCCTGTGACCTCAGAGCTGAAAGGAGTGAAGGACCGGTGTGTCTCTTAACTTCCAGGCTTAACAGCCGCAGCACAGCATGGCAATGTCTCACCTGGCATGTCAAATAGGTTCTGGGAAGCTTGGGGGGTTCAGCTGAAGAGGCATTAGCAGTGGAAAAGGAGTAGTCAGCCGAGGAGGAGACGGAGGATGGAGTAGGAGGAGGAGGAGAAGAAAAGGCAGGCCTGCATGCAATCCGTGGCGGTGACACCAAATCCACACAGATGCCACGGGTTACATGCTTGACAGCCGTCAGAAGGTTCACCCAGTGGGCAGTAAAAGTTATGTACCTTCCCTGCCCATGTTTGCAAGACCACGTGTCTGTGGTCAGATGTATCTTGGCACCGACACTGTGTGCCAGAGATATATTAACATGCCGCTGAACGTGGCCATATAGTACAGGGATACCCTTCTGGGAGAAATATTTCCTTCCGGGGACCTTCCATTGCGGTGTGCCAATGGCCACAAATTTTCTAAAGGCCTCCGAGTCCACCAATTTATATGGCAGTAGTTGGCGGGCTAGCAGTTCCAAAAAGCCAGTGGTCAGCCGTTGGGCAAGAGGATTATCCGGTGTCATCATTTTTTTACGCTTGAACATTTGAGCCACGGAAGCCTGCCTTGTACCAGATGAACGCGATGACGGCAAGGTGAAAGGTGGAGTGGAGGACAAATGGGAGGAGAGAGGAGAAGGTGAAGAGGCAGGACATGGAGCACCAGGAGTATGGCTTTGTGGGTTCTGATGGTGTTGCTCCTACTGGGCTTGGTGATGGGAGACCAGGTGCCTTCTTAAGGCTGTCGTCCCTAGGTGAGTGTTGGGCTTACCGCGACTTATGCATTGAAAGCACAGGCTGCAGATGGCAACACTATGATCAGCAGCTGACAAGTTTAAAAAAAAAACACACTGCGGAGCCATGTGCCGGCGTCCTGGGAGCACAAGATGTGACCGTGGATGGTGGATGGCTCGCTCCAGATACATTTGCAGTCTGCTTTTTGCCTCCTGTGCTCTGCGAGTTCTGCCTGCTTCTCCTCCTTCTCCTCCCTATCTGCTGCTCCGTCTCTCCCTCTGAACTCCCCTCCTCTTCCTCTCTTGTGGGCACCCACGTTACATCCATCGACATGTCATCATCGTCACCTTCACCACCACTGACATTAGAAATCTCGGAATAGTCAGCAACAGACCACCCTCCTTAGGCTGATCTGGGTACTGTCGTCAGATCGCTGGGTGGCGGCCATTGCTACCTCCTCTTCCTCATCGGATGCCAAGAATGGCTGCGCATCGGTAAGGTCTGGGAATTGATGGGAAAATTATTTCTCGAGTGGAGGGGCTATGATGGTGGTTGTGGTGGTGGTGTCTTTGGGGGTGCACACAGCAGAGAGTGAGGAGGGTGCAGATACAGAGGATGAGAAGGGTGCAGAAGCGGAAGGCTGAGTGAGTCACTCAACCAACTCTGGTGTGTCCTTTGAAGTAATTGCACGCACCTTCTCCAACTTCCCACTTAGGCTCTGGTTTGGTGCACCTGCCAGACCCCTACCACCCATGCGGAATGGCCTTCCTCTTCCTCTGCCTGTCATTTTCAAAATGACCCTGTGACAAATAGAAGAGCAGTATTTGTGGAAGCAGGTATATAGAACCACTTAACCAGTTTTTTTGGGGGGGCAACTGGTATATCACACTAGTTGCAATTAGTTGTTCCAATGTCGTTTCTCCCTTTGTATAGCTGTGGTATCTCAGCAAAACCGCACACAAATGCTGCACAATACAAATGTACTATATAGAAATTATATTCTAGGTATATTGCACCCATGCCTCAATCAATTTTTTTTGGAGGCAGCTGTTATATCACACCAGTTGCAATTAGTTGTTCCAATGATATTTGTCCCTCCGTATCGCTGCTGTATCTCAGCAGAACCGCACACAAATGCTGCACAATACAAATGCACTCTATAGAAATTATATTATAGGTATATCAAACCCCTGCCTCAATCAGATTTTTTGGGGGCAACTGTTATATCACACCAGTTGTGATTAGATTTTTTAATGACGTTTGTCCCTCTGTATAGCTGCGGTATCTCAGCAGAACCGCACACAAATGCTGCACAATACAAATGCACTCTATAGAAATTATATTCTAGTTATATCAAACCCCTGCCTCAATCAGATTATGTGCTTCTTTGTAATATTTGTCTGCGGGGCGTATGATAGTGTTGTTGTTTTCCTGCATAGCCATTATGGCTTCTATTTCAGCCCCTGATATATTACTCATGTATTGTGATTTTTTTGATTTTACATTTTTTATTTTCCGTATGTCTTTCACCACTAAATTCATAAATGTGTTGAAGGACTGGGAATATTCTTTAATTGGTTGTTATTTAGACTTAACTTTGAAATTAGTAAGTTTATATTGTTCATTTCTTTCCTCTTCCATATTCTCGTCCTCGCCTTCATCTTTTTGCTTTTTTTTTTGCTGTTGTTTTTTCTTTATAAAATATTTCTTTAGGGCTTATTTCCTCATAAACTTGCGTATCCCTATGAACTTTGTTAAACATTGCTGTTGGTGCAAAGTTTAAGCCCTTCTCTAATATTTTAGATTCTCCTATAGTAAGTACAGGTTCTTCTCAAAAAATTTGCATATTGTGATAAAGTTCATTATTTTCTGTAATGTACTGATAAACATTAGACTTTCATATATTTTAGATTCATTACACACAACTGAAGTAGTTCAAGCCTTTTCTTGTTTTAATATTGATGATTTTGGCATACAGCTCATGAAAACCCAAAATTCCTATCTAAAAAAATTAGCATATTTCATCCGACCAATAAAAGAAAAGTGTTTTTAATACAAAAAAAGTCAACCTTCAAATAATTAAGTTCAGTTATGCACTCAATACTTGGTCGGGAATCCTTTTGCAGAAATGACTGCTTCAATGCGGCGTGGCATGGAAGCAATCAGCCTGTGGCACTGCTGAGGTGTTATGGAGGCCCAGGATGCTTCGATAGCGGCCTTAAGCTCATCCAGAGTGTTGGGTCTTGCGTCTCTCAACTTTCTCTTCCCAATATCCCACAGATTCTCTATGGGGTTCAGGTCAGGAGAGTTGGCAGGCCAATTGAGCACAGTAATACCATGGTCAGTAAACCATTTACCAGTGGTTTTGGCACTGCGAGCAGGTGCCAGGTCGTGCTGAAAAATGAAATCTTCATCTCCATAAAGCTTTTCAGCAGATGGAAGCATGAAGTGCTCCAAAATCTCCTGATAGCTAGCTGCATTGACCCTGCCTTTGATAAAACACAGTGGACCAACACCAGCAGCTGACATGGCACCCCAGACCATCACTGACTGTGGGTACTTGACACTGGACTTCAGGCATTTTGGCATTTCCCTCTCCCCAGTCTTCCTCCAGATTCTGGCACCTTGATTTCCGAATGACATGCAAAATTTGCTTTCATCCGAAAAAGTACTTTGGACCACTGAGCAACAGTCCAGTGCTGCTTCTCTGTAGCCCAGGTCAGGCGCTTCTGCCGCTGTTTCTGGTTCAAAAGTGGCTTGACCTGGGGAATGCGGCACCTGTAGCCCATTTCCTGCACACGCCTGTACACGGTGGCTCTGGATGTTTCTACTCCAGACTCAGTCCACTGCTTCCGCAGGTCCCCCAAGGTCTGGAATCGGTCCTTCTCCACAATCTTCCTCAGGGTCCAGTCACCTCTTCTCGTTGTGCAGTGTTTTCTGCCACACTTTTTCCTTCCCACAGACTTCCCACTGAGGTGCCTTGATACAGCACTCTGGGAACAGCCTATTTGTTCAGAAATTTCTTTCTGTGTCTTACCCTCTTGCTTGAGGGTGTCAATGATGGCCTTCTGAGTAATGAACCAGGCTGGGAGTTTTTAAAAGCCTCAGGAATCTTTTGCAGGTGTTTAGAGTTAATTAGTTGATTCAGATGATTAGGTTAATAGATTGTTTAGAGAACCTTTTCATGATATGCTAATATTTTGAGATAGGAATTTGGGGTTTTCATGAGCTGTATGCCAAAATCATCAATATTAAAACAAGAAAAGGCTTGAACTACTTCAGTTGTGTGTAATGAATCTAAAATATATGAAAGTCTAATGTTTATCAGTACATTATAGAAAATAATGAACTTTATCACAATATGCAAATTTTTTGAGAAGAACCTGTATATGTTTACTAAGGTTGTACACTTTTTGTCCCAATAGTTTTATTGTTTGTTCTGCTGATAATTTCTTCTTTTTGGCGAGTTTCCCTCCTCTATATTCCCTTTTATATTTATTTTCTTTCTGGCCTGGAAAAAATAACTGCTTTACGCTATTACTTTCTTTTTCTCTTGCTTTCTTTCATCTACTTCTTTCTCCTTTTTCTTCTCACCAATTGTTTTGCTATGAATTTTATCTGGAATTTACGCCAACATTTAGCACAAGGGAGATCAACTTCCTAGATTTGAACATTTACATAGAGGAAAATGGAATATGCACCAAAACTTATAATAAAACAACAGATGTGAATAGTTTTATTTCTCGAGACAGCTGTCATCTCTCTCAATGGTTGGAAAACATACCAAAAAGTCAGTTTATGCGAATAAAAAGGAACTGCACAAAAAGGGAGGACTATGAAAGAGAAGCAGAGATATTGCAACATAAATTTGAAGCCAAAGGGACAAATTGACAGGGACAAGATGATAGAACAAAATATGGAAGTGGCTGATCTGGAAAGGCAGGAGTTAATCAAGAATAAAAAAAAAAGTGAACATAAAAGAGAGAATAATGAGGGAGAGCATTTTGAAATGCTACCAATAATTACACAGTATAACTGACAGGCTAAGATGTTTAAAAACATAATTAAAAAACACTGGGACATCCTGAAAGAAGATAAAACAATAGGTGATTATATCCCAAAAGTTCCCAAATTTATATATAGGAAAGCCAGGAATGTGGGAAACATAGTAGCACCAACAAACAAATGTGTGAATATGCAAGGCAATATCACTGAAGTAAAGCAAGTAATAAAAGGTTTCTTCTCATGTGGGGCTTGAGGGGTATATAAAAAGTTGAAAACCACAAAAATATCTGGAAAAAACACACAAGTGCAAAATAGTGAAGGCACAGCCGTGTATTACATAAGATATTACATCACATGTAAAAGCCGAGGAGTCATCTATTCATTATCGTGTCCCTGTAACAAAATATATATCAGACGTACTAAAAGAGCTCTTTAATAAAAGAGTGGGGGAACATATTTATAATATACATAGAAAATATGACGGTCATCCACTGTCTCGACATTATAAGGAAAAACATGGGGGGGTTGGGTGTGGGGACTTTATTTAGCGGGATAGAAATTGTTAGGAAAAACAAGAGGGGGGGGGGATTTTATTTAAAAAAAATGTCTAAAGCAGAAACACGCTGGATCTTCAACTTGAATACATTAGTGCCAGTAGGATTGAATTCAGAGATCGAATTATTTGCATTTGGGAGGAGTAAGATACCCTATATAGTGAACAACAGAAGCAGGAGATCGCATCCCTGACGAAGGATAACGTTTTATCTGAAATGGGTTGGATTCTGATACTCCTGGGCATTCGTACCTAGTTCAGTGAAGTCACACAGTGCTCGAAACCAAGCGCGAACTAGCAGTTTAACTCTGAGCATTGCCACCGGCCGGGGCAGGCTCGTCTTCAAGACAGAACATAGGGCTTTCTATCACACTACTACATACACCTACCGAACTGTGAGGAACTTGGCATGCGCAAAGGAAACACAACGAAGTTGAAGAAGGTATGCATGTACATACTTGAAAATAATACAGTGTATGCACGCCCACTTCTGCTTATGGTGTTGAATAGTGTGAGATAGCATCGTGCGGAAACACAATACTTTTACTATTTTGTGTCTATTTGCATTAGTGGTGATATTGCTGCTATCTGGATTACACATTTACCCAGAGGCGCACTGACAAGGGGGGTCCAACGGGTCTGGACCCCCCTAGAACCATTCATTTTTATATTTTTTTAAACACTCAGGGCCACACCGTCGAACGGCATAGGCCGCGCGACCCTGGTTCTAATTGCAGGCGGTGGTGGGGGAGCAGTAGGAAATGAGCACTTCCACAATGTCTGTATTCATCTGTATCGCTGTCCTCAGGATAGCGATACAGATGGCTGTGCTGCGGCGGGGCAGGGGAGGGAGAGGTCTCTCTCTTCCCCATTCTTCTAATAGGCTACAGGCACTAGTTCCTGCGGCCTATCAGAGGCCGGCTCAGGCAGCGCGATGACATCATTATCATCACGCCGCCTGAGCCGGGCGGCATAGAGCGAGGGATACAGGCCGGAAGAGGCCTGCATCGCATCGCTGCTAGGTTAATGAATAGGGATGAGCGAACTCGAACTGTATACATTTTTGTAAAAGTCCGGGTTCGAGTTTGGTGTTCGGCGCTTTCTTGGCGCTTTTTGAAAGGCTGCAAAGCAGCCAATCAACAAGCATCATACTACTTGCCCCAAGAGGCCATCACAGCCATGCCTACTATTGGCATGGCTGTGATTGGCCAGTGCAGCATGTGACCCAGCCTCCATATAAGCTGCACGTAGAGGTTGCAGCTGCGACGTTAGGGCGAGATTAGGCAGTGATTAACTCCTCCAAAAGACTTCATTCAGTGATCGATCTACAGCTGTGAATCATTGAACTGCTGCTATTCAATTGCTCACTGTTTTTAGGCTGCCCAGAGCGTTTTTCAGTCACTTTTTTCTGGGGTGATCGGCGGCCATTTTGTGGCTTGTGGTGCGCCAGCACAAGCTGCCACCAAGTACATTTAACCATCAATAGTGTGGTTATTTTTTGCTATATCCTACATCAGGGTCAAGCTGTCATCAAGTGCATTTAACCATCAATAGTGTGGTTATTTTTTGGCCATATACTACATCAGGGGCAAGCTGAGCCTGTTACCCAAGTGCATTTAACCATCAATAGTGTGGTTATTTTTTGGCTATATCCTACATCAGGGTCAAGCTGTCATCAAGTGCATTTAACCATCAATAGTGTGGTTATTTTTTGGCCATATACTACATCAGGGGCAAGCTGAGCCTGTCACCCAAGTGCATTTAACCATCAATAGTGTGGTTATTTTTTGGCTATATCCTACATCAGGGTCAAGCTGTCATCAAGTGCATTTAACCATCAATAGTGTGGTTATTTTTTGGCCATATACTACATCAGGGGCCAGCTGAGCCTGTCACCCAAGTGCATTTAACCATCAATAGTGTGGTTATTTTTTGGCTATATCCTACATCAGGGTCAAGCTGTCATCAAGTGCATTTAACCATCAATAGTGTGGCTATTTTTTGGCCATATACTACATCAGGGGCAAGTTGAGCCTGTCACCCAGCGCCTAAAAAATAGGCCTCAAATTTATATTCAGCTAAATCTGTCATTACTGGTGTGCCTGTATTAGTGTAATACGGTACCTAAATAGATAGCCAGATAGTGTTAGGTGTCTGTAAAAAAAGGCCTGAATTTGAATTCAATACATTGGCCCGAATAATATTTTTCTTATTGTGGTGAACGGTAACAATGAGGAAAACATCTAGTAAGGGACGCGGACGCGGACATGGTCGTGGTGGTGTTAGTGGACCCTCTGGTGCTGCGAGAGGACGTGGCCGTTCTGCCACAGCCACACGTCCTAGTGTACCAACTACCTCAGGTCCCAGTAGCCGCCAGAATTTACAGCCATATTTGGTGGGGCCCAATGCCGTTCTAAGGATGGTAAGGCCTGAGCAGGTACAGGCATTAGTCAATTGGGTGGCCGACACCACCCACATTATCTCCCACCCAGTCTTCTGCAGAAAGCACACAGATGGCGCATGAAAACCAAGCCCATCAGTCTGTCACATCACCCCCATGCATATCAGGGAAACTGTCTGAGCCTCAAGTTATGCAGCAGTCTCTTATGCTGTTTGAAGACTCTGCTGGCAGGGTTTCCCAAGGGCATCCACCTAGCCCTTCCCCAGCGGTGGAAGACATAGAATGCACTAACGCACAACCACTTATGTTTCCTGATGATGAGGACATGGGAATACCACCTCAGCATGTCTCTGATGATGACGAAACACAGGTGCCAACTGCTGCGTCTTTCTGCAGTGTGCAGACTGAACAGGAGGTCAGGGATCAAGACTGGGTGGAAGACAATTCAGGGGACGATGAGGTCCTAGACCCCACATGGAATGAAGGTCGTGCCACTGACTTTCACAGTTCGGAGGAGGAGGCAGTGGTGAGACCGAGCCAACAGCGTAGCAAAAGACAAAGAGGGAGCAGTGGGCAAAAGCAGAACACCCGCCGCCAAGAGACTCCGCCTGCTACTGACCGCCGCCATCTGGGACCGAGCACCCCAAAGGCAGCTTCAAGGAGTTCCCTGGCATGGCACTTCTTCAAACAATGTGCTGACGACAAGACCCGAGTGGTTTGCACGCTGTGCCATCAGAGCCTGAAGCGAGGCATTAACGTTCTGAACCTTAGCACAACCTGCATGACCAGGCACCTGCATGCAAAGCATGAACTGCAGTGGAGTAAACACCTTAAAAACAAGGAAGTCACCCAGGCTCCCCCTGCTACCTCTTCTGCTACTGCCGCCTCGGCCTCTTCTGCTGCTGCCGCCGCCTCGGCCTCTTCCTCCGCCTCTGGAGGAACGTTGGCACCTGCCGCCCAGCAAACATGGGATGTACCACCAACACCACCACCTGCGTCACAAAGCATCTCAACCATGTCACACGGCAGCGTTCAGCTCTCCATCTCACAAACATTTGAGAGAAAGCGTAAATTCCCACCTAGCCACCCTCGATCCCTGGCCCTGAATGCCAGCATTTCTAAACTACTGGCCTATGAAATGCTGTCATTTAGGCTGGTGGACACAGACAGCTTCAAACAGCTCATGTCGCTTGCTGTCCCACAGTATGTTGTTCACAGCCGGCACTACTTCTCCAAGAGAGCCGTGCCTTCCCTGCACAACCAAGTATCCGATAAAATCAAGTGTGCACTGCGCCACGCCATCTGTGGCAAGGTCCACCTAACCACAGATACGTGGACCAGTAAGCACGGCCAGGGACGCTATATCTCCCTAACTGCACACTGGGTAAATGTAGTGGCGGCTGGGCCCCAGGCGGAGAGCTGTTTGGCGCACGTCCTTCCGCTGCCAAGGATCGCAGGGCAACATTCT
This sequence comes from Bufo bufo, assembly GCF_905171765.1. Taxonomy (NCBI): domain Eukaryota; kingdom Metazoa; phylum Chordata; class Amphibia; order Anura; family Bufonidae; genus Bufo; species Bufo bufo. The sequence continues at coordinate 90,083,444 of NC_053392.1, forward strand.
TTGCCTCCTGTCTCCTCCTCCTCCTACTCAGCTTCCTCCTCCTCTTCTTCCACCTGCTCATCCAGTCAGCCACACACCTTCACCACCAACTTCAGCACAGCCCGGGGTAAACGTCAGCAGGCCGTTGTGAAACTCATATGTTTGGGGGACAGGCCCCACACCGCACAGGAGTGTTGGGGGGGTATAGAACAACAGACCGACGAGTAGTTGCTGCCGGTGAGCCTCAAGCCCGGCCTGGTGGTGTGCGATAATGGGAGAAATCTCGTTGCAGCTCTGGGACTAGCCGGTTTGACGCAATTCCCTTGCCTGGTGCATGTGCTGAATTTGGTGGTGCAGAAGTTCATTCACAACTACCCCGACATGTCAGAGCTGCTGCATAAAGTGCGGGCCATCTGTTCGCGCTTCCGGCGTTCACATCCTGCCACTGCTCGCCTGTCTGCGCTACAGCGTAACTTCGGCCTTCCCGCTCACCGCCTCATATGCGACGTGCCCACCAGGTGGAACTCCACCTTGCACATGCTGGACAGACTGTGCGAGCAGCAGCAGGCCATAGTGGAGTTTCAGCTGCACCACGCACGGGTCAGTCGCACTGCGGAACAGCACCACTTCACCACCAATGACTGGGCCTCCATGCGAGACCTGTGTGCCCTGTTGCGCTGTTTCGAGTACTCCACCAACATGGCCAGTGGCGATGACGCTGTTATCAGCGTTACAATACCACTTCTATGTCTCCTTGAGAAAACACTTAGGGCGATGATGGAAGAGGAGGTGGCCCAGGAGGAGGAGGAGGAAGAGGGGTCATTTTTAGCACTTTCAGGCCAGTCTCTTCGTTTTTTGCAACAGCAGAGGCCAGGTTCAAATGTGGCCAGACAGGGCCCACTACTGGAGGACGAGGAGGACGAGGATGAAGAGGAGGTGGAGGAGGATGAGGATGAAGCATGTTCACAGCGGGCTGGCACCCAACGCAGCTCGTTCCCATCACTTGTGCGTGGCTGGGGGGAAACGCAGGACGATGACGATACGCCTCCCACAGAGGACAGCTTGTCCTTACCTCTGGGCAGCCTGGCACAACTGAGCGACTACATGCTGCAGTGCCTGCGCAACGACAGCAGAGTTGTCCACATTTTAACGTGTGCGGACTACTGGGTTGCCACCCTGCTGGATCCACGGTACAAAGACAATGTGCCCACCTTACTTCATGCACTGGAGCGTGATAGTAAGATGCGCGAGTACAAGCGCACGTTGGTAGACGCGCTACTGAGAGCATTCCCAAATGTCACAGGGGAACAAGTGGAAGCCCAAGGCGAAGGCAGAGGAGGAGCAAGAGGTCGCCAACGCAGCTTTGTCACGGCCAGCTCCTCTGAGGGCAGGGTTAGCATGGCAGAGATGTGGAAAAGTTTTGTCACCACGCCACAGCTAACTGCACCACCACCTGATACGGAACGTGTTAGCAGGAGACAACATTTCAATAACATGGTAGAACAGTACCTGTGCACACCCCTCCACGTACTGACTGATGGTTCGGCCCCATTCAACTTCTGGGTCTCCAAATTGTCCACGTGGCCAGAGCTAGCCTTTTATGCCTTGGAGGTGCAGGCCTGCCCTGCGGCTAGCGTTTTGTCTGAACGTGTATTCAGCACGGCAGGGGGCGTCATTACAGACAAACGCAGCCGCCTGTCTACAGCCAATGTGGACAAGCTGACGTTCATAAAAATGAACCAGGCATGGATCCCACAGGACCTGTCCATCCCTTGTGCAGATTAGACATTAACTACCTCCCCTTAACAATATATTATTGTACTCCAGGGCACTTCCTCATTCAATCCTATTTTTATTTTCATTTTACTATTATATTGCGGGGCAACCCAAAGTTGAATGAACCTCTCCTCTGTCTGGGTGCCGGGGCCTAAAAATATCTGACAGTGGCCTGTTCCAGTGGTGGGTGACGTGAAGCCTGATTCTCTGCTATGACATGAAGCCTGAATCTCTGCTATGAGACCTCTCTCCTCTGTCTGGGTGCCGGGGCCTAAAAATATCTGACAGTGGCCTGTTCCAGTGGTGGGTGACATGAAGCCTGATTCTCTGCTATGACATGAAAACTGATTCTCTGCTGACATGAAGCCTGAATCTCTGTTATGGACCTCTCTCCTCTGCCTGGGTGCCTGGGCCTAAATATGTGACAATGGACTGTTCCAGTGGTGGGTGACGTGAAGCTTGATTCTCTGCTATGACATGAAGACTGATTCTCTGCTGACATGAAGCCTGAATCTCTGTTATGGGACCTCTCTCCTCTGTCTGGGTGCCGGGGCCTAAAAATATCTGACAGTGGCCTGTTCCAGTGGTGGGTGACATGAAGCCTGATTCTCTGCTATGACATGAAGACTGATTCTCTGCTGACATAAGGCCATATTCTCTGCTATGGGACCTCTCTCCTCTGCCTGGGTGCCTGGGCCTAAATATGTGACAATGGACTGTTCCAGTGGTGGTTGACGTGAAGCCTGATTCTCTGCTATGACATGAATACTGATTCTCTGCTGACATGAAGCCAGATTCTCTGCTATGGGACCTCTCTCCTCTGTCTGGGTGCCGGGGCCTAAATATATGACAATGGACTGTTCCAGTTTTGGGTGACGTGAAGCCTGATTCTCTGCTATGACATAAAGACTGATTCTCTGCTGACATGAAGCCTGATTCTCTGCTATGGGACCTCTCTCCAATTGATATTGGTTAATTTTTATTTTTTTTATTTTAATTTTAATTAATTTCCCTATCCACATTTGTTTGCAGGGGATTTACCTACATGTTGCTGCCTTTTGCAGCCCTCTAGCTCTTTCCTGGGCTGTTTTACAGCCTTTTTAGTGCCGAAAAGTTCGGGTCCCTATTGACTTCAATGGGGTTCGGGTTCGGGACGAAGTTCGGGTCGGGTTCGGATCCCGAACTCGAACATTTCTGGGAAGTTCGGCCGAACTTCTCGAACCCGAACATCCAGGTGTTCGCTCAACTCTATTAATGAAGGTAAGTATTAGTGTTTTTTATATAGATGGCACATTATAGGGGGCACCTGGTGACACTAAGGGGGCATTTGCTACTGGCCCTTTTTTGGGGGGGAAGATGGATCTGGGGGCATTTCTTCCTGGCCCATTTTGGGGGGGCACTATGGGGGCATCTGGGGGCATTTCTTACTGGCACATTATGGGGGGCATCTGGGAGCATTTCTTATTGGCCCATTTTTTGGGGGGCACTATGGGGGCATCTGGGGGCATTTATTACTGGCTCATTATGGGGGGCATCTTGGGGCATTTCTTACTGGCACATTATGGGGAAGGCACCATGGGGGAGAGGAGCACTATGGGGGCATCTGGGGACTCTAAATGGGCATTTTTTATTGGCACATTATGGGAGGCACTATAGGGGATAGTGGCACTATGGGGCATCTGGTGGCACTATAGGGGCATTATTTAGGGGGACTATGAGGTAGTGGAGCACTATGGTGGCATCTGGTGGCTCTAAAAGGGCATTTTTTACTGGCACATTGCAGTATAATGGGCACTATGGCATCTGGCACTAAGAGGGCATTTTTTACTGGCATATTATGGGGGCACTATGGGGGAGAGAAGAACTATTGGGTCATCTGGTGGCACTAAGAAGGGGGATTTTTTTATTGGCATATTATGGGGGCATCTGGTGGCACTAAAAAGGGGATTTTTTTACTGGCACATTATGGGAGCATCTGGTGGCACTAATGAAGGAGGGATTTTTTACTGGCACATTATGGGGGGCACTATGGGAAAGGGGGAGAGGAGCACAATGGAGGCATGTGCTGGGGGCACTAAGATGGAGTATTTTATACTGGCACATTATGGGGGGCACTATGGTGAAGGGGGAGAGGAGCACTATGGGGGCATTTACTGGGGCACTATATTAGGGTATTTTATACTGGCATACATTATGGAGACATTAGCTCAAATGCGTGCACTAAGTGAGGGTATTTCTTCTACTTTACTATTATAAGGAGAATTATTACTACTAGGGGGCATTATGGTAAGCTTTACTACTACTGGGGGGCTATGGGGAACATGATTACTAGTATGTGCACTATGGGGTCATTATCACTACTAAGTATGCTCTGGCAGAGAATTATTTCTATTGGTGGGATTTTGGGGAGCACTGTTACTTTGGTGGGTACCCTGCACAGTATCAGCGTAGCACAATAGTTTTTGGGGGACATTATGTTTATACTATTAGTGTCTGGGATACTATTTACTGGGCAAAGTTATTTTTTTTAGAGCACCGTGTGCCAATAATTGTTGAAGGGGGCACTTTCTGTGTGGTACTAGTATTTTTCAAGGGACAGTTTCTGCAGTATAGTATTGGGGAGCACAGTGGGCACAGTATTGGGGGTGGCAGGATGGCGTGTTCAGAAGATGAGACGAGAGATGGCTGAAAAATCATCATGGCGGTCTGGTCTGAATGGAAAAGATGAGGAAAGAGAACATCTACATCAATGGTGACATCACTGGATGTAAGAGGTATGGGGCGCTATGTAGGAGAGGAGATGCTCTGGCTCCTCCCCCTGCCATTTGCAGAAGAAGAATTCAGAGCTGGGTGAAGACGACCAAGGGGGGCAGCAGGCCACAGTAGGTGGCGGATGGTGGGGGGAAGCACAGGCCTTGAGCAGGATCTGGGGAGGGAGGAGAGCGGAGGAGATTCCTGGCTGTAGCCTGCTGTTGTCTATTGTATAATGTGAAGCAGGCAGTGCAGCCAGGGCAGGCCTCCCCTCTCTGTATGATGTGTAGAGCCGGGCCTCCACCTGGACCTACACACCTTTGTGCAGCTCCTCCTCCACTCGTCTTTTGGCGCCTTCAGGAATAGGAAAGAGGAAGTGAAATTGCAACAGCTCCTGCCACAGAGCTACGTTGGGGGCAGTGTGAGTCTGAGTACAGGAGCTTTATGTCAGGGCCCTGAGTATTAAGTACAGTGTGACTATGTAGGATGAGGGTGAGACTCTTACCTTCCTCCTCAACAATATAATTTCAGCTTTATGGTGTTTGTTGGGAGTGGCCCTATATGTAGGAGGAGATTTTAACAATGGGCGGGGACAATTTTTTTGACCCAACCAGAACCCATACCTATACATATACCCAAAGCTTTATTTTACCTTGCAGCCCATTTGTTTAGCTCCTGTGTGAGCCCGCGACACACTGAGAGTATCAGGGCGCCTGATATTCCCTCGCAAAACTACAATCCCCACAATCCATAGCTTTCCTGCTGTGAGTTTGTGCTTGCCAATGAGTGTTGATGTTTATTGATTGGCTGCCTGATATACAGTCCAGTTACACCCCCTCTACTCAGTAATCACCAGCACAGCTAGAGAACTGATAGCAACACACTGAGCATGCTCGACCTAACAAAGGCTCAGAACTACAGGTCGATGCCATGGTAATTTATGAGGAAACACAGAGGGTAGCAGAGGAAGAAAACTACTTTTATAACTAATGAATGGTAAATATGTGCAAGTTACATTATATTGGGTAATCATTGATGATGAATAGTGTTGGGCGCAATATTCGAATCGCGAATTTTAATCACGAATATCGCCATTTCAAGAATTTGCGAAGATTTTGAATATACTGCTATATATTCGTATTCGCTAATATTCTAGACTTTTTTTTCATCAGTAACCTCCCTTCTTGCTTGTGGGCTAATGAGAAGACTGCAATATCTTTGTCTGAGCTTAGCAACATCCCTAGCAACCAATAGGAAAGCTGCCTACCCCTTACTATATAGGAAAACACCCCAGCAGCCATTTTCTGTAGTTTTATGGAGTTCTGAGAGAGATAGCAGTGTATTGCTGTGCTCTGTGCTTTGGTGTGTCATTATATTAGATAGTTAGTTAGCTTATTTATATAATACAGATAGTTAGTGGGAGATAGTCAGTGTAGGTTATATCCTGATATAGTGTAGCTGATTCCAGTGCAGGGTGTTAGGTAGTGTCATAGGTTCTGCTGTCCATACATCCATACATAGTGCTGTGATGTCACAAGTTCACAACAATACTTAGTGCACCAATCAGTAATATGTAGTCAGACCTGCTATAATGTGAAGTTGCACGTATTGCACAAGAATCTTTAATTAATCATTAATCATTAATTGCCTATTTGCGCAATCGCAAATTTATTGGACCTCTCTATCTGCATATAAAGCTATTGTGATGTTCTTCCGTGCCAACCATTTTCTCCAGTCTCAGGAAACTTCTAGCAGCTTGAAAAATGTAGCAACAGTGACCCACGCCTGTATTACGCGTACAATATGCACATATTACATTGCAGATTTTCGCAATCAAGAAAATAATGGCAAATTCTTGAATTTGCAAATATATATCGCGAATATTCGCCCAAATATTTTTCAAAATATTGCAAATTCAAATATTGCCCCTGCCGCTCATCACTAATGATGAATTAGTCAAAAATATTAGTTATATTTATGGTAACCAGAATACCCCTGTAACATAACAGGTTCAATGATGTTTTCTTTTTTATATACAATACATAATGGCTATGCTTCATTGTACAATCCAATCATAATGTTGAGCTTTACTAATGTCTTCCAAGTTATTCTCTGCTTCACATGCACAACTAGATGCATTTCTCTCAGAAGCAGTGGGCATCTCCCATCTATGGAAGTTCTCCAGTACTATTCTACATACTATACGAGTACTATATACAGTGACTTCCTTTCCCTTACTTCCCACTATGCTTGTTTTCATCTAGGGAGCTTACACAGCAGATGATGGGAGGGGAAACACTCTTGCAGACAGACAGAACATTTCTGTGCTCTTAAACAGCTGTGAAAAGCCAATGCCTCTATCAGGCTCACCAGCTCAGCTAGCTCTGACACGCCCCATTTCCTGTGAGCCATCTAATTTGTCTCTGGTTGCTGGATATGGACCTTACCCTAAAAACAGGCAGTTGACTGCATCTTAAGTGGAAGTGAGACCCCTAGTGGCCATGACTTTACAGCTTTTTTAAGGTGGATGCAGGCAGATTTTTTAAAGGGGTTGTCGGAGTTCAATAATAACTAGAGATGAATGAATTTATTCTAACCTAATTAAATTCAACCCAAAATTTCCAAATGTTCAGTTCAAATCAGATTCCATATTTTCGTCAATTTGAGTTGGGTGTATTTCTCAAAATATTTTTTTTTCACATCAGAAGACTGATTGAAAAGGAAGATCAAGTTCAAGAAATTCGCACATCACTAATAAAAACTTGGGTAGCCCCATAAGTGTGCTAAAATAAAAGAAGTAATACCCCTTTTCTACCCTCCTTTTTCTTGTGCTGTGTTCAGGTCCTCTCTGCTGCTGTTTGTTTTACTGGCTGCAGTGGGGACTACCCACGTACTGATGAGGCCAATGATTGCATAACCTGTATTCACAGAACGTCACCGCTGCAGCCAGGAAGATGACATCAGTGGCGGGGAGTACTGGAGGTTAGCCAGATATGATGAACTCCAGCAGGCTGTTCCCCTACCAGAATAGCCTGCCAGATCATTTTAGCGCTAGTATGAAACTAGCCTTAGGCATCATTCACATTCATCATTGGACAATCAGTTTTTTACACTTTAGACATTGGTGTTTATATAGCAATTCAACACTACTTGGAGGGAGATTAAGGATTGTTTTTTGTGATCAGTTTTCTGTTTTTTTTTCTGTAGAATAAAAAGTTCAGTTCCCTGTACCTTCTCTACTAGATGAGGAGGACACTTTATTATAGGCATAGTTATTCAAGGTGTAAAAGTTGCTATTCCTCTGGCACATAAGAAGACATGTGTATTATAAATGGCACATGGAAGGTGGGAGTATTGTTACAGATTTTGAATTTGGGCCCAGGAGATTCAAGTCATGCCTCCGGTTTGAACATTGAGCAGATTCATAATGTTTGTTATCCATCTTCTTAGTCTGAATACTTATTGCACAGTGATTATTACTTGTGGAATATACCCTACAGTGGACCATTTTGTAACAAGTAATGGTAAATTATTACTCTATAAATATTAGCCACTAAGTTTTGTGAACATAGTTTTGAGTGATTGGCTTGGAGTTAAGGTAGAGAAGGTCATCAGCATTAAAAGAGAACTAGAATGAGTTTGAAATTAGTAAACCATTCTCAAAGAACTAATGACCATCTGGATTGCAGATGCAGCATCCAGATTGTCTGTTGTCTCCACCAAACGAGTTGTCTTACCCAGGGAAAAACTGTCATCTGTCTGTCCTGCCCTACAGACATAAGCTTTCTTCCAACCTGTCCACATGGATTTACTGGTGGCAAGGTCATCCAGTTCTCTGAAACCTCACTTGCTCGCAATATAATTTCTGGCTGGATAACAGCTGCACACATGCTTGGAATTAAATTGGACAGGTCACTGCTGTCAAATAGGCGAATTTCAGAATTTCTATCTTTTTACTATAAATAAGCCTCTGTATTTTGGAAAAATGAAATTCGCTGCTCTCATCATTCTATGAATATATGCAAACATGACTGTTCATTACTAATACATAGATACTTATTCAATGTAATATATAATTTGGATTTGACTTTAATTCATTTTTTTTTTTTTGGCAGAAATACAGTTTTATTAAATGATATTCCCATCTCACAGACTTACGGCATCTCCACATATGTCCGGCTTTCTCTATTTAGTTCTATGAGAATTACAGCTGAGCATGCTTTATTGGCTATTTCCTTAAAGGGGACAAGTCATATTTAGCATAACGTCAGAGCTACAGACAGCACATTAGCCGATGGGATGTACTGAGAAGACTTATAGTTTTGACTATAGTTTATTATGAAAGATTTAGTATAATTTGCATTTCATTTATTTAAATTCCTGCTCATTCTGGGCTCTGGAGTCCAGGCGAAGGTCCTATCAGTGACTGACATCCTGCCCTCAATGACTATGCATACAGATATAGCTGGCAATCATTAATAGAAGAACACTTCTTTGACTTTAAAACCCAAAATGAGCAGGGATATAAATGATTGAAGCACAGGTTATGCTGAATATATTCCTACCAAAATTTGAATCGCACCGAATGCGAATTTCCTCACACTTCGTAGTAGCAAATCACATTTTTCCTAAAATGGCTGCTGCACGTGTGAGGACATGGAGAAAGGAAGTCTGGGAAGGCGGGATCACCCAGACTGACATGCATGCAGCCAATCAGCAGCCAGCCAACCCTGTGATGTCACTGTAATGACCGACGTCACGCACAGGGAGGAAAAAAGGGAAAGCCCTGCCCAAGGGAGAGGGAAAGGTGGTGACCCCTAACTCACCTTGCGGCTGGCACCTGACTGCCCTGACGTCCCTAGACGGGTTCCTCACCCGTGCGGCGATCACGTGCCTAAACCCTGGCTTTCCCTAAAATGAGCCCTGGATAGTGAACCGCTAGTCCGCACCACTATCACTAAGAGGGAAACACCAGGGAGAGGACAGACAAAGCAGACAAACACATACACCCAGGTGGGCGACCACAGCAGTCCACAAAGGTCCAACAGGGATCCGGAGGGTAGCGTTCTGGACCAACTACCAGAGAACACAGCAACACAGCTCCAGAAGGTCAGAATAGATGTCCAGGCAGGAAGTTCTATCTCTGGCAACCAGAGAAGTGTGAGAGAGGAATATAAGGAGATTTGGGAGTGCTGGACAAGGAACAGCTGAGGAGAAGGAGCTACGGATCCCTGAGTGAGCCAAAAGGGTTTGCAAAGCAAACCCAGAAAGCTACCATAAGGAAAACAGCCCTATCTTAAATAGAGCGTGCAACCAACCGCTGCGACTTCCTGACACCGGGTATAACGGAGTCAGGCGTGGTTCTCGATACCCTCGTGACAGTCACAACCCTATAAATACGGCAGCCATCTTAGATTCTGCCATTTACCAGTGAACTTAGTGCAGGGAGAAATGTGTCTGCAGGCGCTAGGGACAGTGCTAAAAAAAATCGTCATTCTACTAAAAAAACAAACTAGGGAAAGGTTATCCAAGGTGTAGGGAAAGGATATGGAGGAATCATTCATCTGCATTTCTGTTGAAAAGGGTTCATTCGGGGAGGTGACAGCCTGACTAATAGGAACATTCCTATTACACCTTGCAGCACTGACTGGGGATCCAAATTGCAATTATACAGCTCTGTAAATCCGGCAAACCGTTCTTAATAGGGTGCAAGTGCTGTTTGAAACAGCCATTAACAGGAGTTATTACAATGAAATATTTATATGTCTTATATGCCCTTGTGCGGTGCAGTTATCTGTAGTAAAGGCTGTTGTGGGGTGTTTTAACGTAAAAAGAAAAATATATTTGCCGCTTAGTGGTGTAGTTATTTTTTGTAAAGCCTTCTGTGGTGTGTATTAGCGCAAAAAGAAAAAGTACATATACCGCTCTGCGGTGCACTTATCTGTAGTAAAGGCTTAGGTGGGGTGTTTTAGCGCAAAAAGAAAAAACACATTTGCCGCTCAGCGGTGTAGTTATTAATTGTAAAGCCTTTTGTGACGTGTATTAGCGCAAAAAGAAAAAATTTTTTAGCGCTCTGCGGTGCACTTATCTATTGTAAGGGCTTAGGTGGGGTGTTTTAGCGAAAAAAGAAAAAATACATTTGCCGCTCAGCGGTGTAGTTATTTTTTGTAAAGCCTTTTGTGACGTGTATTAGCGCAAAAAGAAAAATTCATTTACCGCTCTGCGGTGCACTTATCTGTTGTAAGGGCTTAGGTGGGGTGTTTTAGCGAAAAAAGGGAAAATATATTTGCCGCTCAGCGGTGTAGTTATTTCTTGTAAAGCCTTTTGTGATGTGTATTAGCGCAAAAAAAAAAAAATACATTTACCTCTTTGCCGTGCACTTATCTGTAGTAAAGGCTTTGGTGGGGTGTTTAACGCAAAAAGAAAAAATACATTTGCCGCTCAGCAGAGTAGTTATTTCTTGTTAAGCCTTTTGTAAAGTGTAATAGTACAAAAAAAAAAAAAACCTTTTCCTGCTCTGCGGTGCAGTTATTTCTTGTAAAGCCTTTTGTAACGTGTATTATCACAAAAATTAAAAATACATTTGCCGCTCAGCGGTGTAGTTATTTCTTGTTAAGCCTTTTGTGACGTGTATTAGCGCAAAAAGAAAAAATACATTTGCCGCTCAGCGGTGCAGTTATCTGTAGTAAAGCCTTTTGTGGGGTGTTTTCATCTCCTTTTTATTTATTTGACAGTATGTCAGACAGAGAAGTGCCAGGCCCTGCATAGGGGAGTGGCAGAGGCCAAAATGTTTCTGGTGCAGGCAGAGGTCACAGCAGAGTAAGGGGCTGTAGCAGCAGGGGTCATTTCGAGAGCCCTTAGCTCCCAGTTTCAGCTAGTGGTCATGCTGTGACCAGCAACCCAGCGAGTGGTTGACTCGATCTTCAACTTCGTCGCAAATGACAACAGATGCCCCCAGCCAAGAGTCAGTGAGATCGTCAGACACAACCCTTATTTGGCATGGCCCTGGAGCAGGCCCTGTTCCCTCACCTGTCCTCAACCTGCTTCTGTCCTTTTCTGTTCCCTCACCCAAAGAAGTATTATATGCTGTGGGCTTGGCTCCACTTTTCAGTGAGGACGAGCTACTTAGAGGACAGTCAGCAGCTACTGCCCAGCCAAGATCTGGAGGAGACATCCGCCGCTTCCTCCACTAGGCGGGCAAGAAGTGATGAGGAGAGTGGCGTGGGAGCTGGTGTTGCGAGCGATCAGGCTCCTGACCCAGAGACGGTTGAGGAGGACAGGCATTTGGGAGCCGGGTGACGAAGGGGCTTCATCATCATCGGGAGAAGAGGGTGGCAGCTTGCCCGTGAGCCAGCGGCGGAGCCAGTAAGTCGCTAGCGTGGGCGGGAGTCCGCAGGGTGGCAGCAGTGGGGGGGTCGGCAGTCAAGGTTTTAGGCAGTCAAGGCTCCACCACCTCAGCATAAGGGAGCTGTTTGTCATTCCCATCATCTGCTGGTCCCGATGCTCCTGGTCCTCCTCCTCCTACTCCTCGTTACTCATTCCGTCAGCAATCGATCACTGAAGCGGTTGCCAAGAGAGAACAGTATGCGTGCACACATCCAACGGCGCAGAAGCTAAATGTGCTCCTGTCCAAGTTGCTGGTGCTGCAGTCCCTCCCTTACCAAGTGGTGCACTCTGCACCTTTCAGAGAACTGATGGCTTCTGCCGAGCCGAGGTGGAGAGTCCCAAGCCGTCATTTCTTTGCCAAAAAGGCAGTACCAGCCCTGATCAAATATGCAGAACAGAAGATGGGCCAGTCCTTGAGCCTGTCAGTATCTGCCAAAGTGCACAGCAGAGCTGACTTGTGGAGCTGTAACTACGATCAGTGACAGTACATGTCCTTTACGGCCCACTGTGTGAATGTGTTTCCTGCACAGCCACACCAGCAACTTGGCCAGATGACCTCCACGTTGCCATGCCGTTAGTCCAGCGACAATGTCCACCTCTGCCTCCGTATCCTCCGCCGTGTCCTCAGCCTCCACTGCAGGGACAATTCACAGTGCCTCTCCAGCATACCACTTGTGCAGGGGACGGCGGTGTCACGCTGTTTTTGACCTTGTTTGTCTTGGCGAACGGAATCACACAGGGGAGGAACTACTCCGTGTCCTTCAGCAAAAAATAGAATCCTGGCTTTCTCCCCGACAACTTAAAATCGGAACCATGGTGACCGACAATGGGAAGAACATGGTGTCAGCCCTGCATCAAGGAGGGCTGAGCCATGCGCCCTGCATGGCCCACATGTTCAATCTTTTTGTCAAGCGTTTCCTGAAGTCTTCCACCCATCTGCAAGACATCATAAAAATGGCCAGGAAACTTTGCATGCATTTCAGCCACTTGTACACAGCGAAGCACATCCTCCTTGAGCTGCAGCAGCAGAGTAGTATTCTACAACATGGGCTGATATGTGACGTTTCCACCCATTGGAATTCCACCCTCCATATGTTGGACCTACTGTATGAACAGAGAAAGGCGATCAACGATTTCCTGATGATCTAAGCGGACTGGAGTACTCCTTGTGTAACTTTGATGTCAACCAGTGGCAGCTCATGCGTGACACCTACCGTTTGCTCAGCCTTTTGAGGATGCCACGTTATTTGTCAATCGCTAGGACTACGGGATGAACTACGTTATTCCACTGCTTCATGTCCTGGAACAGATGCTGCTAAATATGGCTGGTCAGGGGACTGGAGATGTGGCGCCTAGATCTCACAGCCACATGAGCCCTGTGGGTACTAAACTGGAGGAGGAATGTATAGCGAAATGGGTGTTTTTTCGACACAGGTCACAGGAGAGGAGCAGCTTGAGGAGCAAGAGTGAGATGAGAAAGACGAGGCAGATGACCCAGGCACACTGTGGCAGTGTGCAGTGGAGATGGAGGCAGGGAGTCCCTCCGAGTCACTTGCACAAATGGCCCACTGCATGCTCGCTTGCTTGGGTAGTGACAGCCGAATTGTCACCATTCGGCAGATGGATCACTTCTGGCTCTCCGCCATGTTGGACCCTCGCTACTGGTCCAAAATTGGGGCCTTTTTTACACCCGCTGAGAGGGAGGACAAACTGAACTACTATAGATACATCCTTTCCTTTGTAGTCAGTTGGCCGCTGCCTATCTGTGCCATCGTCCATCCTCTCGTAGGTCTGACTGGGGGGGCTCTCTGCGCTCACGTTATACTGCCATGGCTGCTGGGGAGGGGTGGGGTGGCAGGAGCAGTACCATATCCATCAGCAGTAGCCTGAGTCTAGAGTCGCATAGTGAAGAAACTACTCACCAGCAGCTAGACAGAGCAGGTCCTGAACCAGCAGGTGGTGGCATATTTGGACAGCACCCTGCCACCCCACATTGAAGATCTGCTGGACTACTAGGCAGCCAAACTGGATTTGTGGCCGCAACTAGCAAAGTTTGCCCTGGAAAAGCTGTCCTGATGCTTCCTGCTGCTGCTGCCATTGTGCCACTCTGTCGCCTCCTCATGCTGCTGCCACCTCCAAACTGTCATTGTGCCACTTTGTGAACTCCTGATGCTACCGCCACCTCCAAACTCTGTCATTGTGCCACTTTGTGACCTCCTGATGCTACCGCCAACTCCAGACTCTGTCATTGTGCTACTCTGTTGCTTCCTGATGCTGCCGCCACCTTCACACTCTGTAATTGTGCAACTCTTTGGCCTCCTCATGTTGCTGCCACCTCCACACTCTGTCATTGTGCCACTCTGTGGCCTCCTCATGCTGCCGCCACCTCCAAACTCTGTCACTACTCACCGGCAGCTAGACAGAGCAGGTACTGTACCAGCAGGTGGTGGCATATTTGGACAGCACCCTGCCACCCCACATTGAATATCCGCTGGACTACTGGGCAGCCAAACTGGATTTGTGGCCGCAACTAGCAAAGTTTGCCCTGGAAAAGCTGTCCTGATGCTGCCGCCATTGTGCCACTCTGTCGCCTCCTCATGCTGCTGCCACCTTGACCCTCTGTCATTGTGCCAATCTGTGGCCTCCTCATGCTGCCGCCACCTTCAGACTCTGTCATTGTGCCACTCTGTGGCTTCCTGATGCTGCTGCCACCTTCAGATTCTGTAATTGTGCAACTCTTTGGCCTCCTCATGTTGCTGCCGCCTCCACGCTCTGTCATTGTGCCACTCTGTGGACTCCTCATGCTGCCGCCACGTCTAAACTCTGTCATTGTGCCACTCTGTGACCTCCTGATGCTACCGCCACCTCCAGACTCTGTCATTGTGCCACTCTGTGGCCTCATCATGCTACTGCTACCTCGACACTCTGTCATTGTGCCACTCTGTGACCTCCTGATGCTGCCGCCACCTCCAAACTCTGTCATTGGGCCACTCTGTGGTCTCCTCATGCTGACGCCACCTCCAGACTCTGTCATTGGGCCACTCTGTGACCTCCCGATGCTACCGTCACCTCCAGTCGCTGTCACTGTGCCACTCTGTGGCTTCCTGATGCTTCCGCCACCTCCATACTCTGTCATTGTGCGACTCTGTGGCCTCCTGATGCTGCCACCACCTCCATACTCTGTCATTGTGCCACTCTGTGGCCTCATCATGCTACTGCTACCTCGACACTCTGTCATTGTGCCACTCTGGGGCATCATGATGCTGCCGCCACCTTCAAACTCTGTTATTGTGCCACTCTGTGGTCTCCTCATGCTGCCGCCACCTCCAGACTCTGCCATTGTGCCACTCTGTGGCCCCCTCATGCTGCTGCCACCTCCACACTCTGTCATTGTCCCACTTTGTGACCTCCTGATGCTACCGCCACCTCCAGATTCTGTCACTGTGCCACTCTGTGGCTTCCTGATGCTGCAGCCACCTCCACACGCTGTCATTGTGCCACCCTGTGGCCTCCTCATGCTGCCGCTACCTTCAGACTCTGTCATTGTGCCACTCTGTGACCTCCTGATGCTACCGCCACCTCCATACTCTGTCATTGTGCCACTCTGTGGCCTCATCATGCTACTGCTACCTCGACACTCTGTCATTGTGCCACTCTGGGGCATCATGATGCTGCCGCCACCTTCAAACTCTGTTATTGTGCCACTCTGTGGTCTCCTCATGCTGCCGCCACCTCCAGACTCTGCCATTGTGCCACTCTGTGGCCCCCTCATGCTGCTGCCACCTCCACACTCTGTCATTGTCCCACTTTGTGACCTCCTGATGCTACCGCCACCTCCAGATTCTGTCACTGTGCCACTCTGTGGCTTCCTGATGCTGCCGCCACCTTCAGAGGCCACTCTGTGGCCTCCTCATGCTGCCGCCACCTCCAGACTCTGTCATTGTGCCACTCTGTGGCCTCCTCATGCTGCTACCTCCTCCACACTCTGTCATTGTCCCACTTTGTGACCTCCTGATGCTGCCACCATCTTCAGACTCTGTCATTGTGCCACTCTGTGGCCTTTTTATGCTGCTGCCACCTCCACACTCTGTCATTGTGCCACTTTGTGACCTCCTGATGCTACCGCCACCTCCAGACTCTGTCATTGTGCCACTTTGTGACCTCCTGATGCTGCCGCCACCTCCAAACCCTGTCATTGGGCCACTCTGTGGTCTCCTCATGCTGACGCCACCTCCAGACTCTGTCATTGTGCCACTCTGTGACCTCCCGATGCTACCGTCACCTCCAGTCTCTGTCACTGTGCCACTCTGTGGCTTCCTGATGCTTCCGCCACCTCCATACTCTGTCATTGTGCGACTCTGTGGCCTCCTGATGCTGCCACCACCTCCATACTCTGTCATTGTGCCACTCTGTGGCTTCCTGATGCTGCAGCCACCTCCACACGCTGTCATTGTACCACCCTGTGGCCTCCTCATGCTGCCGCTACCTTCAGACTCTGTCATTGTGCCACTCTGTGGCCTCATCATGCTACTGCTACCTCGACACTCTGTCATTGTGCCACTCTGGGGCATCCTGATGCTGACGCCACCTTCAGACTCTGTCATTGTGCCAGTCTGTGGTCTCCTGATGCTGCTACCCCCTCCACTCTATGTTATCTTGCCAATCTGTGGCCTCCTCATGCTGCTGCCACCTCTACACTCTGTCATTGTGCACTCTGTGGCCTCCTGATGCTGCCACCACCTTCAGACTCTGTCATTGTGCCACTTTGTGGCCTCCTCATGCTTCTGCCACCTCCACAGTCTGTCATTGTGCGACTCTGTGGCTTCCTGATGCTGCCGCCACCTCCATACTCTGTCATTGTGCCACTCTGTTGCCTTCTCATGCTGCTGCTACCTCCACTCTCTGTCATTGTGCCACTTTGTGGCCTCCTCATGCTTCTGCCACCTCCACAGTCTGTCGCTGTGCCACTCTGTGGCTTTCTGATGCTGCTGCCACCTTTAGACTCTGTCATTGTGCCACTCTGTGGCCTCATCATGCTGCTGCCACCTCCACACTCTGTCATTGTGCCACTCTGGGGCATCCTGATGCTGACGCCACCTTCAGACTCTGTCATTGTGCCAGTCTGTGGTCTCCTGATGCTGCTACCCCCTCCACTGTATGTTATCTTGCCAATCTGTGGCCTCCTCATGCTGCTGCCACCTCTACACTCTGTCATTGTGCACTCTGTGGCCTCCTCATGCTGCCGCCACCTCCAGACTCTGTCATTGTGCCACTCTGTTGCCTCCTCATGCTGCTGCTACCTCCACTCTCTGTCATTGTGCCACTTTGTGGCCTCCTCATGCTTCTGCCACCACCACAGTCTGTCATTGTGCCCCTCTGTGACTTTCTGATGCTGCTGCCACCTTTATACTCTGTCATTGTGCCACTCTGTGGCCTCATCATGCTGCTGCCACCTCCAGTCTCTGTCATTGTGCCACTCTTTGGCATCCTGATGCTGCCGCCACCTTCAAACTCTGTCATTGTCCCACTTTGTGACCTCCTGATGCTGCCGCCATCTTCACACTCTGTCATTGTGCCACTCTGTGGCCTCCTGATGCTGCCACCATCTTCAGACTCTGTCATTGTGCCACTCTGTGGCCTTTTTATGCTGCTGCCACCTCCACACTCTGTCATTGTGCCACTCTGTGGCTTCCTGATGCTGCCGCCACCTTCAGATTGTGTCATTGTGCGACTCTGTGGCCTCCTCATGCTGCCGCCACCTCCAGACTCTGTCATTGTGCCACTCTGTGACCTCCTCATGCTGCCGCCACCTCCAGACTCTGTCATTGTGCCACCCTGTGGCCTCCTGATCCTGCCACCATCTTCAGACTCTGTCATTGTGCCACTCTGTGGCCTTTTTATGCTGCTGCCACCTCCACACTCTGTCATTGTGCCACTCTGTGGCTTCCTGATGCTGCCGCCACCTTCAGATTGTGTCATTGTGCGACTCTGTGGCCTCCTCATGCTGCCACCACCTCCAGACTCTGTCATTGTGCCACTCTGTGACCTCCTCATGCTGCCGCCACCTCCAGACTCTGTCATTATGCCACCCTGTGGCCTTCTGATGCTGCTACCCCCTCCACATTCTGTCATTGTCCCACTTTGTGGCCTCCTGATGCTGCTGCCACCTTCAGACTCTGTCATTGTGCCACTCTGTGGCCTCCTCATGCTGCTACCTCCTCCACATTCTGTCATTGTCCCACTTTGTGACCTCCTGATGCTGCCGCCACCTCCAGATTCTGTCATTGTGCCACTCTGTGGCTTCCTGATGCTGCCGCGACCTTTAGACTCTGTTATTGTTCCACTCTGTGACCTCCTGATGCTGCCGTTACCACCACACTCTGTTATTGTGCCACTCTGTGGTCTCCTGATGCTATTCCTACCTCCACTCTATGTTACCTTGCCTCTCTGTGGCCTCCTCATGCTGCTGCTACCTCCACTCTCTGTCATTGTGCCACTTTGTGGCCTCCCCATGCTTCTGCCACCTCCACAGTCTGTCATTGTGCCACTCTGTGGCTTCCTGATGCTGATGCCACCTTCAGATTGTGTCATTGTGCCACTCTGTGGCCTCCTCATGCTGCTGCCACCTACACACTCTGTCATTGTGACACTCTGTGGCCTCCTGATGCTGCCGCCAGCTTCAGATTGTGTCATTGGGCCACTCTGTGGTCTCCTCATGCTGCCGCCACCTCCAAACTCTGTCATTGTGCCACTCTGTGACCTCCTGATGCTGCCGCCACCTCCAGACTCTGTCATTATTAGTGATGAGCGGCAGGGGCTCTATTCGAATTAGCGAAATTTCACAAATATTTTGTATAATATTCGTCATATATTCATGAATTTCGAGAATTCAATATTATTATTTTATTAGATGCAAAAAATAGGCAATGTAAGAATCGAGTAATGCGAATCTGTAAAGCGAAATACAGACGTGGGTCACTTTGGCTACATTTTTCAAGCTGCTAGAAGTTTCATGAGTTTCTCCTGAGAAAATGGTTGGCATGGCAGAACATCACAATAGCTTTATATGCAGATAGAGTCAAGTGCTCCAATATATTCGCAATTACGCTAATCGGCAGTGATTAGAATATTTTTTCGTGCAACTTCACATTTTAGCAGGTCTGACTACAGATTACTGATTGATGCACTAAGTATTGTTGTGAACTTGACATTTTTTCCTTCTCATTGGCCTAAAAGCAAGAAGCTGAGAGGAATCATGTGTTCAGATGGAAAAAAAATGCTAAATATTCGATATAACGAATATATAGCGCTATATTCTAAATATTCGCGAATTCTCGAAGTGGCGATATTCGCGATAAAAATTCGCTATTCAAATATTGTCAGTAATATTTTTCCCAATATCTGGCCTTGACACATACATGCTATTGCAGCGCAGATGTGACAATTCACTGCAGTGACCGTTTATAGGAAAAATGAGTATAAATTATGGAAAAAATATTTTGTTTTAATTATATTTTTCCTATCTCTGGCCCTGACACACAGAAGGAATTGCAGCACAGATTTCACAAGTCACTGCAGACACCCTCTATCGAAAAAGTATTGCAAAGTATGGAAAAAAATAATTGCTAGCTATATTATATTGCTGCCAGCCTGCCACCACACACAATAGTCCTTAAAAGTACTTTTGGGTGTTTGAAACGTTTTTCTATTGAATATATTGCGATCACACTCCCTAAACTATCTGTTCTTTCCTAAGCGCAGCAATCCCTGACTCACAATGAGCCGAACTCGCGTAATCGGGTGCTATATAGCACCAATGACGCATTCCGGCCAGCCAATCACTGTAATGCCAGTAGCCAACATGGCTTCTGGAATTACAGTGATGGCAGTACTTACCTGCACGTTTACTGGCTGCTTAGCAGCCGCGAAACGTGCGGGGAGGAGACTCGAGCACGTCACTCGAGCACATGCGGTACTCGGCCGAGTACCGCCATGTGACGAGCATAGTGATGCTTGAGCCGAATAGATATTCGGCCGAGCATGCTCGCTCAACACTAGTGGCCACCATTTGCCTCACGCCGTGCAACACATCTCCATCGCATAGAGTTGATCAGGTTGTTGATTGTGGCCTGTGGAATGTTGGTCCACTCCTCTTCAATAGCTGTGCGAAGTTACAGAATATTGGCAGGAATTGGAACACGCTGTCATACACGCCGATCCAGAGCATCCCAAACATGCTCAATGGTTGACATATATACCCCAATTTTTTTTTGTAAACCATAAATCAACAATAAATGGATGAATGAAACAACCATCCATACGCATCAATACAATGCATGACACAATCCACTCATGCCTATGGCAACAAAAGTATATGCCTATATGCAAATAAAGATTGCCAGGCCACATGAAATATAAGTATAATTTATTAACACAATATACAAATGACAATCCATATATAAAATCAAGTGCAGGAGAAAGGCGACTTCCACAACAGCAGATACAAATGGTGACTCAATCCCCATTATACATATAATACCGAAAATGAACTGAGATTAAACGGGTATATCATCAAAAAATAAATCCTTTATTGAATATGAATTACATATATAAAATGAGAACATGATACAACAGATAAAAAATGACTACACCTGAGGAGGTATGTCAGCACTAGTAAATCAAAGAGAAAAAGGGAGTGGGGTAGAGGAATGGAGACAAAAAAGTAAAACAGCTGACTTAATGCTGTGTATAAATCCGTGACCCCAATTGATATGTATGTATAAAGACATATAACATCCAAAAGGATGTAAAGTGCAAGTGCATGTAATGAAAATAGATCACCACATTCCACCCCCAGAGGAAGGCATCGCTGAAACGCGCGTAGGGGTACGTGCCTCTCCTGAGGTGGATATCCCCAACACTATGGGTATGCATTTATATTATGTCTCTGAGTTTTTAGGGATGTGGCTATAGGCCCTGGTCTTTGATTATATCTACTTAGGTCATTTTTAATGGATGTTTTTACTGTGCCACGGCCATATACAGTCAGGTCCATAAATATTAGGACATCGACACAATTCTAACATTTCTGGTTCTATACACCAGTGTTTACCAACCAGTGTGCCTCCAGCTGTTGCAAAACTACAACTCCCAGGATGCCCGGACAGCCTTTGGCTGTGCGGGCATGCTGGGAGTTGAAGTTTTGCAACAGCTGGAGGCACACTGGTTGGGAAACACTGCTATACACCACCACAATGGATTTGAAATGAAACGAACAAGATGTGCTTTAACTGCAGACTGTCAGCTTTAATTTGAGGGTATTTACATCCAAATCAGGTGAACGGTGTAGGAATTACAACAGTTTGCATATGTGCCGCCCACTTGTTAAGGGACCAAAAGTAATGGGACAGAATAATAATCATACATCAAACTATCACTTTTTAATACTTGGTTGCAAATCTTTTGCAGTCAATTACAGCCTGAAGTCTGGAACGCATAGACATCACCAGACGCTGGGTTTCATTCGTGGTGATGCTCTGTCAGGCCTCTACTGCAACTGTCTTCAGTTCCTGCTTGTTCTTGGGGCATTTTCCCTTCGGTTTTGTCTTCAGCAAGTGAAATGCATACTCAATCGGATTCAGGTCAGGTGATTGACTTGGCCAATGCATAATATTCCACTTCTTTCCCTTAAAAAACTCTTTTGTTGCTTTTGCAGTATGCTTTGGGTCATTGTCCATCTGCACTGTGAAGCGCCGTCCAATGAGTTCTGAAGCATTTGGCTGAATATGAGCAGATAATATTGCCCGAAACAGCTCAGAATTCATCCTGCTGCTTTTGTCAGCAGTCACATCATCAATAAATACAAGAGAACCAGTTCCATTGGCAGCCATACATGCCCATGCCATGACACTACCACCACCATGCTTCACTGATGAGGTGGTATGCTTAGGATCATGAGCAGTTCCTTTCCTTCTCCATACACTTCTCTTCCCATCACTCTGGTACAAGTTGATCTTGGTCTCATCTTTCCATAGGATGTTGTTCCAGAACTGTGAAGGCTTTTTTAGATGTCGTTTGGCAAACTCTAATCTGGCCAATGGTTTACAGCTTGTGGTGAACCCTCTGTATTCACTATGGTGAAGTCTTCTCTTGATTGTTGACTTTGACACACATACACCTACCTCCTGGAGAGAGTTCTTGATCTGGCCAACTGTTGTGAAAGGTGTTTTCTTCACCAGGGAAAGAATTCTTTGATCATCCACCACAGTTGTTTTCCGTGGTCTTCCGGGTCTTCCGGGTCTTTTGGTGTTGCTGAGCTCACCGATGCATTCCTTCTTTTTAAGAATGTTCCAAACAGTTGTTTTGGCCAGGCCTAATGTTTTTGCTATCTCTCTGATGGTTTTGTTTTGTTTTTTAAGCCTAATGATGGCTTGCTTCACTGATAGTGACAGCTCTATGGATGTCATCTTGAGAGTTGACAGCAACAGATTCCAAATGCAAATAGTACACTGGAAATGAACTCTGGACCTTTTATCTGCTCATTGTAATTGGGATAATTAGGGAATAACACACACCTGGCCATGGAACAGCTGAGAAGCCAATTGTCCCATTACTTTTGATCCTTTAACAAGTGGGAGGCACATATGCAAACTGTTGTAATTCCTACACTGTTCACCTGATTGGATGTAAATACCCTCAAATTAAAGCTGACAGTCTGCAGTTAAAGCACATCTTGTTCGTTTCATTTCAAATCCATTGTGGTGGTATATAGAGCCAAAAATGTTAGAATTGTGTTGATGTCCCAATATTTATGGACCTGACTGTAACTATGGATATGGAGTTTTAGTTGTTATCATGCACTTGCACTTTGCTGTGTTGCCTGTGACCGTTTATTGATGTGGTGATCTATTTTTTTTTTACATTCTTTACATGCACTTGCACTTTACATCCTTTTGGATGTTATATGTCTTTATACATACATATCAATTGGGGTCACGGATTTATACACAACATTAAGTCAGCTGTTTTACTTTTTTGTCTCCATTCCTCTACCCCACTCCCTTTTTCTCTTTGATTTACTAGTGCTGACATACCTCCTCAGGTGTAGTCATTTTTTATCTGTTGTATCATGTTCTCATTTTATATATGTAATTTATATTCAATAAAGGATTTATTTTTTGATGATATACCCGTTTAATCTCAGTTCATTTTCGGTATTAGGTGTATTTATGTAAACTGAGTGGGTTTATACTTACTCTTCAGGGTCTTTTTACATAGTACATTCATAGATCATTTATTTGTATGTCTATGTGCATATAACCATCTCATACAATAAACAGAGTCTATTTACTCATTATGTGTCTCATCTGGGATGGTGCCAGCCCCGACGCGCGTTTCGACGGACCTTCGTCTGGGGGTGGCGTCATCTCCGAGGGACACACAATAAATACAGTGGCCAGCCAATCATGAACCCCACTACATAAAGAAAAGATAAGTGGCATATGGACAAATAGCGCTAAAATGCAAACGGGGAGGAAGACAATCGAGGAATATACAGGGAATGAAAAAAATGCGCTCGATGTCTGCAATGACGCTCGTCAAGTCACATGATATCCCCGGAAAAACCGCAATACTTAGATCGCGGGAATGCCAATGGGACACAGTGCAATATAGCGCATGCGTGGGCCTAACACAAGAAAAACATACCCTAGCAGAGTTGAATAAACAAAATATCATGATCCAATTGAAAAAATAAATAAATATATTGTAACGGTCACGTCCAAACACAGGGGAAAGGATAGTGACCACTGCGCTCCACCCTCACCCCTGGCCCTGCCTACTTGCCTCACAAGTCCTGATGACAGGGGACAACTGGACGACAGTCCCTAACTTAGGATACGTGCAGGGAAGACAGACAAGACAAAATACAGAACATGAACGAACCGGGTCAGAACCAAGAGAGCTACGCAGTACAAAGGGTTAAGCAAAGAATGGTCAGGAGAATCCGGGGTCAAATGCCAGGAGAGTAGAGAAGTACGAAAGGAGTCCTAAGAGAGTAGTCAGGTGGGAGCCGAGGTCACAATACCAGAACGGATACGCAGTACAGGAGGAGCAGGCAAAGGATCGTCAGGGAACGGAATCAGGTGAGTATTCAGTAGTCCAACAAATAGCCAGGAACCTAGAAATTAACAGGCAACCTGTGGCTAGCAGGCTGCCTGTATTTATAGTGGGGAGTGAGGGTCATGTGACGTGGCCAGCGTCACATGACCGACAGACCAACCAGTTGAGCACCGAGTGATCAGCTCGGCGCTCAAGGCAAACTTAGGAGCAGGGAGCCACCCAGCAGTAAAGCCGCCCTGGGAATGAGGTCAAACACAGATCCTCATTCCCAAAGCTAAGCAACAGGTCTGCGGGTAATGGGGGACCGAGTGCACCTTTGGAACCCCGTTACAGTACCCCCCCTTTTACGAGGGGCCACCGGACCCAAGACTTCAGGCGATGGCTTTTCAGGGTGTTCAAAATGAAATTTACGAACCAGTCTAGGAGCATGAACCTCCCTGGCAGGTACCCAAGATCTCTCTTCAAGTCCATACCCCTTCCAGTGAATCAGGTACTGCAAGGAATTACGCACCTTCCTGACATCCACTATTTTAGACACGACATACTCGACAGCATCATTAACAAGAACCGGCGGAGGCAAGGCTTTCGATGGTACTACCGGTTCAAAATATTTTTAAAGTAGAGATTTATGGAACACATTATGAATGTGGAATGACTCGGGCAGCTCCAACCTAAATGATACCGGGTTAATCACCTCCGTGATCTTATATGGTCCAATAAAGCGAGGAGCAAATTTTCTAGAAGGTACCTTGAGAGATAGATTCTTGGAGGACAACCATACTTTATCCCCAACCTGAAAGTTCACCCCCCTTGAACGTCTCCTATCAGCCTTGAGTTTTTGAGAACTTTGAGCCTTTTCTAGGTTCGATTGAACCCGGGCCCAAACTGTGCACAGTTCGGAGGAGAGTTTATCAGCTTCAGGGTTAGAGGAGGAGACGGACGACCCAGAATGAAAACGGGGATGAAAACCATGGTTACAAAAGAAAGGGGAGACCCCAGCAGAAGAATTGACACGGTTATTCAAAGCAAATTCAGCCAACTGAAGGAATTTGACCCATAATTGCTGGTCATCAGCAACATACAACCTCAGGAATTGTTCCACAGACTGATTAAGGCGTTCAGTCTGCCCATTACTCTCAGGGTGGTAGGCGGAAGAAAAAGACAACTAAATTTTACATCTTTGACAGAAGGCCCTCCAGAATTTGGACACAAACTGCACACCCCTGACAGAAACAATATTTTCCGGGATGCCATGTAAACGAATCTCTCTCACAAAAATAGACGCCAGGGTTTTAGCATTCGGAAGTTTAGACAGGGGAATGAAATGAACCATCTTGCTAAACCTATCGACCACTACCCAAACCACAGTCTTACCCTCCGCCAGCGGTAGGTCAGTTATAAAGTCCATCGAGATATGGGACCAGGGTCTACTGGGAATGGGTAGGGGTCGTAGGTTACCAGCAGGGCGAGTCCTAGGTGTCTTAGACCTGGCACAAACTTTACAGGCTGACACGTAGGACTTGACATCCCTGTTTAGAGTGGGCCACTAATAAGATCTAGAAACCAGATCCTTAGTGCCCTCAACACCCGTATGTCCACAAAAGGCAGAATCGTGACACTCCCCCAACAGCTGGAGACGAAATTGTACGGGAACAAACAACTTATCTGTTGGGGTGGATGCCGGTGCCAGATGTTGTTCAGCCTTAATGCGAGCCGAGATATCCTGGGTTAGAGCTGCTAAGAAGATGTTTGCTAGTAGGATGGATTCAGGCGGCGTCTCAGTGGGTTGAAAAGCATGGAAGCTCCGAGATAATGCGTCTGCCTTCACATTTTTACTTCCCGGCCTGAACGTAATGGAGAAATCAAAACGGGTAAAAAACAGAGCCCATCGGGCTTGTCGGGGATTTAACCTCTTAGCAGACTCGAGAAACATTAGGTTTTTATGATCAGTGACAACAGTTACTCGATGCCTTGCCCCCTCCAAAAAATGCCTCCACTCCTCAAATGCCCATTTAATAGCCAGCAGCTCCCTATTCCCTATGTCGTAGTTTCTCTCCGTGGGAGAGAATTTCCTAGAGAAGAAGGCACACGGTCTCAGGTTAGTGAGGCTAGCAGGACCTTGTGAAAGGACTGCTCCTGCGCCGTCCTCGGACGCATCCACCTCCACAATAAAGGGTCTCTCCTGATCAGGCTGGATCAGAATGGGAGTGCTACTAAATGCCTTTTTTAATGTTTCAAATGAAGAAATGGCCTTGGTAGACCAATTCTCCACTCTCTTAGTAAGGTCGGTCAATGGCTTAGCAATTACAGAAAAATTAATGATAAATTTACGGTAGTAATTAGCGAAACCCAAAAACCGTTGCAAAGCCTTTAAGGATGAAGGCCTTACCCATTCCTTAATTGCTAAAACCTTACCAGGATCCATCTTAAAGGCGTGAGGAGTCAAAACATGCCCTAGAAACAGTATCTCCTGTACACCAAAGACACATTTCTCTTGCTTAGCGGATAGCTGGTTCTCCCTCAACACCTCTAATACTTGTTTGACATGAGACACATGAGATTCGAAATCAGGAGAGAATATCAAAATGTCGTCAAGATAGACAATAATAAATTTACCTAAGAACTCTCTAAGAATATCGTTCATGAAGTTTTGTAACACAGCTGGGGCATTGCTGAGTCCAAAAGGCATCACCTGATATTCAAAGTGTCCTATCGGAGTATTGAACGCTGTCTTCCATTCGTCTCCCTCCTTGATTCGGATTAGATTGTATGCCCCATTCAGGTCAATCTTGGAAAACCAGGTTGCCGCCAAAACCTGGTTAAATAAATCCGGAATCAATGGGAGAGAGTATCTATTTTGGACAGTGATTTTATTTAATCTCCGGTAATCAATACAAGGCCTAAGACCACCATCCTTCTTTTTAACAAAGAAAAACCCTGCTCCCATAGGAGAAGGTCTAATATGCCCTTTAGCAAGGCTCTCCTTAATATAATCTTCCATGGCCTTGCGTTCGGGCCCTGAAAGATTATAAATTCGCCCTTTAGGAAATTCGGCACCCTCTATTAGCTCTATGGGGCAATCATAAGGTCTATGGGGGGGTAGAACCTCTGGAGTAGGGGACGAGAACACATCAGAATATTTTTTAATAACAGAGGCTAATGTATTAGACCTTACTGAAACCCCAGCCTGGACCACAGACAAGCATGAGTCACACTTAGGTCCCCATTTCACCAACTCTCCTTTGAACCAATCAATTGTGGGCTTATGTAAACGGAGCCAAGGCAACCCTAGTACCACCTCAACCGGTAGGTTCTCCAGGACTAGAAGAGAACATCTCTCAGAGTAGCACACACCCACGGTCAGAGAAATTTCAGAGGTACATGACCTCACCGTACCACCAATCAGGGGAGTAGCATCAATAGCCATGACATGGATAGGTGTAGGTAAAGCAAACATTGGAATACCCAATTTACTAGCAAACTCAAAATCAATAAAGCTGGCCGCTGAACCGGAATCAATAAAGGCCTTACCCGGCCACTTATTAACCCCCAGAGAAATTGTTATGGGTACCAAAAGCTTACATTTAGAAAAATCAGGGTGTACCTGGTCTTTAGGTTGTCTTGCCTTAGGAGACTTGTCAGAGAGGACCCTCTTAGGACACTTGTTGATCCAATGGCCAGGATCTCCACAGTAGAAGCACTCTCTGCGTCTGCGACAAAGATTACCCCGGGTCATGCCAACCTGCATGGGTTCCTCGGTGGAGACCTCAGTGTTGTCCCTGGAAAAGGCCTCTGGCTGGACCACCATCTGAGAACAGAACTGTCGTTCTTGTCGTCTCTCTCTAACTCGTCTGTCAAGTCGGACAACTAGGGTCATCATCTCCTCTAAGGTCTCAGGAATTTGATAATTGACTAATAGATCTTTTAAATTATCAGATAGACCAGACCTAAACTGACTCTTCAGGGCTGGTTCATTCCATCCTGAGGGGACACACCACCGTCTGAATTGGGTGCAATACTCCTCCGCAGGGAGATGGCCCTGAACCAGTGCCCTAAGAGCCGTCTCGGCTACCTGGGCCCTGTCTGGTTCCTCATAGAGGGTACCCAGGGCCTGAAAAAAAACCTCCACAGAAGTTAGACAACTGGCCCCAGGAGGTAACGAAAATGCCCAGTCCTGGGGATCACCCTGTAGTAGAGAAATGATAATCCCCACGCGTTGGCTCTCGGGACCGGAGGACACGGGGCGCAAATGGAAGTAGAGTTTGCAACTCTCCTTAAAGGAGAGAAACCTCATCCGGTCTCCAGAAAAGGGTTCTGGGAGCTTGATCTGGGGTTCAAAATGTGGACTGGAGGACAGAGGAGTGGAAGAACCTTGCCCTAACTCAAAAGAACTGAGTTTCTCTCCTAGCTCCTGCACCATCTGTGTCAAGTTAGAGACATGGTCAGTCAGGGTAGTGAGAGGATTCATGATACAGTGGTTATTGGGCCTGTTAATCTGTAACGGTCACGTCCACACACACACACAGGGGGAAGGATAGTGACCACTGCGCTCCACCCTCACCCCTGGCCCTGCCTACTTGCCTCACGAGTCCGGATGACAGGGGACAACTGGACGACAGTCCCTAACTTAGGATACGTGCAGGGAAGACAGACAAGACAAAATACGGAACATGAACGAACCGGGTCAGAACCAAGAAAGCTACGCAGTACAAAGGGTTAAGCAAAGAATGGTCAGGAGAATCCGGGGTCAAATACCAGGAGAGTAGAGAAGTACAAGAGGAGTCCTAAGAGAGTAGTCAGGTGGGAGCCGAGGTCACAATACCAGAACGGATACGCAGTACAGGAGGAGCAGGCAAAGGATCGTCAGGGAACGGAAACAGGTGAGTATTCAGTAGTCCAACAAATAGCCAGGAACCTAGAAATTAACAGGCA
Source organism: Bufo bufo (assembly GCF_905171765.1). Taxonomy (NCBI): domain Eukaryota; kingdom Metazoa; phylum Chordata; class Amphibia; order Anura; family Bufonidae; genus Bufo; species Bufo bufo. The sequence continues at coordinate 90,112,388 of NC_053392.1, forward strand.
ACCTGTGGCTAGCAGGCTGCTTGTATTTATAGTGGGGAGTGAGGGTCATGTGACTTGGCCAGCGTCACATGACCGACAGACCAACCAGTTGAGCACCGAGTGATCAGCTCGGCGCTCAAGGCAGACTTAGGAGCAGGGAGCCACCCAGCAGTAAAGCCGCCCTGGGAATGAGGTCAAACACAGATCCTCATTCCCAAAGCTAAGCAACAGGTCTGCGGGTAATGGGGGACCGAGTGCACCTTCGGAACCCCGTTACATATATATATATATATATCCTGAATATAAGATGGCAGATCAACCACCATGTCTTTGAGTTGCGAATCAAGGTAATGTCCAGCTTTTTCAGTTCAGCTTCCATTGCCAGAAATAATGGGCCTACCTGGAGGTATTTTGGCATTCTTGTGGATCTTCGGTAAGAGGTACAATGTTGGTATGGTGGGTCCTTTCACAATCAAAGCATCATGTAAGGGTTTAGAGATTACAGCTTCATTCAAGGCATTATCCAAAGTGTCCTGCATACTGGTCTCAAAAGAAGACAATGTATTAAAAGTCAATTTCTTATAACAATTTTTGTCTTTTAGCTGTATATAGCCCTCCTTCTCATACATAGAGTTGGGGCCACACCACAAGGTTGCCCCCCTTATCTGAGGGCTTAAAGACAACATCAGATAATTTTGACAATTTCTTCAAACTTAAACGTTGAGACTTGGACAAATTATCTCTTGATATGGTCATGGGACTCTTGGTAAATTCCTTGGAAACTAACTTAACAAACACATCAATAGGAGGAGATAACGATAATGGAGGAAATTTCTTGGACTTGTACCTAATTGATGAGGGTATCTCATCTCCCCTGGCTTGTTCACTTTTCTCCAACAATTCTTCAAGTATCTGCACACCCTTCTGTTCTTCACTGGTACTAAAGTGTTCCCCCTCCTTGTGATGCCACCTCTTAAAAGCAAGGAACGAGAAAATATATGCAAGTCTTTTATCTCTTTAAAACAATCAAAGGGGGCACAAGAGGAGAAAGTTAGACCCTTTTCAAGAACTATCTTCCTTTTTTATGATGATATAGAGCTGGTCATCCTACCTGTGGTTTCCAAATGGTCTGAGATCGAAGATACAGATGAAAAGGAGGAAGAACGGTTTTGAAACATCATGTTATCCACCTTAGGAGGACGATTGTCCCTACGCCTCCATTTATATACTCTTTTTTGTCTGAAAATCATTTGAATCACGGATGAATTTTTTTGATTTAACATCCTGAATGTCCTTTTCCCACTTTTCAAAGTTCTTATTGAGTGTAGAATCAAACTCTTCCAATGACTCATGATTGCACTATTGTCTCAAAGCAAGCTGGAACTTCTCAATCTTACAATCCAATGTGTTCAAAGTCATTGTATTATGTTCAATTAAAAGACCCATAAATTTATACGCTGCATCACTACATATCTCCTCCCACTTTAATAAAAATGTCTCATCTTCAAAATCAAACAAAGGAGATACCTGTATCCTCAGACCTCTTGATCTCAGTTTTTTTTCAAGGTATCTGCCCAAAAAGGCCTTATTCCACCACGTTTTGGTCCGTTTGTGAAGTAAATGATTAATCATATACGCCGATCCAGAGCATCCCAAACATTCCTGCAGTCTGCATGCAAATTGCACGCTCCCTCAAACGTTGTGAAATCTGTGGCATTTCAGAGTGTCCTTTTATTGTGGGCAGTCTAAGGCACACCTGTGCAATATTCATGCTGTGTAATCAGCACCTTGATATGCCACACATGTGAGGTGGAATGGATTATCTCAGCAAAGGAGAAGTGCTCACTAACACAGATTTAGGCCTCATGCACACGACCGTTGTGTGCATCCGTGGCCGTTTTACGTTTTTTTTCGCGGACCCATTGACTTTCAATGGGTCCGTGGAAAAATCGGAAAATGCACCGTTTTGCTCCTCCTACTGGTAAGTGACAGATCATTAAGCAATGCGCCGCACAGACCTGTCACTTACCAGTAGGAGGAGCTCCCGGCCGGTCACAGACAGCGCAGCAGGTAAGTATGATGCTTCTAATATTGTAATATTGCTAAGTAACCATGGCAACCAGGCCTGCAGTAGCGTCCTGGTTGCCATGGATACCGATCGGAGCCCCAGCGATTAAACTGGGACTCCGATCGGAACTCTCCGCTGCCACCAATGATCGGGCAGGGGGGTGGGGAGAGGGGATGCCACACACTGGCCACCAATGATATTACAATAGAGTGAGGGGGGGGCGGGGGAGGCCGCACACTGGCCACCAATGATATTACAATAGAGGGAGGGAGGGCCGGGGGAGGCCGCACACTGGCCACCAATGGTATTACAATAGAGGGAGGGAGGGGGGGCCGGGGGAGGCCGAACACTGGCCACCAATTATATTACAATAGAGGGAGGGAGGGGGGGCCGGGGGAGGCCGCACACTGGCCACCAATGATATTACAATAGAGGGGGGGGGGGGGGGGCGGGGGGGGGCCCCACACTGGCCACCAATTATATTACAATAGAGGGAGGGAGGGGGAGCCGGGGGGGCAGCACACTGGCCACCAATGATATTCAAACTGGGGAGGGAGGGGTGTCTGCCCCCTGCTGCCTGGCAGCCCTTGATCTCTTACAGGGGGCTATGATACGCACAATTAACCCCTTCAGGTGCGGCACCTGAAGGGTTAATTGTGCTGATCACACCCCCCTGTAAAAGATCGGGTGCTGCCAGGCAGCAGGGGGCAGTCATGTACACAGTTCGTAGTATATTCTAACTAGAAGCGTCCCCATCACTATGGGAACGCCTCTGTGTTAGAATATACTGTCGGATATGAGTTTCACGATGTAACTCAAATCCGATGGTATATTCTAACATAGAGGCGTTCCCATGGTGATGGGGACGCTTCAAGTTAAAATATACCATCGGATTGGAGAAAACTCTGATTCTATGGTATATTAACTCCTGACTTTACATTGAAAGTCAATGGGGGACGGATCCGTTTGCAATTGCACCATATTGTGTCAACGTCAAACGGATCCTTCCACATTGACTTGCATTGTAATTCAGGACGGATCCGTTTGGCTCCGCACGGCCAGGCAGACAACAAAACAACTTTTTTTTCATGTCCGTGGATCCTCCAAAAATCAAGGAAGACCCACGGACGAAAAAGCGGTCACGGATCACGGAAAAACGGAACCCGTTTTTGCGGAACTAAAAAAAAAAACGGTCGTGTGCATGAGGCCTTAGACAGATTTGTGAACAATATTTGAGAGTAATGGGTCTTTTGTGTATTAAGAAAATGTTTCAGATCTGAGTTCAGCTCATGCAAAATGGGAGCAAAACCGAAAATGTTGCGTTTATATTTTTGTTCAATGTAACTGGGCTGGGTTTGTCAAGTTTGTCATTGTATGATGTGTTATCCGTAGTATTCAATAGGGCTGCTCGACATCTATGTAGAAATGTATTTGACATAAAAATTTGTAAATACACTGATTTTCATATCTTGCACTGGTCCTAAGTTATGGTCTGTTTTATATCCCAGAGTTCTTTTCACAATTCTGCTGGTTTCTATGAGAAACAGTCAACAAGCATATTTACATAAATACCTCTAATAGCTCATGTGTGCTCCTAGAATGCAGTGGGATGTTTTATTTTAACTTATTTCAGATCACTACACATACTCTACCTGGTGTAAATGCACTTTCCAGAGTGAAAACCACCAGAGCAACTCTATATAGATATTAAAAAACAGGTAATTCTGGGAGATTTCAGCTTTGAAGAGTGGAGAATTATGAATGCAGCTCAGCTCAGGTTATGTCAATAATGTTGCATGAAGTTCTGCTCTAACTAGTAAAAGAAACCAAGCAATTCAATTCAATATCTATTAGGATCCATTTGGATCTGGTAAAATACAGGTTTGCTCTATCTATCATAGCTTCTGTAAAAAAAAAAAGGCATCCATTTCACCAGTGTGTACAGAATCATACATTTCAGCTGTCTACTGGTATGAAGTAAAATGAGAAAAGGCTAGCATTTTGGTATTTAGTGCGGAAATTAGACAGTGGAGTCCTGAGATTGGTCAAACAACATAAGAAGGAAAGGAAAATGGGTGAGGTTGGGCATAAACTCGAGATTTCAAATGGATACTTTCTGAATGACCTGTCCCTCCTTGGTCTGGAGGTGAAAATGATAAATCATAAACGATTGACAGATACTGTAGATCTGAAGTTCCCAATCTTGTTCTAAAACCTAGACTGGGCTTCCACTGATGAGTTGAGGAAGCTGTTTTGTAGATCCATTCTACTTTGCATCTGGGCATGGTCCATTTGTTGTTTTTCATGATTGAGTTTTCAAGTATTACCAACAAATACACCCAAGTACCGAAAAAATACACAGTAGATCAAATTTTCTATGGATTTTTTACCTCAGTTAACATTTCGCAGAAAGGCACTGCCACTTAGCCATCTCAATCCCAGTGAAGCTGTATGGACACTTATGCTGCAAAGTTAAGTTGTGTGCTGCTAACATGGTGCTATTTTACAGGTACTACATAATGTGTACCCAATAGAGGCTGCAACCACCAAGCTCTGTGTCATTTTTTTTTATCATTACACCTTACATTACCCCATTTGGAGTAAAGTTATTTTAGTATAAAGTCTGCTATGTATGTGTCACCGCCAGCTCTCTGAGAGGCTCTGGCAGACGTTCTTCTGTACCTCTTGCATGATGTTCTTTGTTTTGGTTTCACTTTGTCATCTCTTTTCCTTCTTCCAGTTGTCATCTATTTACACTGATTGCCTCCCTTTGTGTTCCCTCCCATACTGCCTGACTTTGCGGTTTATACTACTTCCTGGAAGAGTTGTTCACTGCTAGAGGCTGCAACTCCTGGTTCCTCAGATAAGTTTTTTCCTTTATTTGTGTTTTCGTGCTGGCTTGATTCTAGGTGACCCTGACTCCCTCCGTATTAAGTGCAGGGAGCCGGTGGTCGTGTCCCCTCACTATTATAGGGTTTTCAGGTGTCACACAGTCTAGGTACGAGGGCATGCAATTATCTATCATAAAGATCTTTGCATGTGCATAGCAGTCAGGGAGAGCTCTAAGGGTTTTATAGGGCTCACCCATATATTCCTTAGTTTGGGATCACGTCAGTCGGATGTTTATTTATAACTTCCAGTTTTCTGCAACACCATCCGTGACAGTATGTCTCAATTGCCCCACCATCATCAAGTGGGATATCAAGTCGAGGGTCACACACAATCCCAAATAGTAAGTCTGCTTTTATAATTGCAGTAGATTGGCCAGCAGTGCTGGGGATAGAGGTTCCAATGTAAGAACAAAATTTGCACACAGTGTACATGTTCTCCTTTGAGTATGTTCTCTCTAAATTGCCTCCTGTGCGCCAAAGCCAAGCTTAGATTGAATGTGCTCCTGTAAATTGATCCTACTGTGTGTGCATGCTTGACATAATGTAATTGTGAGGCTCTGGGTATTAGAGACTGATATTCTGTAAGGGTATGTTCAGACACAGGATTTTGCCCATATATCCCACAGCAGAAGCTGTTGCACGGTGCTGTGATTTCTGCAGTGGGTTTTCATGCCAACCTGCTCTAGATTTAGCTCCACCGAATGGAGCTAAACTGAAAGCAGACTCCCATTGAGGCTTTGCGAAGGGTGCGTGGGGTAACACGCCAAGAATGGACCTGTACATTCTTGCCACAGTCTTCAAAACTGCTCAGCAAAAACCCTTGGCCTCAGGCTCGATGGTGCAGCCTCCCAGTAAATATCTGTAAAGAATAAATCAAGGCAACTGGACTTACTGTAGATTTCTTGAAAACGTTTCACTCGTTCTTCCAACGAGCTTTCTCAATTCTGAGTGACTGTACAAGAATTCTCTGGGAATAAATATGTAATTCTCCCAGAGAATTCTCTGGGAATAAATATGAATTCTCCCAGAGAATTCTTGTACAGTCACTCAGAATTGAGAAAGCTCATTGGAAGAACGAGTGAAACGTTTTCAAGAAATCTACAGTAAGTCCAGTTGCCTTGATTCGTTCTTTACAGATATACCATGACCTGGATAAATGAGAATCTTCACAGACAGCCTCCGAGTAAGAACAAATGGAGGTGGTTTCAGTGCGGATTCTGCCAATTTTTTTTGCACTGAATCTGTGCTGAAACCAACTCCCAAAATCCTCCATCTGAGCATACCGTTAGTAATAGGTAGAGATGGACTTGCGGTTCGCCCGGCGGTCGTTTCGCTGCGAACTTTGCGTGTTCGCCGAACATGCGAACATATGGCCACTGTCACGGGGCGCCAAAGGCGCACTCGGTCTCCCATCAGCCACAGACCTGCTGCTTAGCTTCGGGAGCGAGGATCTGTGTTTGGCCTAGTTCCCAGGGCGGCTTTGCTAGCTGGGAGGCTCCCTGCTCCTAGGTCTGCCTTGAGCGCCGAGCCGATCACTCGGTGCTCGATTTGTCTGTCTGTCGGTCATGTGACGCTAGCCACGTCACATGACCCTCACTCCCCACTATAAATACAGGGAGCCTGCTGGCCACAGGTTGCCTGTTAATTTTTAGGTATCTGGTGATTGTTTTGTTCCTGCATACTTACCTGATCCTGTGTTCCCTGACGATTCTCTGCCTGCTCCTCCTGTACTGCCCATCTCTCCTGGTATCCTGACCCCAGCTTCCACCTGACGATTCTTCGCGGACTCCTGTTGTACTTAGTTTCTCTCCTGGTATTTGACCTCGGCTTTTCCAGACTATTCTCTGCTCATTCCTTAGTACTGCGTAGCTCTCTAGGTATTGACCCGGTCCGTTCACGTTCCGTTATTTGTCTTGTCTGTCTTCCCAGCACGTATCCTAAGTTAGGGACTGCCGTCTAGTTGTCCCCTGTCATTAGGACTTGCGAGGCAAGTAGGCAGGGCCAGGGGTGAGGGTGGAGCGCAGTGGTCACTATCCTCCTCCCTGTGTGTAGTGTACGTTACCGTCACAGCCATATTATTTTGCATTGCGCCGAACTTTGACCCATGACACATCCATCAGGTGGGACAGGAAAGCCAATTGAGACGTTTCAGCACATGGACACACCCCCACCCTATCAAAGAACCCGATCTGGCAGCCATTTTACATTCTGTGTTTTGCCAGTGTAGGGAGAGGTTTGTGGAGCAGGGACAGGCTGTTTGGGACACCAAACGTTAGCTAATAGTGCCACAAAATTCCTTTTAAGGACTGGTATACGTAGGTGTGCTATCGATAGGTGTGATATACTGAGGGGTGTGATATACTTATAATATACTTTCTAACATAGAAAGTATATTATAGTGCATTTGTATAGTGCAGCAGTTGTGTGCGGTTCTGCTGCGATACCACAGCTATATAGAGGGACAAACGCTTTTGGAACAACTAATTGCAATGGGTGTGATATACCTGTTGCCTCCCAGGGGTGAGGGGTGTGATATTCCCTCTTCCACAAAATACTGATTAAGGGGTTTGATATACCTGTTTCCACCAAATATTGAGTAAAGCCTGCAATATACCTGCTTCCAAAAAATACTGATTGAGGGCTGCGATATACCTGCTTCCACAAAATACTGATTAAGGGGTTCGATATACCTGTTTCCACCAAATATTGATTGAGGCCTACGAGATACCTGAATCCACACAATACTGATTAAGAGGTTCGATTTACCTGTTTCCACCAAATATTGATTAAAGCCTGCAATATACCTGCTTCCACAAACTACTGATTAAGGGGTTCGATATAACTGTTTCCACCAAATATTGATTGAGGCCTGCGATATACCTGATTCCACACAATACTGATTAAGGGGTTTGATATACCTGTTTCCACCAAATATTGATTGAGGCCTGAGATATACCTGCTTCCACAAAATACTGATTATGGGGTTTGATAGAACTGCTTCCACAAAATACTGATTAAGGGGTTTGATATAACTGCTTCCACAAAATACTGATTAAGGGGTTTGATATAACTGCTTCCACAAAATACTAATTAAGGGGTTTGATGTACCTGCTTCCACAAAATACTGATTAAGGGGTTAGATATACCTGCTTCCACCAAATATTGATTGAGGCCTGCGAGATACCTGCTTCCACACAATAATGATTAAGGGGTTCGATATACCTGTTTCCACCAAATATTGATTGAGGCCTGCGATACACCTGCTTCCACAAAATACTGATTAAGGGGTTCGATATACCTGTTTCCACCAAATATTGATTAAGGGGTTTGATATACCTGCTTCCACAAAATACTGATTGAGGGCTGCGATATACCTGCTTCCACAAAATACTGATTAAGGGGTTCGATATAACTGTTTCCACCAAATGTAGTAATAGAGTAATGAGCGAGCACTCATACACTTGGCAACCAAATTGACATGTGCAGAAAATATTTATTATATCCCCATAAAATACAAGTAATAAAATTTATAAGAACAATGTAGCAATAATATACAACATTACAATCACATATATTGTGGTAGATATGATCAACACTATATTCATATGACTCAATAGTGTCGATAAATTCAATAATATATATCACACCAAGAAACTTCAAGTATATGCTGTTATTTGGGAAGAGGGGGTATTATCTTCTAGCGCTCTATCCCAATTTGGGAAACTGAATGTCACTGAAAATGTTGTAGGTGTATTCACTGGGAGCGCAATATGTTCATAAAGTGTCCACAGGAATCCTGATAATGTGAAAAGTCTCTTATAGCTGATCCTTTTAAGCTCGATATGAGCTTTGGATTGGAGAAAACTTTAAATCGATGTTTGGCTTACCGTCTAGCGTCTGCTGTCTCCCTATTGCTTCAATGGAGCTTTAAATATTTGCCGGCTTATTCAGTCGCTCCATACAGCAAGCTGGTTTAAATTTCGCAGGAGTTCCAAAGATCGCAGGAGTTGCCACTCTGTTCCGCAATTTCCTTTGGTGCAGCTTTCGACGATAAGAATAGTTAATCCTTTACTGTAGAGATTTTCTTCTGTATGGCCATACAGTATTATCGGAGGCTTTTCAATGCAGGTACATCACTTGTTTCACCATACGCGTTACGGGTAGATTCACTCTCCCTTCCTGAGGAAGGGAGAGTGAATCTACCCGTAACGCGTATGGTGAAACAAGTGATGTACCTGCATTGAAAAGCCTCCGATAATACTGTATGGCCATACAGAAGAAAATCTCTACAGTAAAGGATTAACTATTCTTATCGTCGAAAGCTGCACCAAAGGAAATTGCGGAACAGAGTGGCAACTCCTGCGATCTTTGGAACTCCTGCGAAATTTAAACCAGCTTGCTGTATGGAGCGACTGAATAAGCCGGCAAATATTTAAAGCTCCATTGAAGCAATAGGGAGACAGCAGACGCTAGACGGTAAGCCAAACATCGATTTAAAGTTTTCTCCAATCCAAAGCTCATATCGAGCTTAAAAGGATCAGCTATAAGAGACTTTTCACATTATCAGGATTCCTGTGGACACTTTATGAACATATTGCGCTCCCAGTGAATACACCTACAACATTTTCAGTGACATTCAGTTTCCCAAATTGGGATAGAGCGCTAGAAGATAATACCCCCTCTTCCCAAATAACAGCATATACTTGAAGTTTCTTGGTGTGATATATATTATTGAATTTATCGACACTATTGAGTCATATGAATATAGTGTTGATCATATCTACCACAATATATGTGATTGTAATGTTGTATATTATTGTATATTATTGCTACATTGTTCTTATAAATTTTATTACTTGTATTTTATGGGGATATAATAAATATTTTCTGCACATGTCAATTTGGTTGCCAAGTGTATGAGTGCTCGCTCATTACTCTATTACTACATTTGCCTTTAAGAGAGGGTGGGGTGATTCTCTCTATATGAGCTTGCAGCACCATACCTTAACTACTTGCTAGTGAGCCACCACAACCTACCACTATTTTTTGTTTCCACCAAATATTGATTGAGGCCTGTGATATACCTGCTTCCGCAAAATACTGTGTTACGTGTTGGCAAATCCCCTGTCGAAGGTGCAGGTCCAGATGCATCCTGCCCTGCACCTGGACCTTTGTAAGCACCATCAGAGACCACATCCACTTACGTGTCCCAGCGCAGCATACAAATGTCCTTACCCCAGGCATTTGAATGCAATCGCAAATACCCAGCCACCCACCCACAGGCCATAGCACTAAATGCGCAACTTTCCAAATTACTGGCTCTGGAAATGTTGCCATTTAGGCTTGTGGACACTGAGGCCTTCCGCAGCCTGATGTCGGCGGCCGTCCCTCTTTACGCAGTCCCCAGCCGCCACTATTTTTCATGGTGTGCCGTGCCTGCCTTAGGCTACTTTCACACCTGCGTTCAGGTGTCCGCTCGTGAGCTCCGTTTGAAGGGGCTCACGAGCGGTCCTAAACGCAGCCGTCCAGCCCTGATGCATTCTCAATTGAGGCGGATCCACTGAGAATGCATCCGCCTGCCAGCGCTCAGCCTCCGCTCCGCTCAGTAAGCGGACACCTGAACGCTGCTTGCAGCGTTCGCGTGTCCGCCTGGCCGTGCGGAGACGAGAGGATTCGTCCAGACTTACAATGTAAGTCAATGGGGACGGATCCGCTTGAAGATGACACCATATGGCTCAATCTTCAAGCGGATCCGTCCCCCATTGACTTTCAATGTAAAGTCTGAACGGATCCGCTCAGGCTACTTTCAGACTTAGAAATTTTTCTAAGTTATAATGCAGACGGATCCGTTCTGAACGGATGCAAACGTCTGCATTATAGGAGCGGATCCGTCTGATGAAACATCAGACGGATCCGCTCTGAACGCAAGTGTGAAAGTAGCCTTACACCAACATGTGTCCCGTAACATCACACGTGCGTGGAGGCCGGAAGCGAGTCATACCCTGGGATGGCACAGGTGCTACTGACGCCAAGGATTGCGGGCCCTACGTCGATTAGGGTTTCCGCCAGCACCTACGTTAGTGGCTCCAACCCACACTTCTCCTCCTCCGCCTCCTCCTTCACTTCCATCTCCGAATTATCCGCGTGTAGCACCAGTCAGTCATCAGTTGATAGCTGGAAGCAGTATAGCACTGCAGTGGGAAAGCGGCAACAGGCCGTGCTGAAGCTGATATGCTTAAGGGACAAACAGCACACCGCCACAGAGCTGTGGCAGGGGATAAGAGACCAGACTTAGCTGTGGCTCTCGCCACTTAACCTAGAACCAGGCATGGTTGTGTCTGATAATGTCCGTAACTTGGTGGCAGCTTTGGAGCCGACAGCTTCAGCCGGTCTGTCAATGCTGCAGCAGCGCTTGAAATTGCCAGCTCACTGGCTGTTGTGCAACGTGATCACGCGCTGGAACTCAACGTTCCACATGTTGGCCAGGCTTTGTGAGCAGCAGAGGGCAGTAGTCGAATACCAACTGCAACATGGTCGTCACCTTTCCAGTCAGCTTCCGCTATTCACAAGCAAGGAGTGGGCATGGATGTCTGACATCTGTGAGGTTTTAAGAAACTTTGAGGAATCAACACAGATGGTGAGCGGTGATAACGCTATTATCAGCGTAACCATCCCACTTCTGTGTCTACTCAAACACTCTCTGCTCACAATTAAGGATGACGCTTTGCATGTGGAAGAGGTGGAAATGGGGGAAGACGTTACACAGGGTGATAGCCAGACCACCCTCAGTTCATCTTCTCAGCGCGGCAGAGTCAGTAGTTTCATGGCCAACCGAGGAGGGGAGACACAGCAGTTCCAACAGTGGCAGGGCAACACTCTCCGAAGCCTGGGACAGTTTTATGACACCCCGCCAGCACCCTCACCCCGATGCGCGGCCTAGTGTCACAAGGAGGGAAACATTTTGAAAGATGGTGAAGGAGTACATAGCAGACCATGTCAGCGTCCTCAATGATCCCTCAGTGCCTTACAACTACTAGATGTCCAAGCTGGACACATGGCACAAACTGGCACTCTACGCCTTGGAGGTGCTGGCCTGCCCTGCCGCCAGCGTTTTGACTGAGCGGGTATTTAGTGCTGCTGGTGGCATTATAACAGATAAGCGTATCCGCCTGTCAACTGAAAATGCTGACAGGTTGACTCTTATAAAAATCAACAAGGCCTGGATTGACCATGACTTCAGAGGAAAGCGGCTGAACATAAAGGCACTTTAAATGTGTTGTTTATAATGTACTGAATACACTGTACACCCCTTCCACCACAAACAAGGGTATATGGTTGAATCTTCCTTTTCTTATCCTCCTCTTCCGTCATATCAACATGCTTATTTGTCACATATAATGCCCTTGCATACTTGCCTTTCACATATAATTTTTTAAAGGGTCAGCTCACATGCAGGCCCTCATATATAATTTTTTTGAGGGCCATCTCAGCTGCAGGCCCTCGCATATAATTCTTTTGAGGGTTAGCTCAGCTGCAGGCCCTCGCATATAATATTTTAGGAGGTCAGCTCACCGGCAGGCCCTCACCTACAATCTTTTACAGGGTCAGCTCACATTCAGGCCTTTAGCTACACTCTTTTACAGGGTCAGCTCACCTGAAAGCTCTCGCATTTAACTTTTTAGAGGGTCAGCTCACCTGCAGGCCTGCACATAAACTCTTTTACAGGGTCAGCTCACCAGCAGGCCCACACCTCAAATTTTTTGCAGGGTCAGCTCACCAGCAGGCCCGCACCTCAAATCTTTTACAGGGTCAGCTGACCTGAAGGCTCTCGCATAAAGTTTTTTAAGGGGCCAGCTCATCTGCATGCCCTCGCATATAATGTTTTACAGGGTCAGCTTACCTGAAGGCCCTCGCATATAATGTTTAAGAGGGTCATCTCACCAGCAGTCCCGCACCTAAAATCTTTTACAGGGTTAGCTTACCTGCAGGCCCGCAGCTAAAATCTTTTACAGGGTCAGCTCACCTGTAGGCCCTCACCTAATTATACCAAATAGGTAATTTGCGCACGTGCTGCCTTGCTTGGATGTGGTAGCCATAGCTGTTTCTCAGGCTCCCTCTCCGGAATCGAACCATGATTCCCCAGTTAAGAGGGTCATCTCACCAGCAGGCCCGCACCTAAAATCTTTTACAGGGTTAGCTTACCTGCAGGCCCGCAGCTAAAATCTTTTACAGGGTCAGCTCACCTGTAGGCCCTCACCTAATTATACCAAATAGGTAATTTGCGCGCGTGCTGCCTTGCTTGGATGTGGTAGCCATAGCTGTTTCTCAGGCTCCCTCTCCGGAATCGAACCATGATTCCCCAGTTACCCATGGTCTAAATGGTTTGGGCTGAAAATAACATTGAAAGTTGATAGGGAAGACATCCGAATGGATCGTCGCCATCACGGGGACGTGCGATTGTCCCCAGGTTATCTAGAGTCACCAAAGCGGCAGCAGGCCCTCGCCCATAATGTTTTAGATGTTCAGATCAGCAGGCCCTTGCTCCAAATGTTTTTGAGGGTCACGAGCAGGCCATCAATCATACATTTTCAAGGTTGTGTATGATGCCCTCCTTTATGTGTAACAAAGGGTGTAATCGGAGTGCCGGTTCCTTGTAATTTTTAGCAGCCCTTTCACTTAGTGCATAGGCATTATGAGTGTAGGAGTCCCACTACATGAACAATTGTACCACAATGTGAATGAGGCCCTCCTTTATGTGATATACAGGTTGTATTGGAGTGCCTCTTCCTTGTAATTTTTGGCAGCACTTGCACTTTATATACAAGTAAATATACAGGAAAGAATGTTTTCTATAAATTTTTCCTCTAAAATCAATTTTTTTTCTTCGGTTTTGTGCGTATTATTGTCAGTCTGTAAAAGTGGCGTACTATTCTGACAACATCGTTCCCAGTAGCGACCTGCAAGTACAAGATGCATCCAGACATCCTCCCCATGCTGTTCCAGAACCATTTGGGTGGTGTTTCCATCAATTTCTGACACGTTCCTATTAACCAGGCACCCTCCCCTCTTCTTTACTCCCATTATACTCGGGTGCTCAGTCGAGCACCCGAACATCCCGATGTGTTCGGCCTGAGCCCCCGAGCACTACGGTGCTCGATCAACACTACTAGCAAACACGGGCAGGGAAGGTACATAACTTTTACTGCCCACTGGGTAAACCTTCTGACGGCCGTCAAGCATGTAACCCGTGGCTCCCATGTGGATTTGCTGTTACCGCCAAGGATTGCATGCAGGCCTGCCTCTTCTTCTCCTCCTCCTACTCCATCCTCTGTCTCCTCCTCGGCTGACTCCTCCTTTTCCACTGCTACCGCCTCTTCCTCTGCGCCCCCCAAGCTCCCCAGAACCTCTTCGACGTCCCAGGTGAGACATTGCCATGCTGTGCTGCGGCTGTTGTGCCTGGAAGCCAAGAGCCACACCGGTCCTGCACTGCTTTCAGCTCTGCGGTCACGATCAGTGGCTAACCCCGCTAAATTTGACAGTTGTTAAAGTGGTGTGCAACAACGGTGCCAATCTGCTAAGCGCACTGAAACAGGGCAAAATGATACACGTGCCGTACATGGCACACGTCCTGAACTTAGTCGTGCAGTGATTCGTTGCAAAATACCCCAGGGTCCAGGATGTCTTGCGGCAGGCCAGGAAAATCTCTGGCCATTGTAGAAGATCTTACACAGCCATGGCTAACCTTGCTTACGTTCAGCGGCGACACCACTTGCCCATCAGACGTCTGATTTGTGACAGCCCGACTCGCTGGAACACCACCTTGTACTGTATATGCTTGATAGGCTGCTCCAGCAGCAATGTGCTGTTAACGACTACCTGTACGAACTCTGCAGCAGGACAGGTTCTGGGGAACTTGGTTTCTTTTTATTGCGCCAGTAGCTGCTCATAAGCGACGCATGCAGACTTCAGCGGCCATTTGATCAGATCACCAAACTGGTCAGTCACAGCCAGGGCGCCATCAGTGACATCGTACCTTATGCCTTCTTTCTGGAGCGTGCATCGCGTTGTGTCATTGATCAAGCTGTCGAGGAGCAGTAGCTGGAAGATGAGGAAGTCACAATGCTGAATGAATTCCCAGGGAGGCTACTCCATCTGAGACAAGTCAGCAGGAGTCTGAAGAGGAGTCAGAGGAGGATGGTGGCTGGGGGAAGGAGGAGGAGCAAGAAGAGCAGGTTTTGAGGGGGATTTTAAACTTTTCGGGGATCCCTGGTGTTGTCCGTGGCTGGGGGGAGGAGACTAAGGACGACATTCTCCTGGGCGATGAGCAGGAGCCATGCCGCTCTACCACTTAAAATTTAGTGCAAATGGGGGCTTTCATGCTCCAGTGTTTGAAGAGGGACCCCCGTATAAAAAGCATAAAGGACAAGGACCAGTACTGGGTGGCAACGTACTTAGACCCCTGGTACAAACACAAAATGACGGATATGTTACCAGCATCACAGAGTGCTTTCAGAATGCAGCATTTCCAGGCCTTGCTGCAAGAGATGCTGCATTCTGTTGTTGCGGCAGAGGAATTTCCACCCACAGCAAAACAGGTGCGGGTACCAATCCTACCGCGCCTACAAGAAGAGGGTGGTTTGAAGATGTGTTGGTCACTTTGGATATGAGATCATTCTTGCAGCCAATCCATCGACAGCTGCCCTCCAGATCCAGCCTCAGGGAAAGCCTAGACCGACAAGTGTCCGACTACATCGGGTTAACGGGCGATGTGGACGCTCTGAGAAGCATGGAACCCCTGGACTACTGGGTGTGCAGGCTTGACCTGTGGCCAGAGCTGGCACAATTTGCCATGGAAGTCTTGGCTTGCCCCTCGTCGAGTGTCCTGTCCAAAAGGACGTTTACCGCAGCAGGGGGGATCGTGACCGCCTAGATCACGACAGTGTGGACTACCTCACATTTCTAAAAATGAATGAGGCATGGATCTCGGAGGAATTCAACACCTGTGACGACCACGTGTAATTTAATCTCCTCATGCCAGCCCACATACACTCACCTAAAGAATTATTAGGAACACCATACTAATACGGTGTTGGACCCACTTTTGCCTTCAGAACTGCCTTAATTCTACGTGGCATTGATTCAACAAGGTGCTGATTGAATTCTTTAGAAATGTTGGCCCATATTGATAGGATAGCATCTTGCAGTTGATGGAGATTTGAGGGATGCTCATCCAGGGCACGAAGCTCCCGTTCCACCACATCCCAAAGATGCTCTATTGGGTTGAGATCTGGTGACTGTGGGGGCCATTTTAGTACAGTGAACTCATTGTCATGTTCAAGAAACCAATTTAAAATGATTCGAGCTTTGTGACATGGTGCGTTATCCTTCTGGAAGTAGCCATCAGAGGATGGATACATGTTCTCATTCTGTTTACGCCAAATTCGGACTCTACAATTTGAATGTCTCAACAGAAATCGAGACTCATCAGACCAGGCAACATTTTTCCAGTCTTCAACAGTCCAATTTTGGTGAGCTCGTGCAAATTGTAGCCTCTTTTTCCTATTTGTAGTGGAGATGAGTGGTACCCGGTGGGGTCTTTTGCTGTTGTAGCCCATCCGCCTCAAGGTTGTGCGTGTTGTGGCTTCACAAATGCTTTGCTGCATACCTTGGTTGTAACGAGTGGTTATTTCAGTCAACGTTGCTCTTCTATCAGCTTGAATCAGTCGGCCCATTCTCCTTTGACCTCTAGCATCCACAAGGCATTTTTGCCCACAGGACTGCCGCATACTGGATGTTTTTCCCTTTTCACACCATTCTTTGTAAACCCTAGAAATGGTTGTGCGTGAAAATCCCAGTAACTGAGCAGATTGTGAAATACTCAGACCGGCCCGTCTGGCACCAACAACCATGCCACGCTCAAAATTGCTTAAATCACCTTTCTTTCCCATTCTGACATTCAGTTTGGAGTTCAGGAGATTGTCTTGACCAGGAGCACACCCCTAAATACATTGAAGCAACTGCCATGTGATTGGTTGACTAGATAATTTCATTAATGAGAAATAGAACAGGTGTTCCTAATAATTCTTTAGGTGAGTGTATATCCGCCACAACCCAGAACAAAGAATGGTCTTTATCTTATGGATACAGTGCCTTGCAAGAGCATTCACCCCCTTGACTTTTTTAGTGTTTTGGTGCCTCACAACCTGTAATTAACATGGTTTGTTTGAGGATTTGCATTAGTTAATTTACAGAACATGCCCACAACTTTAAAGATTTTTATTTTTTATTGTGAAGCAAGCAACAAATAGGACAAAATAACAGAAAAAGTCAATGTGCATAACTATTGACCCGCCTAAAGTCAATACTTTGTAGAGCCACCTTTTGCATCAATCGCAGCTCCGAGTTGCTTTGGATAAGTCTCTATGAGCTTGCCACATCTTACCACTGGGATTTTTGCCCATTTCTCCTTGCAAGACTGCTCCAGCTCCTTCAAGTTGGATGGTTTGCGCTTGTGAACAGCAATCTTTAAGTCTGACCACAGATTATCTATTGGATTCAGATCTGGGCTTTGACTAGGCCATTCCAACACATTTACATGTTTCCCCTTAAACCACCCAAGTGTTGCTTTAGCAGTGTGTTTGGGGTCATTGTCCTGCTGGAAGGTGAACCTCCGTCCTAGCCTCAGATCACGCACAGAGTGGTACAGGTTTTGCTCAGGAATATACCTGTATTTAGCACCATCCATCTTTCCCTCAACTCTGACCAGTTTCCTAGTCCCAGCTGCTGAAAAACATCCCCACAGCAAGATGCTGCCACCACCATGTTTCACTGTGGGGATGGTGTTCTTTGGGTGATGTGATGTGTTGGGTTTGCACCAGACAGCGTTTTCTTTGATGGCCAAAAAGTTAAATTTTAGTCACACCAGACCAGAGCACCTTCCTCCATACATTTTGGGTGTCTCCCACTTGCCTTTTCGCAAACTCACAACGTGCCTTTTTGTTTTTTGCTGAAAGTAATGGCTTTTTTCTGGCCAGTCTGCCATATAGCTCAACTCTATGGAGCATACGGCTTATTGTCGTCTTATATACAGATACTCCAGTCTCTGCTGTGGAACTCTGCAGCTCCTCCAGGGTTACCTTAGGTCTCGGTGCTGTCTCTCTGATTAATGCCCTCCTTGCCCGTTCCGTGAGTTTTGGTGGGCGGCCGTCTTTTGGCAGGTTTGCTGCTGTGCCATGTTCGTTCCATTTGGTTATGATAGATTTGATGGTGCTCCTGGGGATCATCAAAGATTTGGATATTTTATTTATAACTTAACCCTGACTTGTACTTCTAAACAACATTGTCCCTTACTTGTTTGGAGAGTTCCTTGGTCGTCATGGCAGTGTTTGGTTAGTGATGCCTCTTGCTTAGGTGCTGCAGCCTCTGGGGCCTTTCAAAAAAGGTGTGTATATGTAATGACAGTTCATGTGACACTTAGATTGCACACAGGTGGGCATCATTTCACTAATTATGTGACTTCTGAAGGTAATTGGTTGCACCAAAGCTTTTTATGGGCTTCCTAACAAAGGGGGTGAATAGATACGCACATGGCAATTTTATGTTTTCTATTTCTAAACAATAGTTTTATTTATATATTTTTTCTCATTTCACTTCACCAACTTAGACTATTATGTTCTGATCCATCACATAAAATTCAGATTAACAAAACATTGAACTTAAGGCTGTAATGTAACAAAACACAGAGAAAGTCAAGGCGGGTGAATACTTTTGCAAGGCACTGTATACAGCGGCATAAAAAGGCCTTTTCTGTTAGGTGAATGCCTAATTTTTGGGGCCTGTACTGGCCTACAGTAAAATTTCTAGCCAGTGACCGCCACATAATCACAAGTCAAACAAAACAATAGCTGATCTTAGGGAGACCAGCTACAGAAAACACTGTGGAGCCTCATTTAAGAGTCTCGACACAGTAATCCAAAGTGCAAAGCTTCCTGGGAAACAGTGATATGCAAAATAACCGTGGAGCCCCAGTTATGGGTCTTCAACACAGTGAAAGCCAGATATCCCTCAAAGGAAGGAAAACCGAGCAAAGGGGTGTCCCCATTACAGAGATCACCAAATCCACCATATTAAGTGGCCCCTATGTTAAGATCCCGCTCTTTTACAAGCTTTAAGGATGTGACGGGGAAACTCACTGTCAAGTGAATGCTTAATTGTTGCTCCAGCAGGGCACATTTTTGAGAGTTTCCCTTTAAAAATAGACCCTGATTAAAATACATATTTTTTGTGGGAAATTTTGCCAATGACTGTCCATGTTGTGGGACTATTTGTGTACCTCTAGTAAGTATTTGGAAGCTGCAAATATGACCTCAAGGTTTTTCAGGTTCGCCTGCCATTAAAGTCAATGGGGCCCGCCACGAACGCGCGGTCCGTCAACATTTGATTGCTAAACACGCGTTCGCGAACCGTCCCGGCCGATGTTTGTCCATCACTTGTGATAGGTAATGTTGAGTGAAGTTCCTAAAATTTCAATTTTGCTGCTTCGCCTAATTTCACAGATAAATTCGCTTCATGACAAATTACTTCGTCATTAAGCACATTTCTTTGTGACTAGTGGGTGCAATGTTGGGGAACGGCGATGGTGCCGCCCCCCATCATTGAATCCCTCAGATGCTGTGTTCATCGCTGATTGCTGCATCTGAGATGACCATTGAGGGCTGTCAGCGGTTAATCTTTTAAAAAAAAAAACTTGTGAAGAGTCCTATATGGTCATCTTGATTGAAAATCCAGCGCAAAATCTTGAGCGGTGCATGAAGACTGGTGGCCGGCATGGTGACGTCATATGTCACTGCACACAAGATTTTGCGTGGGATCTTCAATCAAAATGGCCATGGTGGACTCTTTGCGTGCAAATGGATGAGGTGAGTAGGATTTTTTTTTTTACGCCATTTTAGGGGAAATTGATTCGTTACCACAAATCACAAGGAAATTCGGCTTCTCAGCTAATCAAATTTTTCCTGAAATTCGTATATAAGTCCACTTCATGAACTTCGATTCGCTCAACACTAGTGATAGGTCTAGAGATGAATTTCCTCAAAAGTACTTTTAATGCCTGAAAATAATTCTACTGATGCAAATTACACCTAACACAATCGTTTTTTACGTTCTGTATACGGGCCGTTTTTTTAGTTAAGCATATGGTCCGTATACGGAACCATTCATTTCAATGGTTCCTCAAAAAAGAAAATGTACTCGTATGCATTCCGTTTCTGTATTTCTGTTTTTCCGTTCCATTTAAAGATAGAACATGTCCTATTATTGCCCGCAAATCACGTTCCGTGGCTCCATTCAAGTCAATGGGTCCACCCAAAAATCGGAACACGTACGGAATCTACTCCGCATGTCTTCCGTATCTGTTCCGTTTTTGCTGAAACATCTATTGAAAACTTTATGCCCAGCCCAATTTTTTCTATGTAATTACTGTATACTGTATATGCCATATGGAAAAACGGAACGGAACCGGAAACACTACTGAAACAAAAAACGGAAAGATGGATCCGTTAAAAACGGACCGCAAAACACTGAAAAAGCCATACGATCGTGTAACCGAGCCCTAATACTGATGAATCTGATTTTTTATTTTTATTTTTTTTAAAGGTTTCGGTCAAATTTCAAATCTAAAGAATCGATTCGCTTATCTGTAGATAGGTCCTTCGAGAGCTATGGAATATATCAGCATTGTGCAAATATTACACAATACATATACCATCTGTGTTCTGTGAGCAGCTCTATCCTTATATCAGAACCTTTACCATTAACTAAATTACATATAGCACCCATTTACACATCCATCAGTCGCTGCATTAGAAATATATAGTCTATATGATAACAAACATTTAATGAGATGAATAGAAAATAGTGTTTTAACAATCATGTGAACTATTTCCTACAGCTTTCTAGCACAAGACATCAAAATATTTGTACGGGGGAAACAAAATTCATGACCATTTCACTTGGAGGGACAGCTGGGAACCTTGGCACGCACCAATGGCTTACTGGAATTCTGCCATTCCACCAAGTGAGACACTGTCTCCCAGGGCAATATAATATGAAAATTGTTGAAGAAATAATTTTAGTGCACCTGTTACTGCAAAATGAATTAACTGCAACTTGAAATTTTATTTGTAATTTTCACTCATTTCTTTTAAATGGTGAATTCTAACAAGCTGGTTCCTCCATACAATCTATTTATTCTTAATATATCTAAAAAAAAAAAATAATAATAATATTTTAATATTATTTACTGAGCAAAGCCTATATGCAACTCAGTAGCCATTCATTATAGTATACTTATGATAAAAATAAATAAATCTAATTATTGTCATCATAAAATATTGGAAACATAAAAGCAGATGTCAAATGGACCTTCTGAGAGAGGCTAAATAATGTTTATGTTAACATGGGATACATACATGGTCATCTACCAGGGGTTATAAGGGGTTCAGTGATTGTGGTCACACCCAGGCACTATAAGACACCAGTATTATAAATGGCACATGGTAGGTGGGGGCCCAATTACACATTTTGCATTGGACCAGGATAATTAAACTCTGTGATCTACTCTGTACAATCAGTATGTGCACAGGCTAGATCTGTATTCTGCAAGCAGACCCTCAAACTCTACTAGAAAGCATGCTGAGAGTTGTAGTCTCACTACAAGTGATAACCATGATCACGTCATTGCTCTACCATACTGTATTTAACTTCAAAAAGTCAGGTGTTAAGGGCTTTGAGCGTGGATTGTCTCTGCTAACTTTACACAGATAATAGTTTTACTAACTGTCAACCCTGTCAAGGACCCAAGGAGTAATCCTAGATATGAGCAACGACCACAGCCCTCATTGCCTGTGGCAAAAGAGGGTGATCCTTTATTTACCCAGTGTGGTGACGTTTCAACTCCAAGTCTTTTTTAAGCTTATGTCTATGAGTATTTGGGGCCATGGAGCTAGGGCCTTACACTGCAAGCACCACCAGAAAATCTATAGGATACAACCCACTGTGGTGGATGTAATTATAAGTTGATTTTTTTTTTCCTATTGGATGCTCAAGGAGGAATCCACTATTAATTACTGTCCATCAGTCAGGCTGTCTTGTCTTTCTGTTCTTAGCCAGTTCTGAATGTTAGCCCTAAAATGTCAAAGTGGTGTTCCTCATCTCGCCTTCTTCCGGTGGCTCCTGCAAAGTGCCTTATTCAGTTGTTAGGTAAACACATGCTTTCCTATGTCCCATTCTGGCTCCTGGACTTTAGCACACCCTGACAGTTCAACTCAAAGGTGAACTAAAGCCTGGCAGCCTTTTTAAAGGGGAATCACCTTGCCATGTCATGCTGGTGTTTGAAGTTTATTCTTTCCAGGCTTTTATTTCTGTTACTATTGTGTACCTTGTTGATTCTGGCCTCAGATTAGTTCCAGGCCATACTTCTATCTTGTCTGCATCCTACATGTAGTTTTATGGCTTTGACTCTAACTGGTGTCCAAATGATGACCCTTGGCTCCTTTCCTGGTCATGCCACTGCCCAATTACCATTACTACCAGCAAAATGTGACTATTATGGTGGCTAGAGATGAGCGATTTGAAGCTGACAAAGTGGAATTCGTTCCGAAATTCAGGAAAAATTCTATTCACACCGAATGCAAATTTCCTCGCTATTCGTGGTAACGAATCACATTTTTCCTAAAATGGCTGCTGCACGTGTGAGGACATGGAGAAAGGAACTCTGGGAAGGCGGGATCACCCATACTGACATGCATGCAGCCAATCAGCAGCCAGCCAGCCCTGAGATGT
The DNA here is from genome assembly GCF_905171765.1 of Bufo bufo. NCBI lineage: Eukaryota > Metazoa > Chordata > Amphibia > Anura > Bufonidae > Bufo > Bufo bufo. The sequence continues at coordinate 90,135,167 of NC_053392.1, forward strand.
CACAACCCTATAAATAGCCTCAGCCATCTTGGATTCTGCCATTTTCCAGTGTACTTAGTGCAGAAAGAGACGTCAGCAGGCGCTAGGGACAGTGCTAGAAAAAAACGTCATTGTGCTAAAAAAAACGATTAACAAGTGCAGGGAAAGATTATTCAAGGTGTAGGAAAATGATAGGGAGGAATCATTCCGCTGCATTTTCGTTGAACATGGTTCATTCGGGGAGGTGACAGCCTGGGTAATAGGTAACATTCCGATTAGACCTTGCAGCACTGACTGGGCACCCAAATTGTCATTATACAGCTCTGTAATTCCAGCAAACCGTTTTTATTAGGGTGCAAGTGCTGTTTGATACAGGCATTAACAGGGGTTATAAATATTTCTATGTCTTATTTGCCCTTGTGCGTTGCACTTATCTGTAGTAAAGGCTTTTGTGGGGTGTTTTAGCAGAAAAAGAAAAAATACATTTGCCGCTCTGCGGTGCAGTAATCTGTAGTTAAGGCTTTTGTGGGGTGTTTTAATTTCCTATTTATTTATTTGATCTAGCAGCATGTCAGGCAGAGAACTGCCAGGTCCTCCACAGGGGAGTGGCAGAGGCCTAAATGTTTCTGCCGCAGGCACAGGTCGCAGCAGAGTAAGGGGCCGTGGCAGCAGGGGTCACTTCGAGAGACCTGAGATCCCAGACTCAGCTAGTGGTCGTATTGTGAGTGACCAGCAACCCAGCGGTTCTTCAGTGGTTGACTCGATCTTTCAATTCGTCGCAAGTGACATCAGACACCGCCAGCCAAGAGTCAGTGGGTTCGTCAGACACAACCCTTATTTGGCATGGCCCTGGAACAGGCCCTGCGGCCTCACCTGTCCTCAACCTGCCTCTGTTCTTTTCTGTTCCCAGAGCCACATAAGTATTGTATGCTGTGGGCTCAGCTCCACTATACAGCGATGACGAGGTACTTGAGGATAGTCAGCAGCTACTGCCTAGCCAAGATCTGGAGGAGACATCCGCCGCTTCCTCCGCTAGGCAGGCAAGTAGTGATGAGGAGAGTGGTGTGGGAGCTGATGTTGCGAGCAGTCAGGCTCCTGACCCATAGACTGTTGAGGAGGACATCAGTGATGTGCAGACAATACTCGATGATGATGTAGTTGATCGCACTTGGGAGCCGGGTGACGAATGGGCTTCATCATAATTGGGAGAAGAGGGTGGCAGCTTGCCCGTAAGCCAGCGGTGGAGCCAGTAAGCGTGGCCGGGAGTCAGCAGGGTGGCAGCAGTGGGAGGTCGGGAACCAAACGTGCCAGGGGTAGACCACCCGCTTCGCAGGAGCCTACCTGCCTGCGAAGTAGCGGTGCAGGGATTCATGGAGGCAGTGGTTGTAGCATTCAGTCAGTGAGTAATGTTGGTAGTAAAAACACCTACTCAAAGGTGTGGCAATTTGTATCTTAAGCCGCTGGAGGAGGTGAACGTGGCCATATCTAGAATCTGTGGGCAGAAGGTCAAGAGTGGCCAGGGTGCCAATGTTGGCACTATGACCCTGCATCAACATATGCAGCGTCGCCATACAGTGGCCTGGGAGAACTGTGTCTCTGATGTGGTGGTCCAGCCTGCTGCAACATCCGCTGCACCACCCAGTGGCACGCACCCTGTTTTAGGTAGTCAAGGCTCCACCACCTCGGCCGAAGGGAGCTGTCTGTCATTCCCATCTGCTGGTTCTGATGCTCCTGCTCCTCCTACTCCTTGTCACTCATTCCGTCAGCAATCGATCACCGAAGCGATTGCCAAGAGAGAACAGTATGCGTGCACTCATCCAATGGTGCAGAATCTGAATGTGCTCCTGTCTAAGTTGCTGGTGCTGCAGTCCCTCCCTTACCAAGTGGTGCACTCTGCACCTTTCAGAGAACTGATGGCTTCTGATGAGCCGAGGTGGAGAGTCCCAAGCCGTCATTTCTTTGCCAAAAAGGCAGTACCAGCCCTGCACAAATATGTAAAACAGAGGGTGGGCCAGTCCTTGAGCCTGTCAGTGTCTGCCAAAGTGCCAAAGTCTTGTGGGACTGTAGCTACGGTCAGTGAAAGTACATGTCCTTTACGGCCCACTGGGTGAATGTGGTTCCTGCACAGCCATACCAGCAACTTGGCCAGGTGACGCCACTTCCACCTCCACGTTGCCACGCTATTGGTCCAGCAACAATGTCGCCTCTGCCTCCTCATCCTCCACCGTGTCCTCCACTGCAGGGACAATTCACAGTGCCCCTCCAGCATACCACATGTGCAGGGAACAGCGGTGTCACGCTGTTCTGCACCTTGTTTGCCTTGGTGAACGGAGTCACACAGGGGAGGAACTGTTCTGTGTCCTTCAGCAAGAAATCGAATCCTGGCTTTCTCCTCGACAACTGAAAATTGGAACCATGGTGACCGACAACGGGAAGAACATTGTGTCGGCACTGCGTCAAGGAGGGCTGAGCCATGCGCCCTGCATGGCACAAGTGTTCAATCTGGTTGTCAAGAGTTTTCTGAAGTCTTCCACGCATCTGCAAGACATCATAAAAATGGCCAGGAAACTTTGCATGCATTTCAGGCACTCGTACACCGTGAAGCACACCATCATTGAGCTGCAGAGGCAATACGGCATCCCCCAACATAGGCTGATATTAAATGTTTCCACCCATTGGAATTCAACACTCCATATGTTGGACCGACTTTTCGAACAGAGAAAGGCCATAAACGATTTCCTGATGATCCAAGCGAACAGGAGTACTCCCCTGTGTAACTTCGATGTCAGCCAGTGGCAGCTCATGCGTGACACCTGACGATTGCTCAGGCCCATTGAGGAGGCCACGTTATTTGTCAGTTGCCAGGACTACGGGATGATCAACGTCATTCCACTGCTTCATGTCCTGGAACAGATGCTGATAAATCTGGCTGGTCAGGGGACTGGAGACATGGTGCCAAGATCTCACGGCCACATGAGCCCTGTGGGGCTGTACTAAAGGAGGAGGAAGACATTGGAGCACAAGCAATGTGTAGCAAAATTGGTGGTTTTTCTACATAGGTGACAGGAGAGGAGAAGCAGGAGCAGCCGGATGAGCAAGAAGGAGATGATAAAGACGAGGCAGATGTCCCAGGCACACCGTGGCAATATGCAGTGGATATGGAGGCAGGGAGTCGCTCCGAGTCACTTGCGCAAATGGCCTGATACATGCTCACTTGCGATGGTAGTGACAAGCCGAATTGTCACCATTAGGCAGAGGGATGACCTCTGGCTCTCCATCTTGTTGGACCCTCGCTACCGGTCCAAAATCGGGGCCTTTTTTACACCCACTGAGAGGGAGAACAAACTGAACTACTATAGAGACATCCTTTGTAGTCAGTTGGCCGCTGCCTATGTGCACCATCGTCCATCCTCTCGCAGGTCTGAACAGGGGAGCTCTCTGCGCTCACGTTCCACTGCCATGGCTGCTGGGGAGGGGTGGGGTGGCAGAAACAGTACCAGCTCCATCAGCAGCAGCCTGAGTCTAGAGTCGCTGATGAGCAGCTTCCTTCACCTGCCTAGTGAAGAAACTAGTCACCAGCAGCAGCAGCTAGACCTGGAGCAGGACCTGAACCAGCAGGTGGTGGCATACTTGGACAGCACCCTGCCATGCCACATTGAAGATCCGCTGGACTACTGGGCAGCCGAACTGGATTTGTGGCCGCAACTGGCCAAGTTTTCCCTGGAAAAGCTGTCCTGCACAGCCAGTAGTGTGGCATCAGAGCGGGTGTATAGTACAGTGGGGGCCATAGTTTCCCCCAAGAAGAACTCGCCTGTCCACCCAAAATGTGGAGAGACTGACCTTTGTCAAGATGAATCAGGCATGGATCAGCCAGGATTTCCACCCACCAATACCTGATGCATGAGACTAGATCATCCATGGTGCCACAACAAAAGAGACCAGTTTCTTCTGATGTGATTGGAATCTCAGATGAGATGTGCTGCTATAATAACAGCCACTAGCAGCTACAGTGTAGAAACCATACTGTAACAGCAATCTGCACAGAGGCCTTACAGGGTGCCCATAAAGAATTTATGTAAACTAAATTTTATAACTCAGTCCTGAACTGGATTAAATATGTGCAATATGCTCTAGAAGTCTCCGTGAGTCATGTTTGTTAAATACATGGTAACAACAACTTTCTAAAAGAAGAGCAAAGAAGCTAAAGATGCAAAGTGCCAAAATTAGGACATCATGTTTCAAAGTGGTAATTCTCTTTGACAGTTTTGGTTGTAACAAACATGACATTGGGAAAATTAGCTGAGGCAGAGGAGCACACAGAATGGAAAACCAGGTGTAAAACTTCCTTCCTGCCTCTTGGATCGTGATACATTGAAGGGCATGCACCTGTCCTATTGTTTCCAGACAAATGGGAATACATCTTAGTGCAAAATGAACTTTTATCTAAATAGAAACAAGAGACTTGTGGTTAATTTATGCGTGAATTAGTATGCTTCATTACGGCATTGTGTAACAAATTAATGCACATGGCGAAGCGGTTTATCGTTTATTTTAAGCATCATCAAACTCTTTCATTTAAAAGTGAGAAGGAAACATTTAATCCTTAGTTTATTAGCATAATATAATAATTGGATTGTTTAATAGACAATAGACTTGTCAAGTAAACGCACATCACATTATCAGGAATTTTTACCTTGTTTATCCATTTGGGATGTAAATTGGGAGCATTTATTTATTTTTTGTCCGGGGGAGATACAATTATATCAAAGAGAAAAGTTTGAAGTCAAAGCAAGTCCAACTCGAGTAGAGATGGCATATATGGCCATATTGCCAGTACATGCCATCACTGTTGGTTTCCGTTGAACTTTAGGGTGAAATTGCTGAAGCTCATTGTGTTTTTCTCTGGAGAGTTCTGCTCAGTTCCAGGTATTATCTGCACAACTACAACACAGCCCTATTGAAGTGAATGGGTCTATGTTGGCGGTTCTGACCCAATTTCTGCAATAGGTACCACTTTGTTCAAATTAGTCAAGGTCCCACCACATAGCAATCACACATGTTAAGGATATGCCATTACTAAAATACTTTTTTCTCACAGTTCATTGCATTAACACAGCCAGAAGTGACACTTTCCCAGTGACTGCTGTGACGAACATTTGAATATTGCTTCAAAGGTTCTTAATCTATGCCACTGGCCTCATCTTGCTTCGAACTTGAGTTATACTGGCTCATTGTTTTGTTTGTCAATGAGCAAAAGCCACTGGTCATGTGCAGTTCATATGTACCACAGGGACAAATATATTTTATTGTTCAGAGCCATATAGAGTGGAGCCACTCTCCAATACTATTACATGATCCATTTTATGGGAAGATTTTCCACTAGAAGTTACAAATCAGATCCTTTTTAAGTTTTGTCCATTCGACCACAAGTAAGTGCTGCTGCAGGCTGATAAGACTTGACTTCAAGTTAGTGTCCCATTTCTTCCCAAAGCTTCCTTATGGGAATATGGTTAGAATCGGGTGTATATAAGTAAAATTCTTATATGCCCCTTTTGCTCAGGGACAGGGGAAGCTAAAGTCTTATGTACTCTGGTCTAAAATTATAGCTTTGCCTCCACCCTTCCTCTGTGCAACTCATCTTCACAGCTGGGGGCCTTAGCCTGACTGTAACTTTCAACTGTATCGTTGGCAATGTGCCCTGAAAACCTCTGTAACTCTGGTCGTTTATGGAAGTAAATGTATTAGTGAGAGCATCCCTGGTGATTTAGAGCAGTGAAAGGGTTCATGTCAGAAACCCCAGTAAAAGAGAGCAGAGAAGGGGTTAATGACAGTATGACAAAGCACTGGTTAGTGCGAAACGGCTGTTGCCCTGAATTGCTGTGCAGTGACCTGCATCCAGCATGTTTTTACCTAAATAAAGCTACTATCAACACAACTAACGGTGAGTGCCGCTTTTCCTTCATCTCTTCAACATTGTGAGTATACTTTGTTGTTTAAGGCAGTGAAGGTTTAATTTTAGGATACATAGTGGTCTAGGTCAATGAATGAGTTAATGTGCGTATATCTGTTAGTGTAGGGAAGGGAAGAGTTTAATGTTTGAATCACTGGTGGTCTGGGAGAGTGAAGGGGTAGGTATCAGTATACCTGGTGGTCTAGGCAGTGTGGGGGTTATTTCCAGTACCTCAGGTGGTCTAGAGTTGTGAAGGGATGCATATCAATATCTTAGCAGAGACCAGTGGAAGGGTTAATGTTGCATACCAGATGTCCAATAATTGCTCACCATTTAAGGCTGGATGGATAATAGATATGAGAGCAGTGAGGGAATGTAACTGTATAGCTGCACAGTTCTTTCTATGATCAGGTAGAGTGATTCAGGAGAACTTGGGGACTTTGCCATGCTGATACATCCCATGACTTCATGGCCTTCTTAAGGGGTTCTATAGAATGCCATTGTTTACTGTAGCATTAAGAAGACATCCTTTCACTGGAACTAAGATGGCCACTCAAACTATAAAAACTGACCGGGATCTTTAGGCCTACAACAAACTTTACATTTGGCACTGCACACTTCGGCAAGAAGTCGTTTTTCCTGGCATTATCCGAACCAGGATTTATCCATGAGACTTCCAGATGGTAATGCATGATTCATTAATCCAGGGAACATGTTTCCATTGCTCCAATAGCAGTGTGCTCGACACTACTCCAGCTGTCACTTGACATTGAAAATTGTGATCTCAGGCTGTTTTATGGCTGATCAGTCTTAAAAACCCAGTCCATGAAGCTTCAGATGAACAGCTCTTGTGCTGATGTTGCTGGCATAGAAAGTTTGGAACTCCAACCTTACACTCTACCTTGCAGAACAACTCATTAGACCTCATATGTGAATTTACCACACATTTAGAACATGGCACCTCTAGGAGGGCAGATAGTTGATGACATGGCTTACTGCAAAGGCATCTTAAAGGGAGTTTGAAGCAGGGAGATTTTTCTCTATTTTTTGTTTTCGAAACAAGCGCCAAAATAACCCTTTTCTGGATCTCCACCTAGTTCACCCACTGAACATTCAGAGTCTCCCCTTCACACGCTAACTCCTCAGATGACCCTCTCCCTTTTAATGTCCTCAAGGCTTTGTCCAGGGACCCCTACTCTTCTCCATTCTATATCTTTATTCTGGGACAGCTCATAGAATCTCATGGAATACAGTATGACTTCAACTTCTATGCCAATAACACTCACATTTTCCTCTCTAGCCTAGATGTCACTTCCCTGCTATCCAAAATTCTGTTGTGGCAATCAGCTATATGTTTCTTCTTCTTCTACATTCTAAAACTCAACATTGAAAAAAAGTCATAATTTTTCCCCAATCTCATACCCCCCCCCCCCCACACACACACACACATACACACATACACACATACACATACACACCAGACCTATTTATTTCATTTGAATGAGGTTTACCAGAATGGGTTGTCCAGCCTAGGAGCCAATCAACCCAATCCATGGAACCTGTGCCCATTTTGAAAATAGAACTCACCTCTCTGCAGTCGTGCTACTCCTGAGCTGCAACCACATTCCTGGCCTCTTCAACTATTCAAAGTGGTTTGGTCTTGTGACCACTCTGGCTAATCACTGGCTTCAATGGTCACATTTGCTAGAATGGCACGGCACTGTTAGTGATGTGCCATTCTAGCACTTGTGATCACTGAGGTCAGTGACTGGCCACATTGGTCATAGGACAAAGCCACTCCTGGTATGATGTATGGTGGGAACCCAAAGTGGTTGTAACAAGTAAATGGCTATTTTTTGGAAGGCTTGAATGGCTTTTTTGGGTACAGGTTCACAGAATAAGGCTGATCTACTCCAAGGCCAAATAGCCCCTGAAAAACTGAAAGCAGCATTTGGTTTAGGAATTAAAATAACATTAAGTGGAAAACTAACATAAATGTTACATGGCACTTTAAATCTTTTTAGCAGTGGATCCAATGATTTCTGGACTCCTCTGCTCTTATCCAAAATGACAGCAGCACTTCTCAAACTACTTGATGGACACTATGCATTTGGTAGTCCAGGACACTTCCTGCTTGTCCAGCTCTTTAGTTGGCCATCACTTCTCATATAAGCAGTGCTGGCCAATCTAAGAGCAGCAGGAAGTGTCTTGGACAACCAAATGCAGTGTGCATCAGGTAGGCAAAGAAGCAGTGGGGCCATCGTAGATGACAGAAGAGGAGCTTGAGAATTAACAGATCTGCGCCTAAAAATGTGAAAAGGAGGACACCAGGTAAGTGTTATGGTAATCTTATAGTTCATGTGAATTTTTCTTTTCTGGAACTGGATTCTTGATTTAAGTACCGGAAAACGGCACCACATTTTCCACAGTCTCACAAGTACATTGTCTTATGCTAACATTTTATCCTGCCTTGTTTACCTGAAAGATGAGCGAATTCTCAAATTTAGATTCAAGTTCGATTCAACTTGAATCAAAAGTGGTCCATTCGGCCTAAAAAGTTGTCTATGACACTCTGAAGTCCTCTTGAACTCTTTACTCTCTCAGTCTTTTCTTAATTTTTTTTTTTTTAATCTCGCTCTCTCTCTCCCACTATTTCTCTACCAAAATTCACCCTAATTGAATCACCAAAAATTCTGATTTGGATATATGTAACTTACATTTTTACAAAATTCATGTAGAATACGATTAGTTTAGAATTGATTCGCTCATCTCTGATTATAATAAAACATTGTGAATTTTTATAAAACATAATAAAACAATTTATTTCATATTTAATTAATGGTTGCTTGCAACATCTCCTCTACTGCATCTGTGTATCCACTTTCTGTCTTAAATAAAATCGATTTTGATCAGCAATTCCGAGTCTCAAATATGTAGAATAGGTTTAATGAGATTGTATTATGTTCCGCTGTATTCCTGTGTATTGCAACACTTAGCAAATTTCAATGTCTAACAGAGTAAAAGATGTACTGTTGTTTAATTATCATTTCGCCATAAGGGTAGTATTTTCAAGTGGATTTTAGTTCGCTGAAGCAGATGGTTTATCTTCACTGGAAGGTCTTCTACTAGGATAAATGAGACTTTTTTCACTTTCTAATTTTCCTACACATAACCTTTCATTGCACTTTAGATTCTTTCAAAGTTGCATCCAGTCTGTTTTGACATCTTTGATGTAGACATGAGTCTCCCTCAACAAACATGATCGCTCAAATGCTTCATCTTGAAAAGCCGTCTCTGTCCTCTCTGGTGTCATTAGTTTCTCTGCACTTTTACAAAGTATAATGTAATTCACTTCACTCAGTTTGATCATATGCTTATAATTATCTAAGTGCCGGCCTTGATATCTATAAAGACTGCAGATAATAAACCCACATCTCTTATACTGCTCAAAGTTTAGCTGCAATTTGATGGGAGTACTGTCAACCCAAAAGTAGTGCAAGGCAGCTGGTAAAATATCAGTGTTGCCAAGGTTAAAGTGAGGGCAGACCTCAGGCAGCAAGGTTGGCATATCCTCATAGCTGAAATCTGGTTGCAAGGACATTAAATGCCTTTATAATTATTTTAGGCCTGTTGTATTAGTTTTTATATGTTGGAAAGCGAAGCCTTAGACAGGCTGCATACATTTCTGGGGCTTTCCAATTTATCTGATTAAGATTCCAAGAAATACCTCAATTTAGATGTATGGAACTGATTTGAGTCAGAAATTTCTGCCACAAATTTGCCAATGCTAACTTCCATAGGGTGGGTTCTTTCTTTCAAAAATGTCTAGGAAATCTGAATATGTGCAGTTGATAAAACTGGAATCACATTCTCAAATCTACACAAATTCACATGATTTATATTTGTATAGCTACCGGAAAAATATGTAAAAAAAAAAAAAAAGCAAAAGTAAAAACATTTGAACAGGTATATCACAGCCCTTAATCAGTATTTTGTGGAAGCAGGTATATCAAACCCCTTAATCATTATTTTGTGGAAACAGGTATATCAAACCCATTAAACAGTATTTTCTGGAAGTAGGCATATCGCAGGCCTTAATCAATATTTAGTGGAAACAGGTATATCGAACCACTTAATCAATATTTGGTGGAAGCAGGTATATCACACCCCTTAATCAATATTTTGTGGAAGCAGGTATAACACACCCTTAATCAATATTTTGTGGAAGCAGGTATATCGCAGGCCTCAATCAATATTTGGTGGAAGCAGGTATAAAAAATCCCAAGACAACTATTGTGCCGATAAATACAATGGCCTTTGTATTACAAAAAACAGATATTGAGGTAAAGGCAAATTCTATGTTTTCCTCCTATTCATATAGGATAATAACATAGCTCACATAATCTAATGCTGACCCTCTGGGAACTTTGGGAGTCTCTGCAGTAAGAATCGGGTCACCATCTGCTAGTGTGACCCATTTCTGGGTGCATCAACCCCTGTCTCAATATCACATTTGAGAGTGGTAACACAAGAAACAGTCTTCCTCTGAGAGCAGCATACAATGCATGTAAAGCATACTCTTCATGGGCGTAACTATAGACATAGCAGCCAAAGCACATGCTATGGGGCCAAGCAGTTGGGGGGGAGGATGCAATCAGGTGCATTGTACCCTTTTTGCAGAATAACAATATGGTGTTTTTTTGCTCTAATGTAGGTTTTCTGATATATTGTGCTATTACACATACATTTAATTATTGCTATTTATGCAGCTGTTTTAACCTCTTAAGGACACAGGGCGTACAGGTACGCCCTGATGTCCTGGTACTTAAAGAGGACCTTTCACTAGATAAAAAATATCTAAACTAACTATACAGACATGTAGAGCTGCGCCCAGGGATCCCCCTGCACTTACTATTATCCCTGGGCGCCGCTCCGTTCGCCCGGTATAGCCTTCGGTATCTTCACATGTTAGGCTCCACCCAGTGGAACCTGCCGCCGTCTCCTTCTCCCATGCTGTAGCGCTGGCCAATCGCAGCGCTCAGCTCATAGCCTGAGAGTTTTTTTTTTCTCTCAGGCTATCCTGAGAGGTAATGGTGACATCACCACTTAGCTGCAGGGGCGGGCGGGCCGCTTAAATTATTGCAGCACTCCTCTCCTCCTCCTTTCTGTGTCCGGGAGCGAGGAGAGAGGAGCCTGCATCGATCTCCAGAGCCAGCACCCCCATATCTGCCCAGCAACCCCCTTCTGACCCTTCACAGTGCCATCTGGCACTAAAAGGTATTTAGGGAAAGGTTAGGGAAAGGATAGGTTAGGCAGGGATATTCAGGGAAAGTTTAGTGAAAAAAAAAAAAGTTTCAACTGTTGCATCATTTATTGGGGCAGTTATTTGTATTTTTTTTCTGCGTGCGCTGACTGTGGCCGGCACTCTTAGCGTCCGGCCACTGTTAGCGCATCACACATCCCACTGCTGATCAGCTTCGGACAGCTGATCAGCAAGTTTGAATTTTCATATTATTTTTTTCGCATTTTTTGGCCTTTTTTTATTTATTTAGTTTTAGGGATAAGTCCGCGAACACCCATGCCCCAACACAGACGCACACTAAATAAAGATTTCCACACACTCACACACACGCAGACACACACTCCCCTATGGCCCGCCGGATGTTCTCGGCCGAGGAGGCATACGCCCAGCTTGCCTCCAACTCCGAGAGCCCCAGTGAGGACGAGGATGACCCCACTTTCCTTTTTTCATCCGCGTCCTCCTCCTCAACTAGCGATGAGGATGAGCCACCACTAGTACGAGCAGCTCTAGGGCTCGTACTAGTTTTCCGGCCCACCATATAAGTCCACCGGAGCCCCCTACCGGTGAACTTGCATGGTGTACCCGGAGCATTTTGATCCTGCGATTCCTGATTTTATTGGCCAAGCAGGAATCCAGATTCCCACAGTGGGCTTCACTGAATATGACTATTTTAGTCTTTTTTTCAGTGACCCCTTTGTGAATCTGATGGTGGAGCAAACGAACGTGTTCGACTAACAGTTCATTGCTCAACACCCGGGCTTCTTTTTGGCTAGGGCCGGTGGCTGGACTCCAGTCAGTGCAGCCGAGATGAGGACGTTTTGGGGCCTCGTGCTGCACATGGGCCTAGTCAAAAAACCCAATGTCAGGCATTACTGGAGTGGGGACGTCCTCTACCAGACCCCACTTTACAGTACGGCCATGACACGTACCTGGTTTGAGGCCATCCGGAAATGTCTGCAATATGCAGATAATGCTGCATGTCCCCCCCAAGGTGATCCTGCCTATGACCGCCTGTACAAAATCAGGCTGGTCATCGATCACTTTGGAGCCAAATTTTTGGAGGCCTATGTACCTGGAAGGGAGGTCGCGGTTGATGAGTCTCTCATTGCTTTCAAGGGGAGACTCCTTTTCCCCCAGTATGTTCCCTCTAATCAGGCAAGGTATGGCGTGAAGCTATACAAACTTTGTGAGAGTACCTCAGGGTACACTTACAAGTTTTGTGTGTATGAGGGGCGAGATTCCCGTATTGAACCCCCAGAATGTTCCCCCACTCTGGTTGTTGTGTGGGACCTTATGCACCCACTGCTAGATAAAGGTAACCACCTGTACATGGATAACTTTTATACTAGTATCCCCTTGTTCCAGTCCCTCGCCGCCAGATCCACGTCCGCTTGTGGGACCGTGCGAAAAAATCAGCGCGGTCTCCCTACCCACCCCCTCCAGGTACCAATCCCCAGGGGAGAGACCCGTGCCCTTACCAGTGGAAACCTGTTGCTGGTCAGATATATGGACAAGAGGGATGTCCTTGTACTGTCCACAATTCACGGTAACGGCATCACCCCTGTTCCTGTGCGAGGTACCGCGGCAACGGTCCTCAAGCCCGATTGTATCATCGACTACAATCGGTATATGGGAGGAGTTGATCTCTCTGATCAAGTCCTAAAGCCATATAACGCCATGCGCAAAACCCAGGCAAGGTACAATAAAGTTGCGGTCTACTTGGTACAGGTTGCCTTGTACAACTCTTTTGTGCTGTCCCAGAGCGCTGGCAACACAGGGAAATTCCTTCAGTTCTATGAGGCAGTCCTTAAGGCCCTGATCTTTTCTGATCGGGAAAGAGCAGGCCGAAATACCTCGGGAACTGGAGGCGCCAGGATCGTCCCTGACCAACACTTTCCAGGTGTGGTCCCCCATACTGGAAAGAAGGAACGGTCCCAAAAAAAGTGCAGAGTGTGTCACAGGAGGGGGATACGGAAGGACACCACCACTCAGTGTGATACGTGCCCCGATCATCCGGTCCTCTGCATTGACGGTTGCTTCAGGGAGTACCACACTTCCATGGAGTACTAAAATTTATAAACCCCTTCCCCAATTTTAATTCCATTTAGCCACTGACAATCGGAAAAAAAATATGGTTCTCAGACTTGAGACACTAAAACAAAATTATTATATATTTTTTTATATTATTTTGTTAAACTAAAATAAATGAAAAAAGTTGACATATTAGGTATCGCCACATCCGTAAGAATCTGCTCTATAAAAATACCCCATGACCTAACCCCTCAGATGAACACGATCAAAAACATAAAATAAAAACGGTGCAAAAAAAGTATTCTTTTGTCACCTTACATCACAAAAAGTGTAATAGCAAGCGATCAAAAAGTCATATGCCCCCCAAAATAGTGCCAATAAAACTGTCCTCTCATCCCGCAAACAATGAGCCCCTACCTAAGATAATTGGCTAAAAACAAAAAAAACAGACTCTTAGGCTGCGTTCACACGGGCGAGATTTCCGCGCGGGTGCAATGCGGTAGGTGAACGCATTGCACCCGCACTGAATCTGGACCCATTCATTTCTATGGGGCTGTTCACATGAGCGATGATTTTCACGCATCACTTATGCGTTGCGTGAAAATCGCAGCATGCTCTATATTCTGCGTTTTTCACGCAACGCAGGCCCCATAGAAGTGAATGGGGTTGCGTGAAAATCGCAAGCATCCGCAAGCAAGTGCGGATGCGGTGCGATTTTCACGCATGGTTGCTAGGTGACAGTCTATAAACTGTATTATTTTCCCTTATAACATGGTTATAAGGGAAAATAATAGCATTCTGAATACAGAATGCTTAGTAGGTGGTCAATTAAGGGTTAAAAAAAAATAAAAAATTAACTCACCTTCTCCTCTTGTTCGCGTAGCTCCCTGTCTCTTCTTTACTTCTCAAAAGATGAACTATGGGCTAAAGGACCTTTGGTGACGTCAGATCACATGGTACATCACCGCGGTGATGGACCATGTGATTGGAGCATGTGATCTGACGTCACCAAAGGTCCTTTAGCCCATAGTTCATCTTTTGAGAAGTAAAGAAGAGACAGGGAGCTACGCGAACAAGAGGAGAAGGTGAGTTAATTTTTTAATTTTTTTTTAACCCTCAATTGACCACCTACTAAGCATTCTGTATTCAGAATGCTATTATTTTCCCTTATAACCATGTTATAAGGGAAAATAATAACATCTACACAACACCGAACCCAAACTTGAACTTCAGTGAAGAAGTTCAGGTCTGGGTACCACAGTCGGTTTTTTATCACGCGCGTGCAAAACACATTGCACACGCGCGATAAAAACTGAACATCGGAACGCAATCGCAGTCAAAACTGACTGCAATTGCATTCCTACTCGCGCGGGTTTGCCGCAACACACCAGGACGCATCCGGAACTAATCCGGACACGCTCGTGTGAACCCAGCCTTAGACTATGGAGATACTGAAATGTTGTTATTTTTTGTTTACAAAAGGATAATATAGTGTAAAACCTAAATAAATGTTAAAAAAGTTGACATATTAGGTATCGCCACGTCCGTAAGAATCTGCTCTAAAAATTAACCCATGACCTAACCCCTCAGATGAACATGGTCAAAAAAAATAAAAATAAACGGTGCAAAAAAAGGTATTTTTTGTCACCTTACATCACAAAAAGTGTAATAGCAAGCGATCAAAAAGTCATATGCCCCCCAAAATAGTGCCAATCAAACCGTACTCTCTTCTCGCAAAAAATGAGCCCCTACCTAAGATAATCGGCAAAAAACACAAACAAAAAAACTGACAGACTATGGAGATACTAAAATGTTTTTTATTTTTTGTCTATAAAAGGATAATATAGTGTAAAACCTAAATAAATAAAAAAATAGACATATTAGGTATCGCCACGTCCATAAAAATCTGTTCTATAAAAATACCCAATGACCTAAACCCTCAGATAAACACGGTCAAAAAAATAAAATAAAAACAGTGCAAAAAAAGGTTTTTTTTGTCACCTTACATCACAAAAAGTGTAATAGCAAGCGATCAAAAAGTCATATGCCCCCCCAAAATAGTGCCAATAAAACCGTCCTTTCATCCCGCAAAAAATGAGCCCCTACCTAAGATAATTAGCTAAAAACTACAAAAAAAAAAGACTCTTAGACTATGGAGATACTAAAATGTTTTTTTTTTTGTTTATAAAAGGATAATATAGTGTAAAACCTAAATAAATTTAAAAAAAAGTAGACATATTAGGTATCTACGCGTCCGTGAGAATCTTCTCTATAAAAAAATAACATTACCTAACCCCTCAGATGATCACGGTCAAAAATATAAAACAAAAACGGTGCCAAAACAGCTATTTTTTGGCAAATTTTCCATTTTAATCAGTTTTTTTCCAGTAACAAAGCAAGGGTTAACAGCCAAACAAATTTATTACCCTGATTCTGCAGTTTACAGAGACACTCCATATGTGGTCGTAAACTGCTGTATGGCCACACGGCAGGGCACAGAAGGAAAGGAACGCCGTGTGGTTTCTGGAAGGCAGATTTTGATGGCCTTTTCTTTTGCACCATGTCCCATTTGAAGACCCACTGATGCACCCCTAGAGTAGAAACTCCATAAAAGTGACCCCATCTAAGAAAATACACCCCTCAAGGTATTCAAAACAGATTGTACAAACTTTATTAACCCTTTAGGTGTTCCTCAACAGTTTATGGCAAATGGAGATGAAATTTCAGAATTTCTATTTTTGGTACCCTTGCCTCACAAAAATGTAATATAGAGCAACCAAAAATCATACCGGTATGAACCCTAAAAATAGTCTCAACAAAACTGCCATCTTATCCCGTAGTTTCCAAAATGGGGTCACTTTTATGGAGTTTCTACTCTAGGGGTGCATCAGGGGGGCTTCAATTGGGACAAAAAAATTGAAATTCTCAAATTTTATCTCCATTTGCCAATAACTCTTGTAAAACACCTAAAGGGTTAACTAAGTTTGTAAAATCTGTTTTGAATACCTTGAGGGGTGTAGTTTCTTAGATGGGGGTCACTTTTATGGAGTTTCTACTCTAGGGGTGCATCAGGGGGGCTTCAAATGGGACATGGTGTAAATAAACCAGTCCAGCAAAATCTGCCTTCCAAAAATCACACAGCGCACTTTTCCCTCTATGCCCTACCGTGTGCCCGTACAGTAGTTTACGGACACATATGGGGTGTTTCTGCAAACTACAGAATCAGGGCAATAAATATAGTGTTTTGTTTGGCTGTTAACCCTTGCTTTGTAACTGGAAAAAATTGATTAAAATGGAAAATTTGCCAAAATATCTAAATTCTAAAATTTTATCTCCATTTGCCATTAACTCTTGTGGAACACCTAAAGGGTTAATGAAGTTTGTAAAATCAATTTTGAATACCTTGAGGGGTGTAGTTTCTAGAATGGGGTCATTTGTGGGTGGTTTCTATTATGTAAGCCTCACAAAGTGACTTCAGACCTGAACTGGTCTTTAAAAAGTGGGTTTTTGGAAATTTCTGAAAAATTCAAGATTTGCTTCTAAACTTCTAAGCCTTTGTAACGTCCCCAAAAGATAAAATGTCATTCCCAAAATGATCCAAACATGAAGTAGACATATAGGGAATGTAAAGTAATAACTATTTTTGTAGGTATTACTATGTATTATAAAAGTAGAGAAATTGAAACTTGGAAATTTGCAAATTTTTCCACATTTTTTGGAAATTTGGTATTTTTTTATAGATAAAAAGAAAAAAAAATTTACTCCATTTTACCAGTGTCATGAAGTACAATATGTGACGAAAAGACAATCTCAGAATGGCCTGGATAAGTAAAAGCGTTTTAAAGTTATTGACACATAAAGTGACACAGGTCAGATTTCCAAAAAATTGCCTGGTCCTTAATCTGAAATATGGCCGTGTCCTTAAGGGGTCAATTTTATTACGCTAGGTAGTTGGAGCTCCATCTTATTTTGCCATTGGGCCTATGAATTATAATTATGCCACCGATACTCCACTTTCACTCCCATGGAACTTCCAAAAATAGTCAAGCATATGTACTTAGCTTTTTTCGAAAGCCTCATACAGAGCAAGTCATGCAAGTGCTCCCATCTCTCCATTAATCACTATGGGACTTTTGAAAATAGCTGTGCCAACACTCCCATACCAGTGAATGGAGTGTTGGACCCATGCATAGCTTGACTTCTGCTCACTTCGTTGCACGTGCTGACGATAGGAGCTGGTCCCCCATGTGCCATAAATGTTTCAGATGCAAAAAAACCCTACATTAAAAAAGTCCAAATGTTGCCTTTTTTATCTTTGCAGATATTTCATGATGAGTGGCGCAAGACGATCAGCTTAAAAAAATTGTGCTACTCGGTGTTCTTCTTCAACCAAGAGAAAAATTAAGGAAAGACCTCAGTAAAAGAAGCTACTATCATCATCATCATCACCAGATCACATTCTAATCCCTATCTCAGACAAACACTAAGGCAAATACTACTGTAACTTGCCAGCATAAATCCACACAAACACGAAAAGTAGGGATGAGAAAATCAATTCAAATGAATACATTTGTCTCATTATTAGGAGTCGTTCACCTATGAAGGGCTGTCCCCAGAGGTAAAGAAGTGTCCACCTGCCCGTTGATCGACAAGGCTGAATATCTAGCCTTGCTTGAATAATCTGGGCCCTGCACCACTGCTTCAAGTAGCAATGCAGACTTCAAAGCTCAAATCCGGCTTTGGGAGCAGAAACTGCACTTGCCCAAAAACCTGGAAGTCTAGTGGCATATTTGCAGTCACTGTTTCCGAAGCGAAATGTAACGGTCACGTCCACACACACACACAGGGGGAGGGATAGTGACCACTGCGCTCCACCCTCACCCCTGGCCCTGCCTACTTGCCTCACGAGTCCTGATGACAGGGGACAACTGGACGACAGTCCCTAACTTAGGATACGTGCAGGGAAGACAGACAAGACAAAATACGGAACATGAACGGACCGGGTCAGAACCAAGAGAGCTACGCAGTACAAAGGGTTAAGCAAAGAAATGTCAGGAGAAGCCGGGGTCAAATACCAGGAGAGTGGAGAAGTACAAGAGGAGTCCTAAGAGAGTAGTCAGGTGGAAGCCGAGGTCACAATACCAGGACGGGTGCGCAGTACAGGAGGAGCAGGCAAAGGATCGTCAGGGAACGGAATCAGGTGAGTATTCAGTAGTCCAACAAATAGCCAGGAACCTAAAAATGAACAGGCAACCTGTGGCTAGCAGGCTGCCTGTATTTATAGTGGGGAGTGAGGGTCATGTGACGTGGCCAGCGTCACATGACCGACAGACCAACCAGTTGAGCACCGAGTGATCAGCACGGCGCTCAAGGCAGACTTAGGAGCAGGAATAAGGTCAAACACAGATCCTCATTCCCAAAGCTAAGCAACAGTTCTGCGGGCAATGAGGGACCGAGTGCACCTTCGGAACCCCGTTACACCAAATTTGAGCTTTGGTTTCTGCGTCACTACCTGGAGCATTGAAGCAGGGTTGAGATTGTCAAGGCCGGGCCAGTCCTATCCAGTCAATAGGCAGATAGGCACTTCTCCACCTATGGGGGTAGCCCCTCACAGAGCTCTTGCTAATGAGAGAAATTGATTTGTTGGAATGGATTCACTCATCCCTAATGGAGAGAACATGCAAACTCAATACAGAGGTTCCTAGTCAGATTTGAACTAGAGTTTGTAGCCAAGTCCTTTGGTATCTTACAACCGCTGTCCATGGTACTGATCTGTGATTGTGTTGGAAAATTACTAGGTCCACATTAAAATAATCTTGACTGATGCATTGTGTATAACTGGCCTTATACATAGGTTAACTGCTGCTGGAAAGTTGCTCAATATTTTGCATGCTTGTGACACTATGAAGGAATTTATTATAGTACTGTGCCAGTTTTCTGGTGTAGAGAGTCTGAGATTTTGGATCAAGTCCTGTTTTGCGCCAAAATTTTACTTTTCCCCTTTTGCCCCTTTTATACCATACATTCCTTGCTGGTGTAGATTTAATTTTATTTGGCTTGTAAAAATGTTGGTCCATCTTATGCCACCGTAATTTTCATAAAGAATCGCCAGTCTTAAAAAAAATTCCCTCCTAAATTATGGTGGTGAAAGGACCATAGCGAACCTCGGTATTTCAGATGAAGTTTTCAAATTCCATATATAGTAGTCAATTATTATAACTGTATATGTGTACATACTGTATGCATACTGTTATGCATTGAATAATACCATAGTATGTATGAACTTCCAAGGCTCCCCCTAGTGGAAGCTGAAGTTAACATGGATTCTAAGGGGAATCTGGAATCAGTTTTGACTATGCTAATCTGCTGACAGCACTAGGTAGAGATTGAGGTGAGCAGCCGAGCACCCAAGGAGAGCAGTACAAGCCTACCTTTGGTAGAATCTACCGTAGTAGTGTAAAAAAACTAAAGCAGGTGGCACTGCCGTGTGTGATATGTTAATGCTCTGGGTCCTCCTGTAAGCTCTTCCGTCTGATTTTTTTGTCATATTTTTTCCTTTACTCCCCCCTTTAAAAAAAATTTAAGCAATATGGGCCTAGTTGAATTTCACAAAGTAAGGCCTCTTGCACACGAACGTATTTTCTTTTCGTGTCCGTTCCGTTTTTTTGCGGACCGTATACGGTACAATTCATTTCAATGGGTATCCTCAAAAAAACAGAAGGTACTCTGTGTGCATTCCGTTTCTGTATTTCCATTCCGCAAAAAAATCCGCATTACGGACAAGGATAGTACTGTTCTATTAGGGGCCAGCTGTTTCATTCCGCAAAATACGGAATGCACACGGATGTCATCCCTATTTTTTGTGGATCCGATTTTGCGGACCGCAAAATACATACGGTCGTGTGCAAGAGGCCTAATGGCGAAATATTTTGTATAATTATTAAACTAATTGGGTGAATTGTTGTTCTTATTTCTTGATGCTATGTACCATCTTTCTCTGGTAACATCCCAACAAAATGTATTAGTATGCACTAATACATGACCTTTCAATGGTGATACCCCCTTAAATCACTGTAGTAGGAAAGGGATCACCATCTCATCATGGTGTGGTCCCCTTCTGGATGCCTGCAAGTGTGCATTAGTCACTGCACACTGATCTCCTCACTGATCAGCCCCATACCTATTTTCGCTTCTCCCCATGGCATGGGGTAGCAAGAATAAGTGCTTCATATCAAAGTGGAAAAAGAAAGAAGACACTGTGAAGCTGCTGAACAGAAAAAAATTAAGATAACAGATGTTAGATTCCATAGTTTTGTATCATTGGAATAGTACTTAGCTAAGTGGCCACAATCTAGAATGCCTTATCTCCAGTGCAAACATTTGTACTTATGCTGCAAAAAGCTGTCAAACAAAGAAAATGCAATCTAAGTTTAGACAGTGAATGGCGAACCACTATGTCAACCAACAGATTTTGCTTTGGGTTAATCCTGGTATTTATCCATTAACACCTATACAGGGGTCTGGACTTCGCGGCAGTGGAGCCACCAGGCTGCTACCTCCTGGAGTAGTCTCTGTGTGGTTGACATGGGGGTGAGAGTCAAGAAAAATCATAGTCAGGGATAATGGTCTGAGTAAATGGTCTGAGGTCATGGCAGGCAGTAAATGGTCAATAAGGAGGTCAGGCACAGGTCAGGGAGCAGAGAGCCAGAATCCAGGAATCGGGCAGAAGTCGTTACATGGGCAGCCAAATAGATACAGCACACCTATGCAGGAACTAGCAAGCTAAGTAACCTATTGCTCAAGCACCCACCCATAGGGGAAGGTGCCTTAAGTACCAAGAGATGACCAGCCATAGGCTGGAGTGAATTAGGGTGTGTGCATGTGCTGGCCCTAGCCATAGGGTGTGAGCTTAAAAGAGAGGCCTTTGTTGGCAAAAGCCAGGCCACAGCCACAGTTAAAAGACCAGTAGCCAGATCCACCGCAAAAAAAAGCAGTGTGGGGCTGGCAGGTTCGGACTACCGGAGAAGCAGCTGATAAGATTAAAGTGACACCTGTATAAATATATAAATATATACACAAACAGTGGTAGGGGAAGCATGCTTTAAAAATGATGAGCTGTCATATCAGTGTTAACAAAGTACATACCAGTTATCAAAACATGTTGCCCCATCTAGTAGTGAACAATATGGTAATCATTTTATACATGTGTTCACACTGCATGAAAAAGATCAAAGATAAAACTGTCATGCTACCTTTAAAAAAAGATTATCAGCAGCTTGCAAAGTAAATACCGCTTAGGATTGACAAAAAGAATTGGTGCCCAGTAAGCGGTTCTCACGAGTGCCATCATTAGGCAACAGTAATGCACCTTTTATAGCAAGGAGGAGCTACGGTATAGTGCAGCGATCGGGCCGCAGGGGCGCAAGTGAGTGTGGGGGGCCGGATGGGTGCAGTAGTCATACTCACGGTTTACTGAAGCTCCCTGGGCCGGCGTCCAGTGACGGGAGGGGCTCACTAGTAGTGATGGCCTTGCGGTTCGCCCGGCGGTCGGTTTGCGGCAAACTTTGCTCGTTCGCGATTCGCCGAACATGCGAACATATGGCGATATTCGCGCCCGCCATATTCTTTTACATTGTGAAGAACTTTGACCCATGACACATCCATCAGATGGTACAGGACAGCCAATTGAAAAGTTTCAGCACATGGACATACCCCCTACTTTATAAATAGACCTGATCTGGCCGCCATTTTACATTCAGTCTTTTGCCAGTGTAGGGAGAGGTTGCTGTGTGGAGCAGGGACAGACTGTTAGGGACACCAAACGCTAGCTAATAGGGCCACAAAAGTCCTTTTAAGGACTGTTATAGGTGTACTATTGATAGGTGTGCAGTACAGAGGGGTGTAATACACTTATAATATACTTTCTAACATAGAAAGCATATTATAGTGGATTTGTATTGTGCAGCAGTGGTGAGCGGTTCTGCAGCGATACTGCAGCTACACACAGTGACAAACGCAATTAGAAAAAATAATTATAACTGGTGTGATATACCCCAATACAGCTGATAGAAGCGGGGGTGATATACCTATATACTTTCTTTATAGTGTATTTGGGTACTGCAGCATTTGTTTGTGGTTTTGCTGCGTTCCCTCTGCTACACACAGTGACAAACGGTATTGGTAAAAATAATTATAACTGGTGTGCGCATGCGCGTACGCGAAAGTTATATTGCCGATATATCGCATTGAAAAAAATAATGAATGGATATTGCAAATTCAAATAATACATCTGGTATGTCACTGTCCATGTTGTGGGACTATTTGTGCACTTCTGGTAATTATTTCTTGGCTGCAAATATGAGCTGAAGGTTTTTCAGCTTCGCCTGCCATTAAAATGAATGGGACCCGCCGCAAACTTGCGGTTCGCGAACATTTGATCGCGTTCGTGCGATCGCGTTCGCGAACCGTCCCGGCAGATGTTCATCTATCACTACTCACAATTTTTTTCCCTTTGGGGCATGCTCTGGTTCTGGGGTTCTCCTGCCTGATTGTGGTTGAGGTGCCTTTGATGTTGCTGTTTTATGGTGCGAGCCAGGGTCCCGGTTGTCGTGACACAAACACCTCGTGGTACAAATGTAACGCCCCAGAGAGGCATTACCACTCTTTCTTCACCACCACTATCCTTAATGGTGTACTCCGTGTATTTATCCTGGGTCCTGCACACTGTGTAAAAGTATTTATGGTTTAGTAACTGATTTACATGTAATGTGCCTGGTTCACCAGACGGTGGCGGCACTTCTGGCAGAGCTAAGTTCCCTAGAATGGAATCCTTCCTTCCATTCTATGCCTCTCTCTAGAGAGGGAGGAGTTAATTAGAAGTCTAGTCTAGCTTACTCTTCCTAAGGGGAAGGCTGTGTGTCGGTCATCAGAGCACTGTCCACTCTGCCTGCAAGTTCTACATGGTTGCGGGTACGCTGACGCCACTTATGCAGTGGGTCAGGATATGGGTGGTTAATAGTCTGTAGTTTGTTCGTGATGCCAATTGCAGCGTGCGCAGGGTACTATCACAGGGCCCTCCTAAGGTGTTATAACGCACGTCCCAGGTTAGGAATACCAGAGTGGTATATTTGCCTATAATGTCTCTGGAGGTGGTGATAATGGTGTCAACAGTGTCTCCTACCTGGGTATGGCTGGACTCCTGGCTCCTGGCTCACTTGTAATAAATTGAGTGTAGCGCTAGTAGGAGTAATAGAGGAATTTTGCAGCAGAAATTGATGTCCAGACCTTTAGATGATGTTCAAACTTTTGTTTAACGATGATAACTTGAATCCAAACTGAATACAGCTTTGGTCTTTGGTCCCAGCAGGTTTTTGCACTGGTTGGCAGGAATAAATCTTCTGCAATATAAATCTGGAGCTTGCAGGATAAGACGCCTGCTTGTTAGCTCTATAACTTCTGCGCTTCTCTCTATTTTCTGCTGTGTGGGGACTGACCAGCTGAGGAGGAATATGGCTTCTCCTAGGTCTCTGGACTTTACTCACAGATATATTCTCAGGGAATGCTTTCCTCCTGGAACTCTGGAGGTTGTCTGCTCTCTTGTCATCCAACTGAGGCTGCAGGGCTCAGACTGGGTATTATGATCAATAATACTGGCTTTCTTCCATATACAGGGGGACTCCTTACACACACACACACACACACACACACACCCTACCCCTAGCAGGTGGTGGGCTACACTAAACCTAACTTCCTTCTCCACCCAAGGTGCAGGATGTGGGAACCGCCCACAGAGGGGGAGCTAAGCTGGAATTAACCATTCCAGACTAGATGAACTGGGCCTTCTATAGTGTCTATAATCTGTGGCATTCTGTAGTTCACAGTGTAATACATGGGAAAACCATGTCTGTATGGCAGATTCCAGCAATCTGGGCCTAAGAGAGTGTCTAGAATCTGTGGCGTTCTGTATACAATGCTGTAACTACATCAGGAAACATTGTATTGCAGATTCCAAAGCTCTGGGCCTTCTACAGAATATAGAATATTTGACACAGTCCTGACCTCAGTATCTGAGGAAAGGGATTTAGGAGTAATTATTTCAGAAGACTTAAAGGTGGGAAGACAATGTAATAGAGCAGCACGAAATGCCAGCAGAATGCTTGGATGTATAGGGAGAGGTATAAGCAGTAGAAAGAGTGAAGTGCTTATGCCGCTGTACAGAACACTGGTGAGACCTCACTTGGAGTATTGTGCGCAGTACTGGAGGCCATATCTCCAGAAGGATATAGATACTCTAGAGAGAGTTCAGAGAAGAGCTACTAAACTAGTACATGGATTGCAGGATAAAACTTACCAGGAAAGGTTAAAGGACCTTAATATGTATAGCTTGGAAGAAAGAAGAGACAGAGGGGATATGATAGAAACTTTTAAATACATAAAGGGAATCAACTCGGTAAAGGAGGAGAGCATATTTAAAAGAAGAATAACTACCACAAGAGGACACAGTTTTAAATTAGAGGGGCAAAGGTTTAAAAGTAATATAAGGAAGTATTACTTTACTGAGAGAGTAGTGGATGCATGGAATAGCCTTCCTGCAGAAGTGGTAGCTGCAAATACAGTGAAGGGGTTTAAGCATGCATGGGATAGGCATAAGGCTATCCTTCATATAAGATAGGGCCAGGGACTATTCATAGGATTCAGATATATTGGGCAGACTAGATGGGCCAAATGGTTCTTATCTGCCGACACATTCTATGTTTCTATGTTTCTATGTTACTGAACTGTAACTAATTCCTTGCCAATCTATGCTGCCACCTGCTGGTGAACATGGAAAATTACAAGGAAATTTACATTTAACAAAGTTTTAAATGCACAGTTGTGAAGACATGAGTAAAATCATGTCATATGACAAATGTAAAGGCAACTTAGGAGATAGTAGCAGGGTAGATGTGTGTTGTAACACAACTCTGGGGTGTTACACTTCTCTTCTCCTGGGCTTGCATTGCCAATATTCAAGCTAAGTGAGCTTGAAGCCAGGAAGAAGTTTTCCTAGGATTAAAGTAAGAGACAGACTACAGACAGCTGCGTTCCAGCAGAAGAGGAAAAGTCCCTATTTAATCCAGCCAGTATAGCAGTGCTGAGAAAACTATAGTATAGCAGAGCTGAGATTGTTGCAGAAGTGTTTGCCTGCCAGAAGTTAAGCCAATACCTGCTGATGACCAAGATCAAGTTGGAAGATTGTTCCTTGTTGAGAGTTTATGCCAAGTAAAGCTGTGTTCAATTTTACTTTAAGTCTGGACTCAATTATCCCTTCATCATCCAAGTTATTCTTCCCTTTTTGCACTGCTTTGCCCGACCACATCTGGAATCCAAGAATATCCAGGTAGGAGTACCGTGCATACAACACTTTCAGAGAGATTGTAGGCCACTCTACACCACTCTGGCAATCCTACATCTGGGTACCAACACTACCATCTATAAAGGGGACTCCTTGTCCTCCTTGCTTAACTGCAACTGGCGTCATAACTACTTGCTCTGTAAGAGGGACATATATCGTGAAAACCTCCAAAGGGGAAAGGGATACCCCAGATGTCCGGCCTATGGGTGTTGCACAAATGTACTGCGGTATAATCATGATACCGGTGTTGTTATAACAAATCCACAGTACTGTACTTTACTGAAGCCGGTCAGCAGGTGATCCACACAAGCACTATTCACATGAAATACAGTCTTTACAGTCGATTCAAGTAGTTCCCCAAAGATTGTATATGGAGGCTAGTTTTTCTCTCTCTCAATCAGATTGGTCAATATATTCCTTTCCCGGCCTAAAGGGATGCACTTTCTCTATTATCAGATATATATAAGTTTATGATATTCACAGAATATTAACATATTCAATGCTTTGTAGTGTATTTCAGTACACTGCATCCCCTCCCCTACTTTAAGGGAGGACGTCTCCGGTGCATTCTTGCCACAAAGATTGGTAGCATATTTTATTCTTGAATACTTCTGTCTTCTTCTTTACTACAAAAGAATTTGGTTAGGCACAAAAATATCAGGAGCAGTCAAACATAAATATATGTAGCAGCATGCGTGACAAGGGTCGTAGTCCTCTCTCATATAGGGATCTGGGGGCGCTGGCCAGGTACAGCGACAGTAAAGTCCTGGACAGTGCATTGTAAAGTAAACAAAGCTCAGGAGGTTCAAAGGGTATGAGTCTGTTCTCTGGGCACACAACTTGGGGTTGCAGAACATCACGGAGGGCTTAGATACATTAAAGTCCATCTCCTGGCACATGTCTTGAACATTGAAAATAAGATAAATGAGTTGTTAGAGAGGCCTTAAGGTTGGTGGTAGCCAACAAACAATTAAAATTGCAAGTCTCTTACCCTGGCTGTGTAGCTCCAAAGTGTTGATAAAGCAAATCACAATTCAATCCAAGTATAGGGCAGGTAGTTTCCCTTTTGTGGTCCGGTCAGATCTTCGGAGTGGCTGTTGTTCTTCCTCAGGCGTCAACTCTGGGCAACTTGGTTCCACTTGATCCGCAGAGGACTCCTCATAGGATGGAACTTCCAGTTGACATGCAGCTGGAGTATTTCCAACAGGAACGAGGAAGTTATGCAATGACATAAGAAACCAATGCCAAGGATCTAAGTCCAAAAATTGTTTCCCTATCAGTCGTTGCACTGGAGCAGACAACTTTGGTTTCCCATAGGGTTCCTCAGTGATTGGAATTTCTACCTGAACAGTCTCTTTTAGGTATAATTTGAGGTGGTTGCGATGCACTACTTGAGGAGCTCTGTTTTGTGATTTTAGAGACATTTGTCCCAGAGGACAGATGTTATGATGTATGGCTCTCTTTCCCATTTGCTATCCAGTTTGCAGGTACAATAGTTATTTTTCAGTCATACATTGTCACCAATTTTGAAAGGCTCTGCTTTGGCAGATTGTTCATAGTCTCTTTGTTGTTTCTGCCATGCATTTGCCATGTGGATTTGAACAATCTCTTGAGCATCAGCTAAGCACTTTTAATGTTCACCCAATCTGTCTGTGGTAAAGGGTTGATGGCCTCTGGAACTGATACATCTAAGGTGAGGTCTGTTGGTAGTTTATCTTGATGGCCAAACATAATGTAGTATAGTGTGTACCCAGTAGAACAATGGACTTGTTATAGAGGTTCAGCACGCCAGACCTGCAGGGTATTGCGATAGTGAGGTCACGGTTATGGGCAATCGAGGGTTACTCACTTTTTAGAGGAGAACCCTGGGCAGGCATGCGACAGTGAAGGAGAGGTAGACACAAGTTCCTCTGGGGCACACTCTAGATGTAGGGACCAGACCTGATGGTGTATGAGGTGCCCTGGATGTTGCAGATATTTTGAGTGCCTGAGGCAAGGTCCCTTTAAGGATCGTGACGCCAGTGCCTGTAACGGTGGCACACCGATTTGTAGGAGCAATAAGTGAGGTACACAGATGTTATAGTGAACCAAACGTTGCTTTACTTTGAACAGTCCAACTTTGTACATACAGTAGAGAATGATGATGCAGTCCCTTGTAACAATATTCCACAAGCAGGTTTACTTCACAATATGGCAGGTATAAATCTTGCAAGATACTTGGAGGGTATACAATTAATGCTTCACAGCCCGGGCTGCACTATCTCCACAGCTATTCTGGCTGGCTGTATCCCAAGGCCCAGATGCCTAAATGCTGGCTTTAATCCTTGGTAAATAAATCTTCCTCCCGTATTGACTTTTGCTTTTATCTTATAGTACTTCTGCCCCTCAGGTTACTTATCTGAGCTGGTTGTATTGTTCCTGTTGTGAGGGAATCTTCTGAGCTAACTGCGGCTCACTTTATCTACAGGCAGGCTAGGGATCTTCACTAGCCTCCTGGTAGTAGCTAGCAGCCTGGACTATCTAGCTGCATGTCAGGAGAATGCCCTCAGCATATCTCTGGCTGGTGCCTTCTCACTTCTGTGTCCACAGACTCCTGACTACAGACTCCCCCCTCCCTGTCTGGGCCTGGACATTTATACTAGGGGCTCCCTATCTCCCTCTAGTGTCTAGGATGCCTAACTACACCCTCATAGGCCTGCTATGCATGACACAGGGGAAACATTGCATACAAAAGCACATAGGAAATACATTAAAGTATATAGTTAAATATAATATCACTGTCCCTTAGGAGTAGGAGTAACACGTGACCCAATTGACCCTTGTGTAGTGCCCACCCCTACCTAGTGGGACACTACAGAGGTACATCAGATCAGGTGGCAAAGTTGGCCAATCAGCAATCTTTGGTCAGGTGGCACAGCTCTCAGTATCTCAATGAGAGTTTGATTTATCTTGTCACAAAGTCCATTACCTTGAGGATGATATACCTGTTGTTCTCAACTTTTGAAAGTTGTGAAGTGAGCATAGTTCTTGGAAGAGTTGGGACACAAAGACAGATCGCTGGTCTGTTAAGATCTTCTCAGGGCATCTGTAAGGCAACAAGAAGTTCTTCCAAAAAGTAATGTTTTGGCTGTTAGATCTTTCACAGGTACAGCAACTACAGATTTTGTATAATCAGACAGATTGTGTACAAATGGATTCAATTCCATACAAATACCCTCCCTGAGAGAGGTCGACCAACAAAGATCATGCCAAGAGCAAGGCAAATACTAGTCTGTGAGGTCTAGGTAACCTCTAAGCATCTATATTACTTTCTCACATCAGCTAATGTTAATGTTCATGAGTAGAGATGAGCGAATTTCAAAAAAATTTGATTCGGCCGGTTTGCCGAATTTTCAGAAAAAATTAGGTTCAATACAAATTTATTTGTGGTGAATTGCGTTAAAAAAAGGCTATTTCCTGGCTGCAGAGAGCTTTTATAGTGGTGTAGAACACTGTGCCTTGCAGTAACACGCAAAGGGAGTCTGCTGTGGTAGTGAAACAATATTGCGAATCAGTATGACATGTAGATGACAGGCGTCGCTCTTAGAACCACTGCACACTTTACTTAGGCTACTTTCACACTCACGCTTGGTCCGGATCCGTTCAGATAATACAACCGCATGCATCCGTACAGAACGGATCCATTTGTATTATCTTTAACATAGCCAAAACGGATCCATCTTGAACACCATTGAAAGTCAATGGGGGACGGATCCGTTTTCTATTGTGCCATATTGTGTCAGTGAAAACGGATCCGTCCCCATTGACTTACATTGTGTGTCAGGACGGATCCATTTGGCTCAGTTTCGGCAGACGGACACCAAAACGCTGCAAGCAGCGTTTTGGTGTCCGCCTCCAAACCGGAATGGAGACGGAACTGAGCCAAACTGATGCATTCTGAGCGGATCCTTATCTATTCAGAATGCATTAAGGGCAAAACTGATCCGTTTTGGACCGCTTGTGAGAGCCCTGAACGGATCTCACAAACGGAAACCAAAACGCCAGTGTGAAAGTAGCCTTATTTGGGCAGTTACAGGGCCAAAACTGACAAAATAACTCAAGACCTTTTGGTCAATGTTAGCGCCAGGTATAAAGAACCGTGCAGAGGCACAAGATCCTACTATAGCGTGAAAGAGCGCACTCCTTTTACACCAATTCACTGTATCCACATAGATTTCTACAGAACCGGTTCTATTAAACACTTATACAAGTAGAGCCCCCTGACAGAGTGGAGTGGGTGTCAGCAGTAAATTTGTGTTGGCGTCACAAATTAATTTGCCCTTCCTCTGATCCTTCAGAACAATAACACCCAAAAAATGGATCCTGTCTGTGAAGCATTCGCCATTAACACGGTCAGCATTTGGTCAGTATTGCTAAAGCCAAAAAAAACAGGAGTGGATCCAAAACAGAGATGACACGTGAATGGAATATTTGCATGTCTTCTGTGTTTTGTACCCACTCCTGCTTTTGGCTACCAAATCATAAGCCAATTCTGATGCAAAATAGGGACCATGTCATGCAGGCCTTACAGCTGTTACATAGACAGGATCCATTGTGCGTCTCATTTTTCCTTCCTTCTGACAGATCAGAAGAAGTGTCAAATAAATGATTATGTCAGCCAGGCCAAAAGGCAAAATAGTGGCCCAGTCATGAAGTGGGGAGGGTGGGAACAGAATAAAAAGTCCACAGAGTGGCCCTAAGACATAGTGGTGAGGTTGTAGCAGCATGAGGAGACCACAGAGTGGCCCAATGACAGAATGTGGAGGTGTTGGCAGCAGCAGCATCAGGAGGAGGCCACATAGTGGCACAATGACAGTGTGGAGGTGGCAGCAGCAGCATCATGAGGCCACAGAGTGGCACAATGACAGAGTGTGGAGGTGTCGGCAGCATCAGGAGGAAGCCACAGGGTGGCACAATGACAGTGTGGATGTGGCAGTAGCATCAGGAGGCCACAGAGTGGCACAATGACAGAGTGTGGAGGTGGCGTCAGTAGCAGCATCAGGAGGAGGCCACAGGGTGGCATAATGACAGTGTGGAGGTGGCAGCAGCATCAGGAGGCCACAGAGTGGCACAATGACAGAGTGTGCAGGTGGCGGCAGCATCAGGAGGAGGCTACAGGTTGGCACAATGACAGTGTGGAGGTGGTGTTTGCAGCATCAGGAGACCTGAGTGGTAAGGTGGCAGCAGCATTAGGAAACCACAAAGTGACCCGTTGAGTGAGGAGGTGGGTGGTAATACCAGTACCAGCTAAATATGGTGGGTGAAAGAAGAAGCACCTGGCATCAGATGTGTGGCATCATCAGACGGGTGGCAGCATCAGAATAGTAGCTGAGAAGAAACCGGTCTCTGTTGTCAAAGTGTTGGTGTGGCACCATGGATAATTTAGTCTCATGCATCAGGTATTGGTGGGTGGAAATCCTGGCTGATCCACGCCTGATTCATCTTGACAAAGGTCAGTCTCTCCACATTTTGGGTGGACAGGCGAGTTATTCTTGGGTGAAACTATGGCCCCCACCGTACTATTCACCCGCTCTGATGCCACACTACTGGCTGTGCAGGACAGCTTTCCCAGGGAAAACTCGGCCAGTTGCGGCCACAAATCCAGTTCGGCTGCCCAGTAGTCCAGCGGATCTTGAATGTGGGGTGGCAGGGTGCTGTCCAAGTATGCCACCACCTGCTGGTTCAGGTCCTGTTCCAGGTCTAGCTGCTGATGGTGAGTAGTTTCTTCACTAGGCAGGTGAAAAAAGCTACTCATCAGAGACTCTAAACTCAAGTTGCTACTGATGGAGCTGGAACTGCTCCTACCCCCCACCCTGCCATAGCAGCCATGGCAGAGGAACGTGAGTGCAGAGGGCCCATCCCGGTCAGACCTGCAAGAGGATGGACGATGGCGCAGATAGGCAGCGGCCAACTGACTACATAGGATGTCTCTATAGTAGTTCAGTTTGTCCTCCCTCTCAACAGGTGTAAAAAAAAGCCCCCATTTTGGACCGGTAGCAAGGGTCCAACAAGGTGGAGAGCCAGAAGTCATCCCTTTGCCGATTGGTGACGATTCAGCTGTCACTACCCAAGCAAGTGAGCATGTATCGGGCCATTTGTGCAAGTGACTCAGAGGGACTCCCTGCCTCCATCGCCACTGCATACTGCCACAGTGTGTCTGGTTCCTCTGCCTTGTCTTCCTCATCGCCCTGTAGCTGCTCTGGCTGCTCCTGCTCCTCCCCTCCTATCATCTGTGTATAAAAACCACCCATTTCATTACACATTGCTTGTGCTCCAATGTCCTCCTCCTCCTCCAGTTCAGCCCCCACAGGTCTCATTTGGCCGTGAGATCTAGGCACCACGTCTCCAGTCCCCTGACCAGACAGATTTACCAGCATCTGTTCCAGGACATAAAGCAGTGGAATGACGTTGTTCATCCAGTAGTCCTAACCTGCAGATGGGTGGAAGACTTCAGTAACTGCTTGACAACCAGATTGAACACGTGAGCCATGCAGGGAGCATGGCTCAGCCCTCCTTGACACAGCGCCTACATCATGTTCTTCCTGTTGTCCGTCACCATGGTTCTGATTTTGGGTTCCTCCCCTGTGTGACTCCGTTCGCCCAGGCAAACGAGGTGCAGAACAGCGTGACACCGCTGTGCCCTGCACATGTGGTATTCTAGAGGGACACTTTGAATTGTCCCTGCAGTTGAAGCTGAGGACACGGTGGAGGATGAGGAGGCAGAGGTGGACATTGTCGCAGGACCAACTGCGTGGCAACGTGGAGGCGGAAGCGGCGTCGCCTGGCCAAGTTGCTGGTGTGGCTATGCAGGAACCACATTCACCTAGTGGGCCGTAAAGGACATATATTGTCCCTGACCGTAGTTATAGCTCCACATGTCGGCACTGCCGTGCACTTTGGCAGACACCGACAGGCTCAAGGACTGGCTCACCTTCTGTTCTACATACGTGTGCAGGGCTGGTACTGCCTTACTGGCAAAGAAAATGATGGCTTGGGACTCTCCACCTCAACTAGGCACAAGCCATCAGTTCTCTGAAAGGTGCAGAGTCCATCACTTGGAAAGGGAGAGACTGCAGCACCAGCAACTTGGCCCGGAGCACATTCAGCTTCTGCACCGTTTGATGAGTGCACGCATACTGTTGTCTCTTGGCAATCGCTTTGGTGATCGATTGCTGACGGAATGACTGACGAGGAGTAGGAGGAGGAGGAGTAGGAGCATCAGGACCAGCAGATGATGGGAACGACAGACAGCTCTCTTTGGCTTTGGTGGTGGAGCTTTGACTACCTGAAATCAGGTGCGTGCCACTGGGTTCTGCGGCAGGCTGGACCACCCTATTAGAGCCATGGTTCTCCCTGGCCACTTTATGGTGACGCTGCATATGTTGACGCAGGGCCGTAGTGCCAACATGGCTCCCTGTCCACACTTCATCTTCTGCCCACAGATTCTACAAATGGCCATGTTCACCTCCTCCGGCGGCTTAATATAAAATTGCCACACCGCCAAGTAGGTGATTTTACCCCCAACACTCTGCACTGACTGACTGCTACCGCCGCTGCTTCCGTGAGCACCTTCACCACTACATTCCGGGCAGGAAGGCTTCTGCTGGCTCCGCCACTGCCTCACGGGAAAGCTGCCACCCTCTTCTCCCGATGATGATGATGACGGCGCTATTTCAACCGGCTCCCAAGTGCGATCAGCTACATCATTGAGTACTGTCTGCACGTCACTGATGTCCTCCTCAATGGTCTCTGGGTCAGGAGCCTGACTGCTCGCAACACCAGCTTCCATGCCACTCTCCTCATCGATAGTGTTGATCGCGAATATTCGGAAATTGTTATCGCGAATATCAGCACTTCGAGGATTCGCGAAAAACTAGAATATGGTGCTATATCTTCATAATCGCAAATATTCCAGATTTTTATTCATCAGTATCCTCACTGCTTATTGCTTGTGGGACAATGAGAAGGCTGCAATATGTTTGTCTGAGCTTACTAACATCCCTAGCAGCCTATAGGAAAGTTGCCTACCCCTTACTATATAGGAAACTCCCCAGCAGCCATTTTATGCTGTTTTTTGCAGTTCTGTGAGAGAGAGCAGTGTCATTGCTGTTCTCTGTGCCTTGCTGAGTCATCTGGATCCTTATTCAATTACATTAGATAGTTAGTTAGCTCATATATATAATACAGATAGATAGTGGGAGATAGTGGGGAATTACTTCCTCACAGTCACAAAAGTTGCTGCCAACCATTTTCTCCAGTCTCAGGAAACTTCTAGCAGCTTGAAAAATTTAGCAAAAGTGAGCCACGCCTGTATTGCTCTCGCAATACGTGCATATTACATTGACGGTTTTTACAATCAAGAAAATAATGACTAGAGATCACAAATTCTAGAATTTGCAAATTTATGGCGAATATTAGGCCAAAAATAAGCGAAATATCGCTAAAAACGAATATTGCTTATGCTGCATATCACTACTTGCCCGCCTACCGGAGGAAGCAGCGGATGTCTCTTCCACATCTTGGCTGGCCAGTAGCTGCTGACTGTCCTCCGGTAGCTCGTCCTTGCAGTATAGTTGGGCTAAGCCCACAGTATATAATACTTCTCTGGCTGAGGGAACAGAAAAGAACAGAGGCAGGTTGAAGGCTGGTGAGGGCACAGGGCCTGCTCCCGGGCCATGTCAACTAAGGGTTGTGTCTGACGAACCCACTGACTATTGGCTGGTGGTGTCTGATGTCACTTGGGACGAAGTGGATGACTGAGTCAACTATTCAAGAACCGCTGGGTTGCTGGTCAAGACATGACCGCTAGATGACACCAGGAGCTCAGGCCTCTCACTGCGACTCCTGCTGCGACGGCCCCTTACTCTGCTGCGACCTGTACCTGCGCTAGAAACATTTAGGCCTCTGCCACTCCCCTGTGCAGGGCCTGGCACTTCTCTGTCTTACATACTGTTACATCAAATAAAGAAAAAGAAAAAGAAAACACCCCAAAAAAGTCTGTAATTTTCTCACTTCACCACACAATAGATAATAAGCGCTTTTATTTTTTCCACTAATACACGCCAAAGAAGGTTTTAGAACATATAACTGCACCGCTGAACGGCAAATAGGCCCTTACTTTTTTTCACTTATACATGCCACAAAAGGCTTTTGAACATATAACTGCACGGCAGAACGGCAAATAATTATTTTTGCCACTAATACACGCCAAAAAGGGCTTTAGAACATATAACTGCTCCGCTGAACGGAAAATAGGCCTTTACTTTTTTCCACTTATACACACCACAAAAGGCTTTAGAACATATAACTGCACGGCAGAACGACAAATTTTTTTTTGCCACTAATACTCTCCAAAAAGTGCGTTAGAACATATAACTGAACCGCCGAATGGCAAATAGGCCCTTACTTTTTTCCACTTATACACACCACAAAAGGCTTTAGAACATATAACTGCACCCCTGAACGGCAAATAATAAATATTTTGATGCCACTAATACATGCTTTAGAACATATATCTGCACTGCTAAATGGCAATTATATATTTTTTTTGCCACTAATACACGACAAAAAGGGCTGTAATTTTCTCACTTCACCACACAACGGCAAAAACTTTTTTTTGTGCCACTAATACACTCCACAAAAGGCTTTGGAAAATATAACTGCACCGCTAATCGGCAAATAGGCTCTTATTTTTCTCCATTTATACACACCACAAAAGGCTTTAGAACATATAACTGCACTGCTGAATGGCAAATAATATATATTTTTTTGCCACTAATACACGCCAAAAAGAGCTGTAATTTTCTCACTTTACCACACAATGGCAAATACTTTTTTTGTACCACTAATACACGCCAAAAAGGACTTTAGAACATATAACTGCACCGCTGAATGGCAAATAGGCCCCTACTTTTTTCCACTTATACATGCCACAAAAGGCGTTAGAACATATAACTGCACTGCAGAACGGCAAATAATATATATTTTTTTGCCATTAATACATGCCAAAAAGCGCTTTAGAACATATAACTGCACCGCTGAACGGTAAATAAGCACTTACTTTTTTCCACTTATACACGCCACAAAAAGCTTTAGAACATATAACTGCACCGCGGAATGGAAAATGATATGTATTTTTTTGCCACTAATGCACGCCAAAAAGAACATATAACTGCACCGCCGAACAGCAAATTGGCCCTTATTTTTTTCCACTTATACATGCCACAAAAGGCTTTAGAACATATAACTGCACTGCTGAACGGCAAATAATATATATATTTTTGCCACTAATACAAGCCAAAAAGAGCTGTAATTTTCTCACTTTACCACACAACGGCAAATACTTTTTTGTACCACTAATAGAGTTGAGCGAACACCTGGATGTTCGGGTTCGACGAGTTCGGCCGAACTTTCGAAAAATGTTCGGGTTCGGGATCCGAACTCGACCCGAACTTCATCCCGAACCCGAACCCCATAGAAGTCAATGGGGACCCGAACTTTTGGGCACTAAAAAGGCTGTAAAACACACCCGGAAAGGGCTAGAGGGCTGCAAAAGGCAGCAAAATGTAGTTAAATCCCCTGCAAACAAATGTAGATAGGGAAATGATGAGTTAACATAAAATAAATAAAAATTAAACAATATTAATTGGAGTGAGGTCCCATAGCACAGAATCAGGCTTCAAGTCACCCACCAATGGAGAAGGTCACTTACTATTATTTTGACCACAGCACCCAGACAAAGGAGAGAGGTCCCACAGCAGAGAACCAGGCATCATATCACCCACCACAGGAGTAGGCCACCATTTAGTTACTTTGACCCCTACACCCAGACGGAGGAGAGAGGTTACACAGCAGAGAATCAGGCATTTAGATCACCCACCACAGGAGTAGGCCACCATTGAATCAGACCCCGGCAACCATGTCAGATGGCACAAGCATAAGCTTTATATCAATCAGCACAGGAGAAGGCGACTTTGACAGACTTTGACCCCTACACCCGGACGGAGGAGAGAGGTTTCAAAGCAGAGAATCAGGCATTTAGATCACCCACCACAGGAGTAGGCCCCAATTTAATGGGACCCCGGCAACCATGTCAGATGGCACAACCATCAGCTTCATATCAAT
The DNA here is from genome assembly GCF_905171765.1 of Bufo bufo. Classification (NCBI taxonomy): domain Eukaryota; kingdom Metazoa; phylum Chordata; class Amphibia; order Anura; family Bufonidae; genus Bufo; species Bufo bufo. The sequence continues at coordinate 90,171,986 of NC_053392.1, forward strand.
CAGCACAGGAGAAGGCGACTTTGAAAGACTTTGACCCCTACACCCAGACGGAGGAGAGAGGTTTCACAGCAGAGAATCAGGCATTTAGATCACCCACCACAGGAGTAGGCCCCCATTGAATCAGACCCTGGCAACCATGTCAGATGGCACAACCATCAGCTTTATATCAATCAGCACAGGAGAAGGCGACTTTGAAAGACTTTGACCCCTACACCCAGATGGAGGAGAGAGGTTTCACAGCAGAGAATCAGGCATCATATCAACCACCACAGGAGAAGCCACCATTTAGTTACTTTGACCCCTGCACCCAGGAAGAGGAGAGAGGCACCACAGCACATATTCTGGCATCATATCAGCCACCAGAGGAGAAGCCACCATTGAGTTACTTTGACCCCCGCACCCAGGAAGAGGAGAGAGGCACCACAGCACATATTCTGGCATCATATCAGCCACCACAGGAGAAGCCACCATTGAGTTACTTTGACCCCCGCACCCAGGAAGAGGAGAGAGGCACCACAGCACATATTCTGGCATCATATCAGCCACCACAGGAGAAGCCACCATTGAGTTACTTTGACCCCCGCACCCAGGAAGAGGAGAGAGGCACCACAGCACATATTCAGGCATCATATCACACACCACAGGAGAAGGCCTCTTTCAGTGATTTAGGCCTTTGGACCCAGACAGAGGAGAGAGGCACCACAGCACATATTCTGGCATCATATCAGCCACCACAGGAGAAGCCACCATTGAGTTACTTTGACCCCTGCACCCAGGAAGAGGAGAGAGGCCCCACAGCACATATTCTGGCATCATATCAGCCACCACAGGAGAAGCCACCATTTAGTTACTTTGACCCCTGCACCCAGGAAGAGGAGAGAGGCACCACAGCACATATTCTGGCATCATATCAGCCACCACAGGAGAAGCCACCATTTAGTTACTTTGACCCCTTCACCCAAACAGAGGAGAGAGGTTCCACATCAGAGAATCAGGCATCATATCAACCACCACAGGAGTAGGCCACAATTTAGTTTATTTGACCCCTGCACCCAGGAAGAGGAGAGAGGCCCCACAGCACATATTCTGGCATCATATCACACACCACAGGAGAAGGCCTCTTTCAGTGATTTAGGCCTTTGGACCCAGACAGAGGAGAGAGGTCAGAGATTAGCTTCATATCCCCCAGCACAGCAGAAGACCGCTTTATTTGACTTAGGCCTCAGCACCCAGACAGAAGACAGAGGTAGCATGGCAGAGGTTATGGCTTCATGTCACCCGTTAGTTTAACCGGCCACTTTCATCTGGTTAGGCCCCGGCGCCCAGACAGAGAAGAGTTTCATTCAACTGTGGGTTTCATAAAATTTGTATCAAATAAAGAAGTGGCCCGTAGCACAACAAGACATGTTTTAGGCAGTTAATAAGGACTACTCTGCACAAGGGAGGGACAGGTCCTGTGGGATCCATGCCTGGTTCATCTTTATGAAGGTCAGCTTGTCCACGTTGGCTGTGGACAGGCGGCTGCGCTTGTCAGTAATGACGCCCCCTGCCGTGCTGAATACGCGTTCAGATAAAACGCTGGCCGCCGGGCAGGAAAGCACCTCCAAGGCATAACATGCTAACTCTGGCCACGTGGACAATTTCGAAACCCAGTAGTTGAATGGGGCCGAACCATCCGTCAGGATGTGGAGGGGTGTGCAGACATACTGTTCAACCATGTTAGTGAAATGCTGCCTCCTGCTAACACGTTCCGTATCAGGTGTCGGTGCAGATAGCTGTGGCGTGGAGACAAAACTTTTCCACATTTCTGCCATGCTAACCCTGCCCTCAGATGAGCTGGCCGTGACACAGCTGCGTTGGCGACCTCTTGCCACTCCTCTGCCTTCACCTTCCACCTGTTCCCCTGTGACATGTGGGAATGCTCTCAAGAGCGCCTCTATCAGCGTGCGCTTGTACTCGCGCATCTTACGGTCGCGCTCCAGTTCAGGAATTAAAGTGGGCACATTGTCTTTATACCGGGGATCCAGCAGGGTGGCCACCCAGTAGTCTGCACACGTTAAAACGTGGGCAACTCTGCTGTCGTTGCGCAGGCATTGGAGCATATATTCGCTCATGTGGGCCAGGCTACCCATGGGTAAGGACAAGCTGTCCTCTGTGGGAGGCGTATCGTCATCGTCCACCGTATCCCCCCAGCCACGCACCAGTGATGGGCCTGGGCTGCCACCCCGCTGTGAACTTGCGTCATCCTCGTCCCCCTCCACCTCCTCCTCCTCCTCGTCCTCCAGTACAGTGCCTTGGCTGGCGACTTGTGAACCTGTCCTCTGCTGCTTAAATAAACCTCCCTCTGAGCCACTTCGAACAGACTGGCCCGAAAGTGTTAGAAACGAGCCCTCATCCTCCTCCTCCTCCTCCACCTGGGCCACCTCCTCTAACATCATTGCCCTAAGTGTTTTCTCAAGGAGACATAGAAGTGGTATTGTAACGCTGATAACAGTGTCATCGCCACTGGCCATGTTGGTGGAGTACTCGAAACAGCGCAGCAGGGCACACAGGTCTCGCATGGAGGCCCAATCATTGGTGGTGAAGTGGTGCTGTTCGGCAGTACGACTAACGCGAGCGTGCTGCAGCTGAAACTCCACTATGGCCTGCTGCTGCTCGCACAGTCTCTCCAGCATGTGCAAGGTGGAGTTCCACCGGGTGGGCACGTCGCATATGAGGCGGTGAGCGGGAAGGCCGAAGTTCCGCTGTAGCGCAGACAGGCGAGCAGCGGCAGGATGTGAACGGCGGAAGCGCGCACAGACGGCCCGCACTTTATGCAGCAGCTCTGACATGTTGGGGTAGTGGTGAATGAACCTCTGCACCACCAAGTTCAGCACATGCGCCAGGCAAGGGATGTGCGTCAAACCGGCTAGTCCCAGAGCTGCCACGAGATTTCGCCCATTATCGCATACCACCAGGCCTGGCTTGAGGCCCACCGGCAGAAACCACTCGTCGGTCTGTTGTTCAATACCCCGCCACAACTCCTGTGCGGTGTGGGGCCTGTCCCCCAAACATATGAGTTTCAGAATGGCCTGCTGACGTTTACCCCGGGCTGTGCTGAAGTTGGTGGTGAAGGTGTGTGGCTGACCGGATGAGCTGGTGGAAGCAGTGGAGGAGGAAGCCGAGTAGGAGGAGGAGGCTACAGGAGGCAGAGAATGATGCCCTGCGATCCTAGGGGGCGGAAGGACGTGCGCCAAGGAACTGTCCGCCGGGGGCCCAGCCGCCACTACATTCATCCAGTGTGCAGTTAGTGAGATATAGCGTCCCTGGCCGTGCTTACTGGTCCACGTATCTGTGGTTAGGTGGACCTTGCCACAAATGGCGTTGCGCAGTGCACACTTGATTTTATCGGACACTTGCATGTGCAGGGAAGGCACGGCTGTCTTGGAGAAGTAGTGGCGGCTGGGAACCACATACTGCGGGACAGCCATGGCCATCAGCTGTTTGAAGCTGTCTGTGTCCACCAGCCGGAATGACAGCATTTCAAAGGCCAGCAGTTTAGAAATGCTGGCGTTCAGGCCAAGGGCTCGAGGGTGACTCGGGGGGAATTTGCGCTTCCTCTCTAAGGTTTGAGATATTGAGAGCTGAACGCTGCTGTGTGATATAGTGGAGACGCTAGTTGACGGTGGCGGTGGTGGTGGTGTCGGTGGCACATCCTCTGTTTGCTGCTCGGCAGGTGGCAACATTCCTCTCGAGGCGGAAACCGAGGCAGCAGCGGTAGAGGGAGCAGAGGGAGCCTCAGCGAGTGCCTGGTTTTTAAGGTGTGTACCCCACTGCAGTTCATGCTTTGCATGTAGATGCCTGGTCATGCAGGTTGTGCTGAGGTTCAGAACGTTAATGCCTCGCCTCAGGCTCTGATGGCAGAGCGTGCAAGTCACTCGGGTCTTGTCGGTAGGACATTGTTTAAAGAAGTGCCATGCCAGGGAACTCTTTGAAGCTGCCTTTGTGGGGCTGGGTCCCTGTTGGCGATGTCCAGTAGCAGGCGAACTCTGGGGGCGGCGGCTCGTCTGCTTTGGCCCCCTGCTCCCTCTTTGGCTTCGCTGTTGTCTCGGTCTCACCACTACCTCTTCCTCTGAACTGTGAAAGTCATCGCCACGACCTTCAGTCCATGTGGGGTCTAAGACCTTATCGTCCTCTGCATCGTCTTCCACCCAGTCTCCCTCCCTGACCTCCTCCTGTTCAGTCTGCACACTGCAAAAAGACGCGGCAGTGGGCACCTGTGTTTCGTCATCATCAGAGAGTCGGTGACTCTGCTGTGGTGGTATTCCCATGTCCTCTTCATCTGGAGACATAAGTGGTTGTGCGTCAGTGCATGGTATGTCTTCCTCCACTGGGGAAGGGCTAGGTGGACGCCCCTGGGAAACCCTGGAAGCAGAGTCTTCAAACAGAAGAAGAGACTGCTGCATAACTTGTGGCTCAGACCGTTTCCCTGATATGCTTGGGGGTGATGTGACAGACTGATGGGCTTGGTTTTCAGGTGCCACCTGTGCGCTTTCCGCAGAAGACTGGGTGGAAGACCATGTGGTGAACGTGCTGGAAGCACTGTCGGCCACCCAATCGATTAATGCCTGTACCTGCTCAGGCCTTACCATCCTAAGAGCGTCATTGGGCCCCACGAGATATTGCGGTACATTCTGAAAAAAATTCCCTCACTGGAATACTTTCAGTCTTTTGACTGTATGGATTACAGATGGAATGACTGTTATATGTGAGTACCGCTTTCTTTGACAGATTCTAGTATGGGTACATATATGTTTTCCCAACCCCAGCACATTAGTTTGCTAATTCCAGATGTATGAAACGCAGGCCTAACTGTATCTAGTATATTGAACGCCAGATAAACTAACTTGGCCTTTTTTAAATAAAAAAAATTCCCTCACTGGAATACTTTCAGTCTTTTGACTGTATGGATTACAGATGGAATGACTGTTATATGTGAGTACCGCTTTCTTTGACAGATTCTAGTATGGGTACATATATGTTTTCCCAACCCCAGCACATTAGTTTGCTAATTCCAGATGTATGAAACGCAGGCCTAACTGTATCTAGTATATTGAACGCCAGATAAACTAACTTGGCCTTTTTTAAATAAAATAAAAATTCCCTCACTGGAATACTTTCAGTCTTTTGACTGTATGGATTACAGATGGAATGACTGTTATATGTGAGTACCGCTTTCTTTGACAGATTCTAGTATGGGTACATATATGTTTTCCCAACCCCAGCACATTAGTTTGCTAATTCCAGATGTATGAAACGCAGGCCTAACTGTATCTAGTATATTGAACGCCAGATAAACTAACTTGGCCTTTTTTAAATAAAAAAAATTCCCTCACTGGAATACTTTCAGTCTTTTGACTGTATGGATTACAGATGGAATGACTGTTATATGTGAGTACCGCTTTCTTTGACAGATTCTAGTATGGGTACATATATGTTTTCCCAACCCCAGCACATTAGTTTGCTAATTCCAGATGTATGAAACGCAGGCCTAACTGTATCTAGTATATTGAACACCAGATAAACTAACTTGGCCTTTTTTAAATAAAAAAAAAATTCCCTCACTGGAATACTTTCAGTCTTTTGACTGTATGGATTACAGATGGAATGACTGTTATATGTGAGTACCGCTTTCTTTGACAGATTCTAGTATGGGTACATATATGTTTTCCCAACCCCAGCACATTAGTTTGCTAATTCCAGATGTATGAAACGCAGGCCTAACTGTATCTAGTATATTGAACGCCAGATAAACTAACTTGGCCTTTTTTAAATAAAAAAAATTCCCTCACTGGAATACTTTTAGTCTTTTGACTGTATGGATTACAGATGGAATGACTGTTATATATGAGTACCGCTTTCTTTGACAGATTCTAGTATGGGTACATATATGTTTTCCCAACCCCAGCACATTAGTTTGCTAATTCCAGATGTATGAAACGCAGGCCTAACTGTATCTAGTATATTGAACGCCAGATAAACTAACTTGGCCTTTTTTAAATAAAAAAAATTCCCTCACTGGAATACTTTCAGTCTTTTGACTGTATGGATTACAGATGGAATGACTGTTATATGTGAGTACCGCTTTCTTTGACAGATTCTAGTATGGGTACATATATGTTTTCCCAACCCCAGCACATTAGTTTGCTAATTCCAGATGTATGAAACGCAGGCCTAACTGTATCTAGTATATTGAACGCCAGATAAACTAACTTGGCCTTTTTTAAATAAAAAAAATTCCCTCACTGGAATACTTTCAGTCTTTTGACTGTATGGATTACAGATGGAATGACTGTTATATGTGAGTACCGCTTTCTTTGACAGATTCTAGTATGGGTACATATATGTTTTCCCAACCCCAGCACATTAGTTTGCTAATTCCAGATGTATGAAACGCAGGCCTAACTGTATCTAGTATATTGAACGCCAGATAAACTAACTTGGCCTTTTTTAAATAAAAAAAAAATTCCCTCACTGGAATACTTTATGGCTTTTCACTGTATGGATTACAGGTGGACTGGTATTAGTAGGGGTGACACAAGCACACCCAAGTCCCTGATGTAGGATTTCTATGGCACAGACCACTATTACAAGTGATTAATGGACGTTGGGAGAGATTGTGCTGCAGCACTAGTCCCAAGATGGCCGCCGCCTATCAGCCCAGTAACATGTGCCACAAAATGGTCTGCACAACCTTTAAAAAAAATAGCCTTGGACTGTGCTGCTAAATCGCTATTGGTCTGAATCCCAGGTGTAGATGTCTGACTTGTTTGGAGCTTTGGAATGCACACTGTGGCAGCTTCTGCTGCAGCACTACAAGTCGCAAAATGGCGGCCGGCGGTCAGCCCAGGTACATGTGGATGGAAAAATCACTCTGGCCACTCTAAAAATAGCCAATCCCTATCAAAAAAGCAGCTCAGCTGCAGTTGTTCAGATGAATCACAGGTGGAGGAGAGAAATTTGCTTCCAGTTATTCAATTATCCCTGCCTATTCTCGCCCTAGCATCAGCTGCGTCTATCCCTGTTCTATTCACATCGGGAGTGAGCACGTCCCGACGTGCGCACAAGCTTATAAAGAGGCTGAGTCACATGCTGCACTTGGCCAATCACAGCCTTGCCAATAGTAGGCATGGCTGCGATGGCATCTTAGGGCAAGTAGTATGATGCATGTTGATTGGCTGCTTTGCAGCCTTTCAAAATGCGCCAAAATACATGCCGAACGACGAACCCGAACTTTTACGAAAAAGTTTGGGTTCGGGTCCGTGTCACGAACACCCCAAAATTCGGTACGGACCCGAACTATGCTCGAACTGTTCGCTCAACACTAACCACTAATACATGCCAAAAAGGGCTTTAGAACATATAACTGCACCACTGAATGGCAAATAGGCCCTTACTTTTTTCCACTTATACACGCCACAAAAGGCTTTAGAACATATAACTGCACTGCAGAACGGCAAATAATATATATTTTTTTGCCATTAACCCCTTAAGGACTCAGCCCTATTTCACCTTAAGGACTTGGCCATTTTTTGCAAATCTGACCAGTGTCACTTTAAGTGCTCATAACTTTAAAACGCTTTGACTTACCCAGGCCGTTCTGAGATTGTTTTTTCGTCACATATTGTACTTCATGACACTGCTAAAATTGGGTAAAAAAGTTAATTGTTTTGCATAAAAAAATGCAATTTTTACTGAAAATTTTGAAAAATTAGCAAATTTTTAAGTTTCAGTTTCCTTTACCTCTGTAATACATAGTAATACCCCCAAAAATTGTGATGACTTTACATTCCCCATATGTCTAATTCATGTTTGTAGCATTTTGGGAATGATATTTTATTTTTTGGGGATGTTACAAGGCTTAGAAGTTTAGAAGCAAATTTTGAATTTTTTCAGAAATCTTCAAAATCCCTTTTTATGGACCAGTTCAGGTTTGAAGTCATATTGTGAGGCTTAGATAATAGAAACCTCCCAAAAATTACCCCATTCTAGAAACTACACCCCTCAAGGTATTCAAAACTTTTCAAACTTTATTAACCCTTTAGGTCTTCTACAAGAGTTAATGGCAGATGGAGAAACAATTTTGAAATTTCTATTTTTTGGAAAATTTTCCAATATAATCAATTTTTTCCAGGAGTAAAACAAGGGTTAACTGCCAAACAAAACTCAAAATGGGTTGCCCCGATTCTGTAGTTGCAGAAACACCCCATACATATGTAGTCGTAAACTACTGTTTGGCCGAACAGGAGCACATAGAAGGAGGGGAACACCATATGGTTTTTGGAAGGCAGATTTTGCAGGACTGGTTTTGTTTATACCATGTCCCATTTGAAGCCCCCTGTTGCACCCCTAGAATAGAAATTTCAAAAAAGTTACTCCATCTAAGAAAGTACACCCCTCAATCTATTCAAAACTGGGTTTACAAACTTTGTTAACCCTTTAGGTGTTCCACAAGAGTTAATGGCAGATGGAGAAACAATTTTGAAATTTCTATTTATTGGAAAATTTTCCAATATAATCAATTTTTTCCAGGAGTAAAACAAGGGTTAACTGCCAAACAAAACTCAAAATGGGTTGCCCCTATTCTGTAGTTTTCAGAAACACCCCATATGTGGTCGTAAACTACTGTTTGGCCGAACGGGAGCACATAGAAGGAGGGGAACACCATATGGGTTTTGGAAGGCAGATTTTGCAGGACTGGTTTTGTTTATACCATGTCCCATTTGAAGCCCCCTGTTGCACCCCTAGAATAGAAATTTCAAAAAAGTGACTCCATCTAAGAAAGTACACCCCTCAAGCTATTCAAAACTGGGTTTACAAACTTTGTTAACCCTTTAGGTGTTCCACAAGAGTTAATGGCAGATGGAGAAACAATTTAGAAATTTCTATTTTTTGGAAAATTTTCCAATATAATCAATTTTTTCCAGGAGTAAAACAAGGGTTAACTGCCAAACAAAACTCAAAATGGGTTGCCCCGATTCTGTAGTTTGCAGAAACACCCCATATGTGGTCGTAAACTACTGTTTGGCCGAACGGGAGCACATAGAAGGAGGGGAACTCCATATGGGTTTTGGAAGGCAGATTTTGCAGGACCGGTTTTGTTTATACCATGTCCCATTTGAAGCCCCCTGTTGCACCCCTAGAATAGAAATTTCAAAAAAGTGACTCCATCTAAGAAAGTACACCCCTCAAGCTATTCAAAACTGGGTTTACAAACTTTGTTAACCCTTTAGGTGTTCCACAAGAGTTAATGGCAGATGGAGAAACAATTTTGAAATTTCTATTTTTTGGAAAAGTTTCCAATATAATAAGTTTTTTCCAGGAGTAAAACAAGAGTTAACTGCCAAACAAAACTCAAAATGGGTTTCCCCGATTCTGTAGTTTGCAGAAACACCCCATATGTGGTCGTAAACTACTGTTTGGCCGAACGGGAGCACATAGAAGGAGGGGAACACCATATGGGTTTTGGAAGGCAGATTTTGCAGGACTGGTTTTGTTTATACCATGTCCCATTTGAAGCCCCCTGTTGCACCCCTAGAATAGAAATTTCAAAAAAGTGACTCCATCTAAGAAAGTACACCCCTCAAGGTATTCAAAACTGGGTTTACAAACTTTGTTAACCCTTTAGGTGTTCCACAAGAGTTAATGGCAGATGGAGAAACAATTTAGAAATTTCTATTTTTTGGAAGATTTTCCATTTTAACCCTTACTGGAAAAAATGGGTTAACAGCCAAACAAAACTCAAAATGGGTTGCCCTGATTCTGTAGTTTGCAGAAACACCCCATATGTGGTCGTAAACTACTATTGGGCTAAACGGCAGGACATAGAAGAAGGGGAACGTCATATGGTTTTTGGAAGGCAGATTTTGCTGGACTGGTTTATTTACACCATGTACCCTTTCAAGCCCCCTGATGCACCCCTAGAGTAGAAACTCCATAAAAGTGACCCCATCTAGGAAACTACGGGATAAGGTGGTTGTTGTTTTGGGACTATTTTAGGGGTAAATATGATTTTTGGTTGCTCTATATTACTCTTTTTTGAGGCAATGTAACAAAAAAAAAATCTAAAATTGTTTCTACATTCGCTATTTAGTTTTGTGGAACACCTAAAGGGTTAACATAGTTTGTAAAGTAACTTTTGAATACCTTGAGGGGTGTAGTTTCTTAGATGGGGTCACTTTTTTGGAGTTTCTAGTCTAGGCTACATCAGGGGGGCTTCTAATGGGACATGGTGTCAAAAAAAAAACTGTCCATCAAAATCTGCCTTCTAGAAACTATATGGAGTTCCCTTCGTTCTATGCCCTGCCGTGCGGCTATATAGCCATTTACGACCACATATGGGGTGTTTCTGCAAACTACAGAATCAGGGCCATAAATATTGAGTTTTGTTTGGCTGTTAACCCTTGCTTTATTACCGGCAAAAAGGATTCAAATGGAAATTTTGCCCAAAAATGGGTGTTTTGGCACAGTTTTTATTTTATATTTTTAACACCGTTCATCCGAGGCGTTTGGGCAAAAGTTATTTTTATAGCGACGACTTTTACGCACGCGACGATGCCCAATATGTATGGTTCTCAGACTTTAGAGACACTAAGCAGGCATCCTAAAAACTGCGGCCCTCCAGATGTTGTAAAACTACAATTCCCACCATGCCCTGCTGATGGCTGTAGGTTGTCTGGGCATGCTGGGAGTTATAGTTTTAAAACATCTGGAGGGCCGCAGTTTGAGGATGCCTGCACTAAAACTAATATTTTTGGGGGAAAAAAAAATTGTTTCCGTGTCTCCAAAGTCTGAGAGCCATAGTTTTTTATGTTCTCTAGTGGACTGTTGGGGATTATAAAAATTTTGTACTCCATGTAAGTGTGATACTCCCTGAAGCAATCGATAACGCAGAGGCCCGGATGATCGGAGCAAGTGTCGCACTGAGTGGTGGTGTCCTTCCGTATCCCCCTCCTGCGACACACGCTGCACTTTTTTGGGGTTCGTCCCTTCTTTCCAGTATGGGGGACCACACCTGGAAAGTGTTAGCCAGGGACGATCTGGGCGCCTCCAATTTCCGAGGTACTCCGGCCTGCTCTTTCCCGGTCCGAAAAGATCAGGTCCTTGAGGACTGCCTCATAGAATTGGAGGAATGTCCCTGTGCTGCCAGCGTTTCGGGATAGTACAAAAGAGTTGTACATGGCAACCTGCACCAAGTAGACCGCAACTTTTTTGTACCATGCCCGGGTTTTGCGCATGGCGTTATATGGCGTGAGGACTTGATCAGAGAGATCAACTCCTCCCATATACCGATTGTAGTCGACGATACAATCGGGCTTGAGGACCGTTGCCGCGGTACCTCGCACAGGGACAGGGGTGGTGCTGTTACCGTGGATTGTGGACAGCATAAGGACATCCCTCTTGTCCTTATACCTGACCAGCAACAGGTTTCCACTGGTAAGGGCACGGGTCTCACCCCTGGGGATAGGTACCTGGAGGGGGTAGGCAGGGAGGCCGTGTTGATTTTTCCGCACGGTCCCACAAGCGAACGTGGATCTGGCGGCAAGGGACCTGAACAAGGGAATGCTGGTATAAAAGTTGTCCACGTACAAGTGGTAACCGTTATCCAGCAGTGGGTACATAAGGTCCCACACGAGTTTCCCGGTAACACCCAGAGTGGGGGGACATTCTGATGGTTGAATCCGGGAATCTCGCCCACACGAAATTTGTAAGTGTACCCTGAGGTACTCTCACAAATTTTGTATAGCTTCACGCCATACCTCGCCCGCTTTGTGGGAATATATTGGCGGAAACTGAGTCTCCCCTTGAACGCAACGAGAGACTCATCAACCGCGACCTCCCTTCCAGGTACGTAGGCCTGCTGAAATGTGGCCCCAAAGTAATCGATGACTGGCCGTATCTTATACAGCCGGTCATTGGCAGGATCACCTTGAGGTGGACATGCTGCATTATCGGAATAATGCAGACATTTCCGGGTGGCCTCAAACCGGGGACGTGTCATGACCATACTGTACAGTGGGGTCTGGTATAGGACATCCCCACTCCAGTATTGCCTGACACTGGGTTTTTGGACTAGACCCATATGCAGCACGAGGCCCCAAAATGTCCTCATCTCGGCTGCACTGACCGGCGTCCAGCCACCGGGTCTAGCCAAAAATGAGCCTGGGTTTTGAGCGACGAACTGTTGGGCGTACAGATTCGTCTGCTCCACCATCAGATTCACCAGTGGGTTACTGAAAAAAAGTAAAGTAGTCAATTTCAGTGAAGCCCACTGTGGGAATCTGGATTCCAGGATTGCCAGCAAAATCCGGAATCTCAGGCTCAAAGTCCACTGGGGGACACCAACTAAGTTCATCGGCAGGGGGCTCCGGTGGGCTTATTTGGTGGGCCGGGAAACCAGTACGAACCCCAGGGCGGCTCGTACTAGGGTGGGCCACAGGATCCCTAGCATGTGGGGCCCCTGGCTCCGCCTGGCGGCGTCTCCGCCGCCTTGGTGGCTCATCGTCATCAGATGATGATGAGGAGGATGCGGATGATAAAAGGAACGTGGGGTCATCCTCATCCTCACTGGGGCTCTCAGAGTCGGAGGCAATCTGGGCGTATGCCTACTCGGCCGAGAACATCCGGCGGGCCATGGGTGTGTGTGCGTGTATGTGTGCGTGTGTGGAAAACTTTATTATATGTGCGTGTGTGTGGGGGCAACGGGTGTTCGCGTACTAAAAAAGGCAAAAAAAGAAAGGGCAAGTGTTAGGAAAAAAAAAGTTCAAACTTGCTGATCAGCGGTACAATGCTGATCAGCGGTCGGTGGGGTGGTGGGGCGGGTGATGCGCTAACAGTGGACGGACGCTATAAAAGTGCCGGCCAGTCAGCGCACGCAAAAAAAAAAAAAAAGTGGTGGTAAGGGGGCTGGTGGTCAGGGTAGGGGGGGGGGGGGCTGGTGGTGGGGGCTGGTTGTGGGGAAGAGGGGTGGGGGTCTGGTGGTGGGGGGGTCTGGTGGGGGGGGCAAGTGGCAGGGGGGGGTCTGGGGTCTGATGGATGGATCAAAGAAAGTTTGGAAATAAAATTATTATTATTTTTTTTTTCTAACTAACTTTTCCCTTCTTTCCCTGCCTAATGGTGCCTCTCCCTCACTGACCCTAACCTACCTGGGTGGCGATGGGTGCAGGAGGGTGATGGATGCCGATTAGGGGGACACAGGAGCTGCTGCTGGACGGTGCTGTACGGTCAGGGTGCTGGACAGGAAGAGGAGGGAGAGAGGAGTGCAGGAAGTTTGAATCTCGCGCCTCTCTCCCCTGCACCAATCAGCACCCTGGACAGCAGGCATCAGCACCAGGGCCAGCACCGCCTCTTCAAATCCTCGGACTGCGATAGCTGGTGTATAATTACGCCACCGATCGCAGTCTTTTTCCGGTTCATCGGGTCACAGGACACCCGAATGGACCGGAAACGCAGAAAACCGCAGGTCTGAATTGACCTGCGGTTTTCTGCGATCGTCGATGTGGGGGGGTCAAATGACTCCCCCCTGCATTGTTACAGGATGCCGGCTAAATGATTTCAGCCGAAATCCCGTTCCGAATAACCCCTGGGGCGCTGGAATACTGATTTCAAGTTAGGGCATACCGGTACGTCCTGAGTCCTTAAGGACTCGGGAAATAGGGCGTACCGATACGCCCTGCGTCCTTAAGGGGTTAATACACTCCAAAAAGAGCTTTAGCACATATAACTGCACCGCTGAACGGCAAATAAGCCCTTACTTTTTTCCACTTATAAACGCTACAAAAATCTTTAGAACATGTAAATACACCGCTGAACGGTAAATGATATATATTTTTTTGCCACTAATGTACGCCAAAAATAACATATAACTGCACCGCTGAAAGGCAAATAGGCTCTTATTTTTTTCCACTTATACATGCCACAAAAGGCTTTAGAACATATAACTGCACCACTGAACGGCAAATAATATATATTTTTTTGCCACTAATACACGCCAAAAAGGGCTTTAATTTTCTCACTTTAGCTCACAACAGCAAATATTTTTTTTGTGCCACTAATACTCGCCAAAAAGGGCTTTAATTTTCTCACTTTAGCACACAACAGCAAATACTTTTTTTGTACCACTAATACACGCCAAAAAGGACTTTAGAACATATAACTGCACTGCTGAATGGCAAATAGGCCCCTACTTTTTTCCACTTATACAAGCCACAAAAGGAGTTAGAACATATAACTGCACTGCAGAACGGCAAATAATATATATTTTTTTGCCATTAACCACTTACCGCACACGTAACGCCGAAAGGCGTCATCTCTGCGGCGCTCTCAGGCTACACTAACGGCGATTGGCGTCATCTCGCGTGAGCCGAGATTTCCTGTGAACGCGCGCACACAGAACGCATAGTGCACAAGTTCTTCTGCAGCCTGCCGGCCGCGATCATTGGCTGTCAGGCTGTAGATTTTTGAATCGACGAATGAAATGCTTATATCAGACGCTATTTTGAAAATAGCGTCTGATATAACTGCTGCCTGGTCCTCTGGTGGTCCCTTTTGCTTGGATCGACCACCAGAGGACACAGGCAGCTCAGTAAGTAGCACCAAATCACCACACTACACATTAGACATTACCCTGTTATTTATTTAACCCCTTATTTAGCACCTGATCGCCCATATTAGACTCCCTGATCACCCTGATCACCCCCTTGTCCACCCCCCTGTCATTGATCACCCCCCTGTAAGGGTCCCTTATCACCGCCAGTTAGTTAGCCACTTGTTAGGTAGTTTAGCGCCCACCGCACCGCAGTCACTGATTAGTCGCTGATTAGCATCATCGCTGTCGCTAATCAGCACTAGTACTATATAGTATCTGTAAGTGATCAATACTGATCGCAATCAGATCTATATAAGTACATTAGGGTCACCTTAGGTTCTACAAAAAACGCAGTGTTCACCCGATCAGGCCTGATCTTGTGCCCACACTTGCGTTCAGTCCGCCCCGCCGCAGTGACAGAATATTTTTTTTTCTGATCACTGCAAAAACACTGTAGAATCGCTGCGCCGCTATAAAGATCACTTTTGAGCTTTTTGGATCTTTATTAGCGGTCGCAGCTTTACTTCGCAAGCACTCCATTTTGCTAGGTAGGTTTGCTCTTTTTCCTGGGTAGTCTCAGAGGAATACCCCCTAAATTTAGTGAACCCAAAATGTCAAACAAGGGGTATTCCGCTGAAGAGGCCTACAGGATTCTGGCCCTGATGGATGAAAGCGATGGGGACGACTCACCCGCTGAATCCAGTGGTTCAGAATATGAACCTGTAGACAGCAGTGGCACTCTAACCGCTAGTGAAGATGACGAGGTAGAGGTCCCTGCTACGGCCAGACGTACCCGATCCCATGTCAGGGTTCTGCCTACCCTGCATGATGACCCTCATTTGCAGCAGAGTGGTGCTAGCGCTGATCTTGTTTATGGTGCGGCATACACCAGCAGCGCAGCACATCCTGGACCTTCTACCAGCACTGCCGTATTCCCTGGTGAAGTGGCGAGCACCAGAAGGGCAGTTCCAGCTGGTACGGTGGCACGTGCAGTAACTCCCCTGTCGCAGCCACAGCGTTCACAGGCCCGTAGAACCCTTAGTCTCCCAGAGGAGCTGGCAAATCCCAATTGGCACTCCCGTGCTTCCGCCGCACCCGTATTGCCCCCTTTCACCGCCCAGTCTGGAGTTCGCGTGGAGACGGCTCATTTAGGATCGGCCCTTCAGTTTTTTGAGCTGTTCTTCACCGCGGATCTCTATGACCTAGTTGTGGCAGAAACCAACCGCTACGCCACACAGTTTATTACCGCCAATCCGGAAAGCTTCTATGCCCAGCCTTTCCGGTGGAAACCAGTCACCGTTTCCGAGTTAAAAAATTTTTTGGGCCTTCTCCTCAGCATGGGTCTAACAAAAAAAAATGTATTGCGGTCATATTGGTCTAAAGACCCAATACATTACATGCCCATGTTCTCTGCTGCAATGTCTAGGGCACGTTTTGAGGCCATCATGTGCTTTATGCATTTTACGGACAATAGCACCTGTCATCCAAGAGGCCACCCTCCTTATGACCGGCTCCATAAAATTCGGCCCCTCATAGACCATTTGTCATCCAGATTTGCAGATGCGTATACCCCTAATCAAAACATCTGCATAGACGAGTCCCTAGTACATTTTACCGGGCGCCTTGGCATAAAACAGTACATCCCCAGCAAGCGCGCCCGTTATGGGGTCAAACTGTATAAGCTCTGTGAAAGGGCCACAGACTATACATATCGTTTTAGGGTCTATGAGGGAAAAGACTCAAAACTGGAGCCGGTCGGATGTCCTGACTACCTGGGAGCAGTGGCAAGATTGTCTGGGACTTGGTGTCACCCTTACTCCACAAGGGGTACCACTTATACGTGGACAATTTTTACTCAAGCGTGGCCCTCTTTCGGCACTTACATCTAGTCGGAATTCAATGCTGTGGCACCGCGCGACCTAGTCGCCGGGGCTTCCCCCAACGGCTCGTTAGTACCCGACTTGCACGGGGGGAGAGGGCTGCCTTGTGTGACCAAGAACTGCTTGCGGTGAAGTGGAGGGACAAGAGGGACGTTTACCTTCTGTCCACCATTCACGCAGACACGACTGTCCAAATTGAACGGGTAACTGGAGTCATTGTGAAACCCCTCTCTGTCCATGACTATAACCTTAACATGGGAGGGGTGGACTTCAATGACCAGATGTTGGCTCCCTATTTAGTTTCCCGACGCACCAGACGCTGGTATAAAAAGGTGTCTGTTTATTTAATTCAATTGGCGATGTATAATAGTTTTGTTCTCTACAGTAAGGCTGGGAGAACAGGATCCTTCCTAAAATTCCAGATCATTTCAGAACTCCTGTATCCAGGAGGGTCCGTGCCCCAAGGCCCTGATGTAGTGAGCCGGCTACATGGCAGACACTTCCCGTCTGTCTATCCTGGTACCCCAACTCAACGTTCCCCAAGAAAAAGATGTCGTGTCTGCAGCAGGGCTGGAATAAGGCGTGACACCACCTTTTTTTGTCCTGACTGTCCTGACCAGCCTGCCCTATGCATAGGGGAGTGTTTCCGCAAGTTCCACACTCAGGTACACTATTAGTGTAGGGATCGCGTGACACAGGACAGGCACACAGGGCTATTAGGGCCCTTTCACACAGAGCTGCCACAAACCTCTCCTTTCACCTGGGACAAAGTGCATAATGTACTTCGCCACATCTCTGGGCGATTTGCGCTTTGCACATTGTCCCATGGGGAAGGAGAGGTTTGTCCTATAAAGGTAAAAAAAATATTAAAAAAATATAAAATCACCGGTAAGCAAAAAAGTTATTGTTCTGTTTCAAAAGTTTATAAAAGTTAATGTTCTCTAAAGTTAATGTTAATAAATTTATTGCGTTGCTGCCTGTTTTTTTTTTTTTTTTTTTTACCTTCTAGGTGGACCAAGCGATCAAGCAGCTGCAGCACTGATGTGCATTCTGACAGAAGCATTGCGCTGCTGTCAGATTACACACAAGTCGGTGTATGCGGCGCTGCAAGACGAGATTTCTCCTCTGCAGTAAAAGATACGTTTGCCGAGGCATATGAGCTGAGGAGGCGGCGGTGTTTATATACTTTGGCAAACACTTTGTATATATAAAAAAAATTAAAAAATCCCGGCAATGATTTATTTATCCACATCGATTGATGTGAATGGATAAATCTGGTTTGCCAGGGCATACGAGCTAAGTGGGTATGGATGTTGGGCGGAGCTCCTATGTCCTGGCAGACGCCTTTCCCCTCCTTTTTCTTTTTGGCAGAGATTTTTTCATCCACATTGATCGATGCGAATGAAGAAATCTGTGCCGTTCATTTTTTCTTTCAGCCCAGAGGCTGAACGGAAAAAAAAAATCTCATTACCCGTATGCTCAATATAAGGAGAATAGCAGAAACTCATAATGCTGGCCATACATGTAATGACTGCGGAGACCCTCAAATGCCAGGGCAGTACAAACACCCCACAAATGACCCCATTTTGGAAAGAAGACACCCCAAGGTATTCGCTGAGGGGCATATTGAGTCCAGGAAAGATTGAAATTTTTGTCCCAAGTTAGCGGAAAGGGAGACTTTGTGAGAAAAAACGAAAAAAATCAATTTCCGCTAACTTGTGCCAAAAAAAAAAAATTTCTTTGAACTCGCCATGCCCCTCATTGAATACCTTGGGGTGTCTTCTTTCCAAAATGGTGTCACATGTGGGGTATTTATACTGCCCTGGCATTTTAGAGGCCCTAAAGCGTGAGAAGAAGTCTGGGATCCAAATGTCTAAAAATGCCCTCCTAAAAGGAATGTGGGCCCCTTTGCGCATCTAGGCTGCAAAAAAGTGTCACACATGTGGTATCGCCGTACTCAGGAGAAGTTGGGGAATGTGTTTTGGGGTGTCATTTTACATATACCTATGCTGGGTGAGATAAATATCTTAGTCAAATGCCAACTTTGTATAAAAAAATTGGAAAAGTTGTCTTTTGCCAAGATATTTCTCTCACCCAGCATGGGTATTCCGTGGCGAGTTCCTAGAATTTTTTATTTTTTGTCACAAGTTAGTGGAAAATGATGATTTTTTAAAAAAAAAAATTTTCTTACAAAGTCTCATATTCCACTAACTTGTGACAAAAAATAAAAACTTCCATGAACTCACTATGCCCATCACGAAATACCTTGGGGTGTCTTCTTTCCAAAATGTGGTCACTTGTGGGGTAGTTATACTGTCCTGGCATTCTAGGGGTCCAAATGTGTGGTAACAAGCTTGAAATCAAAATGTGTAAAAAATGCACTGTGAAATCCGAAAGGTGCTCTTTGGAATGTGGGCCCCTTTGCCCACCTAGGCTGCAAAAAAGTGTCACACATGTGGTATCTCCGTACTCGGGAGAAGTTGGGGAATGTGTTTTGGGGTGTCATTTTACATATACCCACTTATACACGCCACATTTTTTTTTTATCAAAGACATGTAGAACAATAAATTTAGAGCAAAATTTATATATGGATGTCGTTTTATTTGCAAAATTTTACAACTGAAAGTGAAAAATTTCATTTTTTTGCAAAAAAATCGTTAAATTTCGATTAATACCAAAAAAAGTAAAAATGTCAGCAGCAATGAAATACCACCAAATGAAAGCTCTATTAGTGAGAAGAAAAGGAGGTAAAATTCATTTGGGTGGTAAGTTGCATGACCGAGCAATAAACCGCTAAAGTTGTGGAGTGCCGATTTGTAAAAAAAGGGCCTGGTCTTTAGGGGGGTATAAACCTGTGGTCCTTAAGTGGTTAATACATGCCAAAAAGCGCTTTAGAACATATAACTGCACCGCTGAACGGTAAATAAGCCCTTACTTTTTTCCACTTATACACGCCACAAAAAGCTTTAGAACATATAACTGCATCGTTGAATGGTAAATAATATATATTTTTTTGCCACTAATGCACGCCAAAAAGAACATATAACTGAACCGCTGAAAGGCAAATAGGCCCTTATTTTTTTCCACTTATACATGCCACAAAAGGCTTTAGAACATATAACTGCACCGCTGAACGGCAAATAATATATATTTTTTTGCCACTAATACTCGCCAAAAAGGGCTTTAATTTTCTCTCTTTAGCACACAACGGCAAATACTTTTTTTGTGCCACTAATACACGCCAAAAAGTGCTTTAGAACATAGCTGCACAGCTGAACAGCAAATAGGCCCTTACTTTTTTCCACTTATACACACCACAAAAAGCTTTAGAACATATAACTGCACAGCTGAACGGCAAATAATATATATTTTTTTGCCACTAATACATGCCAAAAAGGGCTTTAGAACATATAACTGCACCGCTGAACGGCAAATAGGCCCTTACTTTTTCCACTTATGCAAGCCACAAAAGGCTTTAGAACATATAACTGCACCGCTGAACGGCAAATAGGCCCTTACTTTTTTCCACTTATGCAAGCCATAAAAGACTTTAGAACATATAACTGATAACTGCACCGCAGAACGGCAAATAATATTTTTTTTTTTGCCAATAATACATGCCAAAAAGGGCTTTAGAACATATAATTGCACCGCTAAAAAAGGCAAATATATATATTTATTGCCACTAATACACTCCAAAAAGGGCTGTAATTTTCTCACTTCACCACACAACAGCTAATAAGCCCTTTTTTCCCCACTAATACAAGTCAAAAATGCTTTAGAACATATAACTGCACCGCACAAGGGCAAATAAGACATAGAAATATTTCCTTGTAATAAAAACTGTTAATGGCTGTAACAAACAGCATTTGCACCCCAATAACAAGAACGGTTTGCTGGAATTATAGAACTGTATAATGGCAATTTAGATCCCCAGTCAGTGCAGCAAGGTATAATAGGATTGTTCCTATTACCCAGGCTGTAAACTCCCCTACTGAACCCTGTTCTGCTTTAATACTGTGGAATAATTCCTCCCTATCCTTTCCCTGAACTTCTATACAGCAAAATAAAAGTTTTAAAGTCTTTTCTACCACTGTCCCTAGCGCCTGCTGACGTCTCTCCCTGTACTAAGTACACTGGAAAATGGCTGAATCCAAGATGGCTGAGGCCATTTATAAGGCTGTGCATCACAGGGTTGGCTGGCTGATGATTGGCTGCATGCATGGCATTGTGGGTGATCCCTCATTCCCAGAGTTCCTTGCTCCATGTCCTATCATGTGCAGCAGCCTCTTTAGGGGAAAATGCGATTCGTTACCACGAAATTCAGATTCAAAAATTTTCCTGAAATTCAGATCAAATTCCACTTCATCAACTTTGATTCGCTCATCTCTATTCATGAGTCCACCATCAGGAGGACATTGAACAATAATGGTGTGCATGGCAGGATTCCATGGAGTTACTGCTCTCCAAAAAGAACATTGCTGCCTGTCTGCAGTTTGCTAAAGATCACCTGGCCTTTCTGCTGCCTGAGGTGAACATTTAAATGACACCCAATCCCCATGCCTAATTCTCAACCTAACCTCTTCCCTCCTAACATTAAATGCAGAACTACAAAACATACAAGATAATACAGTGCCACATGCCTCTTACATCCAGTGTTTTCTCCTCTGATATTCTCTTTCCTCATCTCCTACTTTCACACAGACCACTATGATAATTTCTTTCAGCCATGTCTCATCTCTGCAGAATTTGACAAACAGACATCTTAGTTTCCTACTTTCCATCATTCTCCCCACCTTCTGAAAACTCCTTCCCACCACCCTAATTCTGTGCCCACTCTGCTCCTCAATACTATACTGCAGAAACAGTATCCCTGAAAATACTAAAACCACACATATAGTGCCTCCTTCAATAATTATTGGCATGCAGTGCCCTAAAAATAACTGTGCCCACTGTCCCCCACACTAACAGTGCTCCCCAAAGTTCAACTAATAATAATAATTCTCTGCCAAAGTGCACTTAGTATTACTAGTGCCCCTACAGAGCCCCCAACAGTAATAATGTCTCCACTCTAACCAAAAGTAATAATGCTCCCATGGTGGCCATTATAGTTATCATGTTCCCCATAGTCCCCCAGTAGCAAGACAACTCACCATAATACCCCCAGTAGTAACAGTTATCCTTATAATGTGTGGCAGTACAAAAATGGCCCTTTATAATGTGCACTAGTACAAAAAATACCCCCTTATAATGTGGGCCAGTATAAAAATGGCCCCTTATATTGTGCGCCAGTGTAAAAAAAAGATCATTATAATGTGTGCCAGTACAAAAAATGTCCCCATTGTGTGCCAGTACAAAAAATACCCCCTCTTAGTGCCCCCAGTAGAGCCAGTGTCCCAAATGAGCCCCCATAATGTGAGCCAATAAAAAATATTCCTATATACTGCCCCCAGTAGATGCACCTATAGTGCTCCTCTGCCCCTTCCCATAGTGTCCCCCATAATGTGTGCCAGTATAATATGTCCTGATATAGAGCCCCCAGTAGAAGCCCCCATGGTGTTTCTCTCTCCTCTTCCACACAGAGCCCCCCATAATGTGTGCCAATATCTAATGCCCCAGAATATGCCTCCATAGTGCTCCTCTCTCCCTTCCCCATATTGGCCAGCAGGATGGTGTCAAGTGGAAAAAATAAACACATATACTTCCCTCCATGCAGCTGTCAGCAATGCAGTGCTGTGACATAATCTGTCCGGCTCAGGCGGTATGATGATGATAATGTCTTGCACCAACTGCATTGGTCTCCCATTACCTCACCTTGCCTAATTGGTGGTGTGGCTGTGCTGGACAAGCCAGAAGGCTATTGGAAGAATATTTTGTGGGTGGATGAGACCAAAATAGAACTTTTTGGCTCAAATGATAAGGGTTATGTTTGGAGAAAGAAAAACACTGCATTCCATGATAAAAAAAAACTTCCCAGATGTGAAACTCATTGGTGGTAGTATCATGGTTTGGTCCTTTATTGTTGCATCTGGGCCAGGATGGATTGCCATCATTGATGGAACAATAAATTTTGAATTATACCAGCCTATTCTAAAGGAAAATTTCGGGACATCTGTCCATAAGCTGAATCTCAAGAGAATGGAGGTCATGCAGCAAGACAAGGACTCTAAGAACTCGTTTTTTTTTTTTTTAACAATGGTTAAAGAAGAACAAAAGTGAAAGTTTTGAAATAGCCAAGTCCTGACCTTAATCCGATAGAAATGTTGTGGAAGGACCTGAAGCAAGCAGTTCATGGCAGAAAACCCACCAACATAACAGAGTCAAAGCTGTTTGTACATAGGAATGGGCAAAAATTCCCCCAAGCTGATGTGCAGAACTATTCAAGAATTATTGGAAACGTTTACTTGCAGTTATTGCTGCAAAAGGGGGTCACACCAGATACTGAGAGAAAAGGTTCACATACTTTTGCTACTCACATGTGATATTGGATCATTTTCCTCTATAAATAAATGACCAAGTCTAATATTTACGACTCATTTGTTTGATTTTGTTTTCTTTATTTACGTATGTGAAAATCTAATGTAGTTTTAGGTCAAATACTGAATATGCAGAAATATAGACAATTCTGAAGGGTTCATAAACTAAGCACCCACACACATATGTAATGTTTCACACATACAGTCTGGGGCTCCATGCAAGATCTTGCCTTGTGGGGTAAGGATGATTCTGAGAAAGGTCTGGAATCAGCCCAGAACTACACGGGAGGACCTGGTCAGTGACCTAAAGAGAACTGGGACCACAGTCTCAAAGATTATCGTTAGTAACACACTACAGCGTCATGGATTAATATCCTGAAGGTCCCCCTGCTCATGCCAGCACATGTCCAGGCTCGTTTGAAATTCACCAATGACCATCTGGATGATGGGGAAGGTCATGTGGTCAGATGAGACCAAAATAGAACTTTTTGGTATCAACTCCACTCGCATTGTTTGGAGGAAGAAGAAGGATGAGTACAACCCTAAGAACAGCGCCCCAACTGTGAAGGATGGGGGGGAAACATCATACTTTGGGGGTGCCTTTCTGCAAGGCGGACAACAACCTCCTTTCCTCAGTAAAAGATATATAAATATACTTAATCACCAGTCCGCAAAAAACAGCTGCAGGTCCGAGGAGTGTTGTGGGGTAGATTACACTTTTAAAGAATGTACATAAAGGTTCGGACCGCGCGTATCATAAATATACGGTATAAAACAGATTCTTTTTTCTTCCTCCCTTCAAAAAGTTACCAAGGTCTGCAGATCTCCTACTGATGGATATCCTGCAACTTACAAAGAAAAACAATAGTGTAGATCCGTAGGTTTAAACTGCCCTGTGGTGCACAGATTGTACTTACACGGCACTCCACCAATATCAAGCGTATCACAGATATCCTCTGTAAACTGGTTGGTTCTCCGCAGGGAAGATGCATGCTCACACGCTGTTACACAGGGCTCAACCATGGATTAAATAACAGCATACACCTGGTGAGTCTACTGGGATTCCCAACTTCTTTGGTTCAAAATTTTAATTTTTTTTGGTTCAAAATTTTCTATGGATACAAGTTGCTCCCACCATAGTGAAGCTCCGATAACTCATTTAAAAAGTTTATTAGTACATACTTACAAACATGCACTTTAAAATCGCATTAAAATCCCAGCGTCTTTTTCCTCCTCTGTTTTTTCTATCACTTAACCCTATACTTGTATCCATTAGTACTGAATGGGAAAAAAACGCAGTGCTCTTGATCCTAATTCACATGGTGATGGTTGTTTCACCAACTTCTATGGTTATTTTAAAACAGCTTGAAGGTCGAATGGCACTATGTACTAATTTATTCTGCAAATTCTGTGCTCTTTTATAAATGACCAGTGGTTGTGCGGGAATTACAGGTCCGAGTACTGGATCATTCTTCAGAATAGGCCAGTTTTTTTTTATTGCGTTTTTTAGTTCCCCAGAGCATTGTGTGAACTGGGTTATAAAGGAGAAACGGAAATCTATTGTTTTCTTCTCTATTTTTGGGTCATTATGGGTCTCTTCTCTTTGCTTCATTGTATCTATTATACATCTTTCCAATTTTTCACTCTCATATCCTTTTTCTAGGAAGCGTTCTTTTATTTTCTTGCTTTGTTCTTTAAACATAGCTGTGTCAGAGCAGTTGCGGTGGATTCTCTGGACCTGTCCCTTAGGTATATTCTGGAGCCAAGGGGCATAATGGCAGCTGGTTAAATCTATGTACCCGTTGACATCGGTGGGCTTGAAAAAGGTCTTGGTCTTAAAATTTCCCTCTTCTATATATATAGTTAGGTCCAGAAAATCCACCGAAACCGCACTAACAGTGCTAGTGAAGCTGAGATTCGATTCATTATTTTCTAGACCCCCAATAAACGTCTCTAGCTGATTTTTTTCTCCTTCCCATATCACCAGGCAATCGTCTATATATCTTTTCCAGATTTTTAATGTCCCACTTTTTTTGCATTTATTCACCTTGGGGTCAATATAATAAGGATGGATGAGTATAACCCTAAGAACAGCGCCCCAACCGTGAAGGATGGGGGGGAAACATCATACTTTGGGGGTGCCTTTCTGCAAGGCGGACAACAACCTCCTTTCCTCAGTAAGAGCATTGAAGATGGGTCGTTGCTGGGTGTTCCTGCATAACAATGACCTGAAACACACAGCCAAGGCAACTAAGAAGTGGCTCTATAAGAAGCATTTCAAGGTCTTGGAGAGGCCTAGCCAATCTCCAGACCCGAACCCAATCGAAAATCTTTGGATGTAATAAATTGCGAATTAATTATTTACAAATCATACAAAGTGATTTTCTGGATTTTTTTTGATTCTGTCCCTCACAGTTGCAGTGTATTTACAATATAAATTACAGACCTCTCCATTCTTTGTAGGTGGGAAAACATACAAAATCGCCAGTGTATGAAATACTTATTTTCTCCATTGTATATATGCATGTAGACACAATGTACACATATACAGATGACACACAGACATGTCAGGAGAACTGACAACGCTTCTTGAATACTGGCTGTGTGAAGGGAAGCAGGCAATATAGAGCTAGGCATCAGAAAAAATGGATCTCTGACTACTATAAAGATACATTATGAATTTCACCAGTACATCATTTTGGACCTACGTGCAAAAACACATATATACACAGGACATATGCAAACAATTTTTTACGCCTACCTTAATATATGTACCACATACCACGATGCTGCATACATCACTGAATTTGTGAGAAAGTGAAGAAATAATGTAAAGTAAGTAGTAAATAAGCGGGTACTTACATGGTGTTTCTGAAAACACTGAGGTATTAGCATAATACCATATACTTAGTATAATTTGATGCATAATGATTCCATGATATGATCCAAATGAGTATGATGTGAGCACCATTACACTCTCTGCTTCTAACATTTCCTTCTGAAATGTCTGAACAGATGTTAATAAAGTTATAGGTTTTCCCTAAGAACTTGCAGTAGGTGTATTCATCTGCATCTCAGAGTAATTCTAACTGATAGCATGTCAAAATAGGAAAAAAAGAAAACCCAAAATAGAAAAAAGAAACAGGTGCACAATTTTATTGCTTCATTCAATTGATCTCAGCAGTCAAATCCCGGGCACACTCTTAAGGATGCTGCTGTCATTACTTTACATTTTCCTGCAGTTATGTAGTTTGAGATTAGATCTTCACTGAACCTGGGAATGCCTCGGAGAGTCCTCGATGTAGCACTGAGAATGGCTATTATGTGAGCCGTGCTAAAGGAATTATTATACATTTTAGAACACTTTAAAAAGAATGTTAAAAGGGTTGTCCATTTTTACATTTTTCCTTTTGTTAGGTTTTCCAATCCTGGAACCTAGAGTCATGGTCTGCTGTAATTTGTGGAGGAACCATGTAGCAGGTGGTTAATCCTTCTGCAGCGTCCATATAGGTGACATGAAGAACGACATTGCTAGATCCTCCAGAGATAGAGACACGCTTTGTAGCTCCATTCTTCTCCAGCTAAGGTCCCTTAGCTTAAAATGTGGTATCTGATAATGGGTTTTATAAATGAAAAAAACAGTTAAAGAGAACACGACCTTCCTAAATTTTAAATAAAGGTGTGTCTGCCCTTACCATTTCATAAATTTATTTATGGATTCCAATTAGGCCCCTTTCAGGCGGACGATTGGTGCACGGATGGAAAAATCATTCCTGTGAAAGCATCTTTGCTCATAAAATGAAAAAAATATATATATATATTGTGACCTGCTATCAACACCCTTCATGATCTGCAATTCACACCAGCCACTAGCTGTCCATACATAGATTTATATAGGATACATGACTAGTGATGAGCAAAGTATTGTAAAATTCCATTCGGCTGCTTCACCGAATTTTACAAAAAAATTCGCTTTGTGAGAAATTACTTCGCCATGAAGAGCATTTCTTTGTGAGTAGTGGGTGAATGAAAATGATTGAGCCGCCCCCATCATTGTACCTCTCAGATGCCATGTTCATAGCTGATTGTGGCATCTGACAGCAATAACACAGTGTACAATTTCAAACAAATTAAAAAAAAATCATCCATTTAATAGCGACGATCCAGCCACCGCCATCTTGGTTGAAGGTCTATTGCGAAATCTCGCTCGGTCCATGATGATGTCATTACTTCGGCCGGCATGGTGACATTATACGAGATTTCGTGGCGAGATCTTCCATCAAGATGGCAGCGGCCGGCTTGTCGTGATCAGATGGATGAGGTAAGTATGATTATTTTTTACCAGCATTTAGGTAAAATGGAATCACAAGCACGAGGAAATTCGGCTTTGCGGTGAATCAAATCTTTCCTAAAATTTTGATCGAAGTCCACTATAAAAATAAAAAAAGTCATACTTACCTCATCTATCGGAGCGTGAAGAGGCCGTCTTGGCCATCTTGCTTGAAGATCTTTCGCAAAATCTCGTGCACAGTGACGTTTGACTTCATTATTATGGAGTGAGCTCAGGAATCCTCTCAATGCATTTTACTGCTGGTTTGTTGGAGCACAGCGTCAGAATGGAGTTATTACGAAGATAAAATGGTAAAAATTATATAAACAGACTCAGCGTCACACTATTCACTAGTGATGAGCAGCAGGGGCTATATTCGAATTTGCGATATTTCTAGAATATTTGGGCGGATATTCGTCATATATTAGCGAATTTGAGATTATTTTCTTAATTGCGAAAAAATCGGCAATGTAATATTCGCGTAATGTGCGCGAAATATAGGTGTGGGTCACTTTTGCTACATTTCCAAGCTGCTAGAAGTTTCCTGAGACTGGAGAAAATGGTTGGCACGGCAGAACATAAAAAAATGGCTTTATATGCATATAGAGTGCTCCAATTTATTTGCGAATGCGCTACTCGGGCCTAATGATGTGAATATTTTGGCGCAATACGTGAAACTTCACATTTTAGTAGGGCTTCATGTATGTATAGACAGCAGAACCTATCAGCTACACTATATCAGGATATAACCTACACTGACTATCTGCCACTAACTATCTGTATTATATATACAGTATAAGCTAACTAACTATCTAATGTAATGAGTGGAAAGCACAGAGCACAGCAATAACACTGCTGAAAAATACTGCATACAAGGGCTGCTGGGGAGGTTCTCATATAGTAAGGGGTAGGCAACTTTCCTATTGGTTGCTAGAGATGTTGCTAAGCTCAAAGACATTGTAGCCTTCTCATTGTCCGACAAGACAGAAGGGAGGTTACTGATTAAAACAAATCTAGAATATTCCAAAATACGAATATATATCACTATATTCTAAATATTTGCGAATTCTCGAAGTGCCGATATTCGCGATTAATATTCGCGATTCGAATATTCGCGCCCAGCACTACTATTCACCACTTACTCTAGTATTGATGTATTGAGCCAAGAGAAAGGATAAGAACACATCCAGCACTTTCCTATCTGTTGCATTTTTTTAATGATTTTCTTCATTACTATTGACTTATGTATTTTTCACATTTTCTCAAAGGCTACAGATGCAGCACCCTAAACAGCCTCTCAAAAAGTAGGCTCTCTATTTTGCAAAATCAGTGCCTCACCAGTACCGTTCTGAATGGAGGGACCACATGAGGTGCTGTTTTCTTTCTTTTCTTAGAAATTGTGTGGCCCCGTTACATAGGCCAGTCTATTATTTTGCAGTGTATGGTGGTGTTGGTAGCATTGTTATTTAGGCGACTGTGTAAAAGTGTAAATTGGCCAATGTATAGCCCTGTTATGTAGGCCCCATGATGTGTGGTGCTTATAATTAAGGAGGATATGGTGTGGTTATTTTTACAGTGAATGACAGTGCACCATGTGTAGGGTGTCCAATAGAATATACCATACAGAGCACCAACCATATAGTTTGAAACGCGTACACAGGACCATGTTTTACTACATTTGTTTGAAACATGTTTTTATAACATTTGGAAATAAAGCAAAAATTTATTTTTTTTTTGCAAGCGGTGATGTCAGCTCTGATAATGGATCCGTTCAGCATATGTTATATCCATACAACATGGATCTGTAATTCTGTTGCGTGCATTAGCCCAAACACCTATTAGAGGCTGAAGCTGAAAATGCTTTTCCACATTTAAGAATAAAACAACAACTTCTAAAAGCTTTTCCTGTATCTCTAAAAAATATTGTCAACTAGAAACACTCTATGTCCAGATGAAAATGTATATTTGCCTTGAGTGCCAGGAAAAACAAAATAATTATGGAAAATTCCCACATGGTCCACGCACTATTTAGAGGTTCTCAATCCAACGGCACTGAAAGAGAGACTCATCTTGAAATGTAGCCATACGCGCAAAGCTGATTAATCCCCACTCATGATACAAACTAACAGATTTTTAGAAGGTTGTAAATGCAACCAATGTGCCAGGCTATTACCCAAAAACATTCTCTTCCACAACTGAGTACTTTATGTTCTCTCTATAGTTGGTTGCAGCGACGCTCGGTTTATAATACTTCTGTGCACATAATGCTGATTGTCCTATTTACCAACTGCACACATTACTTGCAAGTATTCTAGAACATCACACTCTCATGCTATCTGTCTGCAATTACCACAAATGGTTAGCGAGGATTTTTTTTTATGTGCTTCGAAAATGTGGAGAATCTGGAGATGCATTGTGCTATTTTTAGGACACAAGACCATTTTAATTGGGATAATTTTACCCTAATAACAAATAGGCCTGTTTGAGCAGTTGTATTGTACTCTTGCTCTCGGTGACTTTAGAGGTGCATTGATTTTGCTTTCTGAAATGAAGGGACAATATAATATCACCTTCTTTTAGAAAAATAAGACCAGCTAATTATAGACAATCAAGAGCTTTTAAGCCGTAATAGTGAGCTATTGTCTATTTTGCAGTGCATAAAAGGTTCTTAAAAATGGTTTGAATGGAATTGGCATCACAATAGGCATCTCTCAATGTAGCCCTTTTGGTATATTTGCTCTAAATAAAGTGGTACTAGTTTGGAGAATTGACCTCCCCCTGCAATATCTGGGTATAAAGAAATGTTTTTAAGGAAATGTTTCATCAGAAAATAACCTACTATTTTTATGTTCCAAATTTTCTTCAGAATTTTTCAGATTTTTTGGTTTTTTTAAATTTTCCATGTCAAATTAAATCTGCAGCTTTCACACTGGCCACTGAGCCTCATACCAATCTGACACTTTCTATTCTGTAGCGATCATTTCTCAGCAGTCACTTCATTTTCATCACATGCAGGATTACAATAAAAGGTGACACATGTACCTGTATGTAGATTACATAAGATCCATTGATGACTAATGGCACAGCCCACCTCCTCCCCCTCACTGCACAATGACTTCTGTACAGATTGCAGAACATGCTCACTATACTCTCCCATATAAGTCAATATAAAGATCCAGGGCTGGCTGTGGAAGCTGCTAAGTAGAGATGGGCGAATTTCTTAAAAGTTCGATTTGGCTGATTTGGCGAATTTCAAAAAAAATTAATGAGCGGACTGTGGAACCTTTATGAATCCAAATGGGGGTCAGTGTATTATACTGGCTGTGTTTGACAGTCTGGTAAATCATGTAGTGGCAAAGCCCTGTTACAGTGCATATGGCAAGAGAGCCTTGATGACTCGGAAAAGGCTAATGACCAAAATCTTTAAGGAGATTAAAAGGGGGTATAGGTGCATTACAAAGAATCCTAGCCAGTATCAATAGTGTCACTGATGTTATGTTTTGAAATCTCTCTAGATCTAGAAGGAAGCTAGTGATAGAGATATGGACTTCATTCTTTGAATCAGCTAAGAAGCTCCCACATACTCTAGCTCTCAGACAACACCTTAACTTCTCCAGAGCACGAAGGTTTCATCCTACCGAAGTTGACACGCCTCCTTACTACGTCATATATGCTTTTTGGCTGTTAGTGAAGACTCCATTACAAGATGGCCCCTATAGTTAGATTTTTACATAGTTCACATACCAGAGTTAGTAAAACGATGCACACTGCGCAGATGCTAAGTGTTATCTCTATTTTTATTTTCATATTTCAGCCAATGTAATGCCTCTCTGATGTCTATATAAACTGCTGTACTTCCTGTAATAAACAAGAATTTGCTTTGAACTCAGTGTGTGTGTCAGTTATTTTCTTCCGTGCACGTTAAACCCTTGGGTTACTATTAATTTGGAGCAGTAGAGCAAACGTGATCAGCCCTGATTAAGGGCATCTTTAACACTTGCTTACATTTAGACTGGTGCAGGATACGCCAAAGTTATATAGAGGCCGCCGGCTCTTCATACTTTCAGAGGATCCACCGCCAGCTATAGGGGTTATTAAGACCTTAATAAATCACCCCCATAATCCCTCAGATTCCATGGCGATCGAAGGAGCCATTCACTGCCTGCAAAAAGAGAGGGTCTCTTGCTTTTTGGAAATTAATGCTATTGTAGTTGTAGTTTCTATGGAGCCCTGCGGGTGTCAGGGCTCCATAGGAACATAGCAAAGTTGCAATAAACTGCAAAAGCAATTCATTGCATTGTAAGGGAGAAGCAATCTAATAATTGTTTCTTATAGTCACATAGGGTAACATAAAAAAGTTAAATTTCTTTTTTTTTAAATATAAAAATTTAAATCACCCCCCTTTCCCCATAATTAAAGTAAAAATAAATAAACAATAAAAATAAATCACATGCATCGTCGTGTGCCAAATGTACTATTAAAAGTATTTATCCCATACGGTGAACGCTATAACGGAAAAAAATGGCTGATTCTCCATGTTTTTTGTTGCTACACCTCCCCATAAAAATTTAACAAAAATGATCAAAAAGTCATACACATTCCAAAATGGTATCTTTAAACTAAAGATTGTCCTTCAAAAATGTTGCCCTCGCACAGCTCCATAGATGTAACTATAAAAAGGTATGGGGGTTAGAATATGGCAATGAAAAGAAAAAAATACTTTTGCCCAAAAAAATTTCAGTATTAAAACACAAAGAAAACTATATCAATGTGGTATCGTTGTAATTGTGCTCACCACCAGGAGAAAGAAGGCAACAGGTCAGTAAAACTGTGGCAGAGTTGCATTTTATGTTCCAATTCCAATCCATTTGGAATGTTTTCCAGCTTTCCACTACATTGTATGTATTGGAATATTACAAAATCCCTCATATGGCGGTATGTGAACTGAAAAAAAGTTATGGATCAGGGAAGACAAGGAGTAGAAAACAGAAGTCCAAAAATGGAAAATCTTCTGGGGCTGAAAGGGTTAACGGGGTTATCCAAGACCTATAATCCTTCCCCCCTCACAGAGGTTGTGCTTACCTCGCTCCCTGGCACCTGCATCGCTTCTGATCTCGGCCACCGCTGCATCTCTCTGTCGCACGGATGAAAACATATAGTGTTGGGGGGGCAGCCAATAGCAGGTCGCGATGGGAACGAGCCTCACTAGCATCATGGATGCCTGCTATTGGCTGCCAAGCCCCGAATCCCCCCCGTTGACAGATGTTTTCATCCATGCGACGGGGAGATGCAGGGGCGGCCGTACCGAGATCAGAAGTGAAGCAGGTGTCGGGAAACGAGGTCAGTACAACCTCTGCAAGGGGCCTGGGCATATGGGGGGGGGGGGGGCATTAGAGGTCTTGGATAACCCCTTTAAGGTTGCCAAGCCACCTTGATACACATCCTAAGAATATTAGGATTTTCATATCTCTTCTAAAGTGGAAGTACATTCTGTCTCATAATCTTTATCTCTATCTATATTAGAAATCTGCTAAAATCCTTGAAAAGATGCATCCTACAATCCTTTGCTAAAAAAAATAAAAATAAATGACAGTATTTCTATGCATGTTCTCCATACATCTGTGTAGTTGCAATGTGTTTGTGATAAAGTGGGACATGTGTGCTGTATTCATTATTAATAACCCCTAAAAATTCTGCAATATTTTTGACCTAGATTTGAGCCTAAAAAAATAACACAACATTTTTTTTCTATACATTTGTCACTTACTTGTGATCATAAATTATAGATTTTTACACATCCATTAGGGGAAATATTTATCCTACAATGTGCTTGCACTGCAGCCTATCATTGATAAACTGTGTGACATTGGTTTACCAAAAATACCCCAGAAAACAACACTTCATTTCAACTTGCAAGGTTATCCTGAGACAGATACCATCTGTTTTACCCCAGAGACTCTTAAACCATTAGGAAGCCATGTACAGTACTGCTGTTTATAGGACATACAGACACGAGTACAAGCTCAAGATCAAAATTATGCCAGTGCTTTATCATTCACCGAAAAAGCAAGAGACTCTAAAGAACACATGGAAGGTAACATGAAGTTCAGCATAATGTGCACGTTAAGAATTTCTAATAATATCAAGGAACCTACATGCTGGGAAATTAGTAATGTCACATAACAAGAAACATAAAGGACTATGTATTATGACTCTAACACCCAATTCCAGTTGATATTTGTGTCATAGCTTCCAGTGCCAGATATGTCACTCAACAAATCCCAAGTGGTGCCTAATGGATCCTATTGACTGGGGATCATTGGGTCTCATTGAGATCTGTCGTATGATGAATCTGGCGCTACATTATGGTTTCTGTTAAGAAAGAAGCTTCTACAATACACATGTTACATAGCAGAAGTGGAACTGTGTGCCTCCAATACAGATGTGGACAGAGCTCAAAACGCATTTCCATTCCGTTCTCTATGGAACTATTTAGTCTGTTATTAAAGGGGTTGTCTTATCTCAGACATTGATGGCATATGGCTAGCACCGGCTTGGCTATTTCTGGCAGTCCCATAGCGATGAATAGAGCAGAGGGAGCGAGGGCACCTTGTGCTTTCCAATCACTGGTGTGGGATTACCGAAAATTGGTGGAATTCGCTTCTATATCCAGAACGGGGTCCTCCAAGTGAAGGAGAGAAAAGCGCGAATGAGTAAAATGTTCTCCAGTCTTCGCTATGTGAGTTCTGAAATTAGCCAAGCTAGCTAGCACCCTTAGCTATTTTCGGAAGTCACATACCAATAATTGGAGAGCGCTACCTCTGCACCATTCATCGGACTGACGAAAATAGCTGAGCCAGAGAGCGGCTATATTTGGAACTCTCGTAACTGTGAACAGAGGGTGGTGATGCATGCATGTTTGCTCTCCGTTCACTTAGGGGGTCTCATCCAGGAGGTAGGAGTGGGCTCTAGAGGTAGGACCTGCACCAATCTGACATTGATGGCATCAGGGGCATAGCTATAGGGGAAGCAGGGGAAGCGGCTTCTTTGGGGTCCGAACTCAGAAGGGGCCTACCCAGATGGATGACTAAAAGATTGTATTGTAAGGCCCCTCTCAACAGTATTTTACAATTACATTATATACAGTGAGACTGTAGAAAACTGACCGAGCGGCTACCGGGCCTTTTTTGGGTGCGGAGGGTTCTTCAAAAATTTGCTATGGGGCCCACTCATTTTTAGTTATGCCACTGGATGGCATATCCTTGCGATAGGCCTAGGAGCTTCCTGCATATTATTTTATTATTAGGTAAGTTCAATGTGTGCAGTTGAGCTCCTAAGATCCTCCTAATAGTGACTGCAGGGGGTCAGAGTTGTATCGTTTTACTCTGTGTGGATGAAGGGGATTAAGGTTACTTTCACAGTAACGTTAATATTTTCCGGTATTGAGATCCGTCATAGGGTCTCAATACCAGAAAGAAACGCTTTCGTTTTGTCCCCATTCATTGTCAATGGGGACAAAACGTAACTGAACAGAACGGAGTGCTCCAAAATGCATTCCGTTCCGTTCTCATACCGGAGAGCAAACCGCAGCATGTTGAGGTTCGCTTTCCATCCTGGGATGCAGAGCAAAATGGATCCGTCATGACCCCCAATGCAAGTCCATTTTCTCTGCCACAATCTGACACAATAGAAAACGGATCCGCCCCCCATTGACTTTCAATGGAGTTCATGACGGATCCGTCATGTTAACAATAATACAACTGGATCCGTTCATATTATCAGTAACAGAAGAGTTTTTGCTGGACCCTGCCGGATTCAGTAAAAACGCTAGTGTGAAAGTAGCCTTAGAGCTCAGTATCAGAAAATCACACCTCTAACCCCTATAAATATATAATAGGAGGTTAACGATGACAGAACAGTGGACCTTCCAATGACCTGGTGTTAAAAGAGGGACATTCACTGTTTATGTGGAAGAAACTTAGGTATTGCACCTAA
Source organism: Bufo bufo (assembly GCF_905171765.1). Classification (NCBI taxonomy): domain Eukaryota; kingdom Metazoa; phylum Chordata; class Amphibia; order Anura; family Bufonidae; genus Bufo; species Bufo bufo. The sequence continues at coordinate 90,207,294 of NC_053392.1, forward strand.
ATGTGATAAAATAAAAAAAAGATTCAACACAGGGGAACACATAGCGCCTGTGCAGCAGGTTGAGCTGCACAGGGCCCCAGCGTGGGAGGTGGCCCTCCAGATCAGCTGTCTCTGCATTCACAGGACGCACAGACAGCTGATTGTAATGGGGAAGCAGAGAGCCGCCCGCTCCCTGCTTCACCATTCATCACTCCATCCAGCATGTAGAAGGGGCTCCCCTGGCACCCTGCGTCTCCCTGACATTAGTCTGCATCTGCGATCGCCCCACCTCCTTGCAGCTGAGTCCTGCTGTGGGCACTGGGGCAGCGAGATGAAGAGTTTGAAATGAGCTCAGCCAGACCTGTGTGTGTGGATAGCTCCGCTTCCCGTGTAGCGATTCCGGTAGCTCCGCCCCAGTCAATTGGTGATGGTAGCTCCGCCCCATCTACTGATTATATATCTCCGCCCCACCTAGTGATGATGTCCCACCTAGCCCGGCCCCTGTCAGTAGCCCATCTGGTCCTTCCCTAGCTGTTCAGCACCTCAGAGTTGGGGTATGAGGCCTTCAGCAAGCCAGAAACTTAAGAGGAAGTGAGTGAGGACTTCCCAGCCAGGCACTGAGCTTGACTTAGTATGTAATTTTTTTTACCCCACCCATCATACCTGTCGCCCTCTGGCCCTCCTGTGACTGTCTCTTACCCACATACTGTGAGGCTACATTCACAAGGTCTAATGCATTTTGCGGTCCGCGGACCGGCAAGATATGGATACGGTCTATGTGCAATCTGCATATTTTTGCAGATCCATTTACTTGTCTAGAACGGTCATAGGGATGCAGAAAGCACATAAAAGTCATTCGCTTTCCGCATCCGTATGCCTGTTCTGCAAAGAATAGAAAATGTGATGTCCTATAGTGGTTCGCAACCTGGAGGCCAGTTAAAGGGGTTCTCTGGGAATTAGGAGAATGAAAATACTTAAATACGACTTTATTATAAATATATTCCCAAATACCTTTCATCAATTATAATGGCTCGTTTTGTCTACAGAGCAATCATTAGAAGAATTAAAATGGCTGCTGTCCTATTAGTACACACAAAACATGTCCTAATCACACAGGAGGACAAGTTACTTCAGAGCAGTGAGCTAAAGTGCTCCCTCATCTTCTTCTATGATCCTGAATACAGTTTAATAGGTTCTTCAGCTAAATCTCTGTAGAAATGGAGTTAATGAGGAGACATGAAGTACAGGGAGGAGGGTGGGGGTGATGTGGATAATGTGCAGCAGCACGTGTATGTAGTCTCCATTACCACAGTCTGTCCTGTCTGTTCTCTCTGTACTTCATGTCTCCTCATGAACTCCATTCCCACAGAGATTCAGTTAAAGTTCTTAAACCCCTGACAAGTAGGAGAGGAGGATGAGGCCTGTATGATGTCCTCCTGTATGATTAGGACAGGTTTTGTGTGTATTAATAGGACGGTGGCCATTTTGTTTCTCCTAATGATTGCTCCCTAAATAAGCCATTATAAATAATGAAATGTATATGGGAATATATTTACAATAAAGTAATATTTAAGTATCATTTTCTAAATTCCTGGAGAACTCCTTTAATGAGTCTGCAAAAAAATACAGATGGCACATGGATGTCAGCCGTAATTTGCAGATCACATAATACATATGGTCCATGTCGTGTTAATGGGTTAAAGATGTTGCCCAGGGGCACATTTAGTAGGACTGGTGTCTTAGACGCCGGTCGTAATAACCCCTATACCTGTTGGTGGAACTGCCGAAGTTATGAAGAGGCGCCGGCCTCTCCGTTACTTCGGCCCATCCACCGCCGCTTCTAGCTGTAGGACAGCTTACAGCTGCATGATACTTGCTGGGCGTCGCATGGTTTATTTGTCTGGTTTCGGCAAATGGCATACACTGGTGTTACTCCACACGTGAAGTCACATTAAGTACCCTTTCACGCAAGTGAGTTTTCCTACTGGATCCGATGTCTGTAGCAAATGCATATCATCCAGACTGAATCCTGACTCCTTCATTTCCACAGGTCAGTGTGAGGGGCACAAATCTGATCATAACTACTGTGAGGGGGCACATATCTGACAATAACTACTGTTAGGGGGTAAATATCTGATCATAACTACTGTGAAGGGGCACATATCTAGGCATAATTACCGTGAGGGGCACATATTCTGGCATAACTACTGTGAGGGGCCACATATCTGACCATAACTACTGTGAGGGGGCACATATCTGCCATAACTACTGTGAGGGGCACATCTGGGCATAATTACTGCTAGGGGGAACATATCTGGCCAGTGGCGTACCTACCATATAGGCAGACCACGCAGCTGCTATGGGGCCCGTGAGGAAGGGGGGGCCCTGCAGTGGAGGAGAGTCCCCGCCCCTGTCTATCTTCCTAACTGTCTCCCGTCTGCTAGCCCCGCCTCCTAGCTCCGCCTCCTGGCTGTTAGCTCCGCCCCCGCCCGATTCCTCTGGATTGCCACAACCAGTAATGAAGTAAGTGAGGACTTGTAGGTGAGGACAGTGCAGAGGTGTATGTGTGTGGAAGGGGGCAAGGTCACTCAGCTTTCCCAGGCTATTCCTCTGCACATATGCCATTCAGAACAGGAGGGAAGCTGGGTGTCACTACATTATGTAATGTGACTCAGCTTTCCTGATGTCCTGCATGGCACAAGTGCAGAGGCATGAGAAGATATGAGGGTTGTGTTACTCAGCTTTCTCATGTCTCTCCACATGTGCCATGCAGGAGAGCAGAAAAGCTGGGTGCTATTACATCATGTAATGTCACTCAGATTTCCTGCTATCCTGCAAGGCATAAATGCAGATAATAAGAACATGGAAAGGCAGGGGGGAGGGGTTCACTCAGCTTTCCCAAAGACTCATGTCTCTGCACATGTGTCATGCAGGATAGCGAGTAATGTCACTGTCTCCCAGCTGTCCTGCATGACACAGAGGATGGGGGAAGGGGGACACTCACTTCATCAAACTTTTCTCATGTCTTTTCTCATGTGCATGTGCCATGCTGGACAGCAGGAAAGTTGGGTGGTATTACATCATGTAATGCCCCAGATTTTTGTCAATATATGCTGAACACTGCTGGAACCTACCGGATCCCATTTACTATAATGGGTCTGTTGGGTTCCAGCGTGAGTACTGCTGCACGAGATGGGGCAGGGGAGAAGTTAGGGAGGGTAGTGAGAGGAGCCAGGGCGCATAGTGGGAGGGACTAGGAACGGGCATGGGGGCCCAATCTAAATTCTTGCTTTGGGGCCCAATGATTTCTATGTACGCCCCTGTATCTGGCCATAACTAGTGTGAGAGGGCACATATCTGGACATAACTAGTGTGAGGGGGCACATATCTGTCATAACTTCTGTGAGGGGTTACATATCTGGGCATAACTACTGTTGGGGGTAAATATCTGACCATAACTACTGTGAGGGGCACATATCTGGCATAACTACTGTGAGGGGCACCTCTGTGCATAATTACTGTGAGGGGGCACATATCTGGCCATAACTACTGTTAGGGGGGAAATATCTGACCATAACTACTGTGAAGGGGCACATATATTGGCATAATTACTGTGAGGGGCACATAATCTGTCAACTACTGTGAGGGGGCACATTTCTGTCATAACTACTGTGAGGGCACACATATCTGTCATAACTACTGTCAAGGGGCACATATCTGGACATAACTACTGTGAAGGGGGCACATATCTGGGCATAACTACTATAAGTGGGCACATATCTGGGTATAACTAGTACGAGGGGCACATATTTGGGCATAACTACTGTGAAGGGGGCACATAATCTACCGTAGCATAATAACTGTGAGGGGGCACATATCTGTCCATAGCTACTGTGAAGGGGGCACAATATGGATATTACTAATGTGTGCTAGCACAAAGGCGCAATAATTACTATGTGGGGGCATTAATACAGATCAAGGCATCTGAGGGGTCTCCACCATCATTGAGCTAACAATATGGCGTGCCTTCTGCTGCCACACATCACTATGTATTTATCTTTGCCTATGGCCAGGGCCGGTGTTGGGGGGGGGGTGCAAACAGGGCAATTGCCCAGGGCCCCCATCCCTAAATGGGGCCCCCTGCTGAGCTGCCCAGACAGAAGTGGAAGAGAGCTGGTGGCCGCACCTGAGAAGAGCACAGACACCTCAGCAAGGAGCGCTGGTCCCTGGTCTCCCGCCCACTGTAGCCCGCAGGGTCCTTATGCTGTAGTGAGGAGATGGGTGCTGCATCCAAAGCACCTGCTCCACAGCAGTCAGGCAGACCTTGGCCACGCCCCCTTCCTCTCTCTTACTGGAGGCCCTGCACTGTGAAGGTAATGGCCTCTGCTCCTGTGGGTTACTGGTGAGTTCAGAATGTCACCCTCTAATGACCTGACATATGTGCTGCCGGACCCTCTTTCCTCTCTGTGCTGCAATAAATGACAAGGGCTGCTTGTTGGCATAAATAACCTGATAGGTACAGGAGGGGAGGCAGCCTGCAGAGAATATACAGGACCCCCCGCCCCCCCGACACACACACACACTGTAGCTGTTTTTTTTTTTTTACTATTTGCTGCCTGGAACACAATTGTCTAAATATGATGTAATCTATTTATTATCTATCTATCTATCTATCTATCTATCTACCTATTGTGGGGTTTCGCTCTGGTAGACAGGATTAGCGGATGCAGTATAGAGGCAACAACAAGTTCTTTGGATCAAACAGTCCAGTGTTTTATTCACACTTTAGGCAAGTGACAAAACAAGCAGTCATAAACAAACAAAAAGTCACCTTGCGGTGTCGGTGGTAAGTCACACCATGCGGCAATTCTGCCTCAAAGAGTCCTTGCTGATAGCAGCACCAACCTGTTTTCACGCCAAACAGGTAGCAAGCCTTCATCCAGACACAAGGCTCCCAGATCCCAACACAGAGACCTGGCTTCTGAGCCCAGCTGCCTATTTAAGGACAGCCAGGTGCTGCCAAAACCCAGACCGGCACTTAAAATCCGGTCTGGTATTTGACCTCACCTGGCTGTAAATCAGTCCCGACAGAACCCTCCTTTAGATTTCTGGTAGCTTCATAGCGTTCCAACAGGTCCACAATCTCAAGGGCATTGCCAGGAGACACATGACCGATCCAGTGCTGGAGAGGGTATGGCAAAGCCCTCCAGAACATATCGGCTAACAGACGATCCAGCATAGCAGTGGGACTTAGCACGTCAGGCTGTAGCCATTTTTGCAAGAGGTGAAGTAAGTTATAATACTGGGGTCTTGCAGGCTCAGCCAGGTTGAACTCCCACTCCCGCTGGGCCCGGACCAACACAGTCACCACCAGTCTTGCCAGAATCTCACCCTTGACTTTCTGGTAGTCGGCCGCTTGATCGTCCGGCAAGTCGAAATACACCCGCTGGGAATCGGATGCCAGGAACGGAGCGACAACCTCAGCCCACTGGTCACGGGGTAGCTTTTCCCTGATGGCCACTTTCTCGTACATCACCAGGTAGGTTTTGATGTCGTCTGCAGGGGTCATCTTAGGAATCGCGACACGGACTGCTTTCCCGGCATCATGGATGCTCGGGGTTGCTCCTGCTGTCTGCAAAGCCATCACGTGTTGTAGCAGCAACTGGTTAGTCTCCTGCTGCTGCTTATTAGCCTCGCGTTGCTGCAGGTTTGTCTCTCGCTGCTGCAGATTAGCCTCCATGAGGGCCTTTACAACAGCCTCCATTTTGTCATGGGGCACTGGTTGTAATACAGCTGGTTTAATGTACGACATAAAACCTGTCTGAAAAATGCAGAAACCAAAAATATCGTTGTTCACGCCAGCCTCGTTGCTCATGCACGCATCCTCCACCAATTGTGGAGTTTCGCTCTGGTAGACAGGATTAGCGGACGCGATATAGAGGCAACAATAAGTTCTTTAGATCAATCAGTTCAGTGTTTTATTCACACTTTAGGCAAGTGACAAAAAAAGCTGTCATAAACAAGCAAAAAGTCACCTTGCGGTGTTGGTGGTAATTCACACCATCGGGCAATTCTGCCTCAAAGAGTCCTTGAGCATAGCAGCATCATCCTGTTTTTACACCAAACAGGTAGCAAGCCTTCATCCAGACACAAGGCTTCTAGATCCCAACACAGAGACCTCGCTTCTGAGCCCAGCTGCCTATTTAAGGACAGCCAGTTCCTGCCAAAACCCGGACCGGCACTTAAAAATCCGGTCCGGTATTTGACCTCACCTGGCTGTAAATCAGCCCAGCAGCATATGCCTTTGCCTTATACCTTATCTCTGAGTAGCCTTCACTACTGGTTTGGGCTCACAATAAATGTGACTGTTGATACAGTACTTCAGAATTTGGGGCCCCGCTTTTAATTTCGCCCAGGGCCACATTTTGTCTATAACTGGCCTATGTTTATTTCTGTATGTGTGGTTGGTGGGAAGGGGTGGGGGACAGGCACATTTTTTGCACAGGGGCCCTCTGCTGTCTGTATCCGCCCTTGATTTAACACTTAACCCCTGCTGTTACCAGTCCTTCCTGTCAGGATTTGTTTACTTGACTACAGTAATGCCATGCTGTATACCCAACATCACTGCTGTTGCCAATCCCTGGCCTCTGCATTATATGGCATGAAACAGCTGAGGCCACTGATTTCACTGCTGCAGCCATGTAAAAACAGACTAGAGGTGAGGACTGGAGTGACTGTGCTGGAAACAAATGTGTCATCAGAAAATGACATATTGTTTAAATCATTTTTTTATGTTCAACATATTTTGAAAGAATTTTTGGTGATGTCATTTTTAATTTTTCATGTCAATATCTATATTTAAACAAAAAACATAAAATCCTGCAGTTTCCACACAGGCTACCAAGGCCAATAATAGGCATCACTTATTGGTCTGTACAGATAACTTTGCTGCAGTTAACTGCTTATCTGTCATTCTAATTGTGCCTGTAGTGATATCACCTATGTGTATAGATAAGACAGAATCCACCATTCACAATAGGTGATTGTCACATCTTATCTATTCTTTCCTTGTACAATGACCTCTGCACAGGTCACAGGTCACAGAGAAGCCTCCCATGTAAGTCAATAGGGCCCTCTTCTGTCCATTGTGTCTATGGCCCATGGGGCTGCCGTAAAGCAATTTTCTTAATGCTTTCTAAATGCTGTTACGAACAGCTCAGGCAAGATGGCCGCCCCCGTTATCATGTTCTGAAAATAGAATAAAAAATCTGCAATCAGTAAATAAATTTACATCTAGGGGCTTTGGGGGAATTTTTAAAGGGCAATCCCTTTTTATATTGTTCATAACTGTAGTAAAGAAACAGCTAAAGGTATGGCGCATGCACAAAATACATCCAAATTACATCCTGACGGGCGCACAATCCACATAACATTTGCATGTCAACGCATGAATAGAAAAGGCAAATAATAATCAAAAGAATTCATAGAAAAGTCTGAATTTTTACAAGTAGTGGAAACTTTAATTGGCTATAAAATCATCATGTTTTGGACTTAAATTTTGATGACCTATTGTTAGGATAGGTGATCAGTATCAGAATAATGGGGGTCCATCTCCTGGTGCTCCCACAGATCAGCTCATAGATGAAGCCATGGCACACCGGATCTAGAACAGCTCTGTACACTGTGTAAGGACTGACAAATAAACTGGAAGCTGAGTCCAATTCGCGTCAATGGTATCATATTAGCAGTACGTAGGCCACCACATTGTGTATGGAGCTTTCTTAGTTCCGGTGCGGTGCAGCAGGGGTGCCGGGAGTCAGCGCCCACCAATCTGATTATGATGATGTATCCGAAGGGTAGGTCATCAATATTTAAGCCCTTTTCACCTTTGCCTTGGCTTGATATTGCTTATAATAACCGTTGCGAAAGTCATATCTAACACTTTAAAAAAAAGAAAAGAAAAAAAAATCATCAAATCCCAAACCATGAGCGTAGAAATCTATAAATTGCACTGAAACTGCGGAACAATCTCAATCAACATCCAATCCAAAGGCTTGAAAGAACAAACAACATTTTGATTGCCTTCGCACTCAATGAAACAGTATAATTTGGCAGCCACAATGGATATTCTGCAATGTATTTATCTCGATTTAGCCGGCGATAATACCATAAAAGATCAAAGAGTTCATATTGGTTAGTGATGTGATAATGAGATAATCAGGGTTTAATGAAAATCAACAGTTATTAGCTAATCAGTTTAGCTTATTGCCTTTTGCCCTGCTATTGTAGGAGAGGGGTAATTAAACAGCACTTAAGGTATGGAAAAATGCTAGTTAGAAATTGATGGAAACACAAAACTCTCCAAATGGCCTCCATTACACGCTCTTTTTTTTTATTTATTTTCGTTGCTATAACAACCCACCTTAAAAACCGTTGAACGCCAGTGCAGATGCCGAGTGATTTTTTTTAAAGGTGGCATTGTATAATCCCCTTTAAGCAGATCTATAAATGCTACACATGAACAGACCTCGAAACATTCCTCCATGAATATTCATAATGTGAGTTGTTTTTTGTAGCCTGCCTAGTCAGCAGTCACAAAACACATGGTGTACGTTGGCAGCATCTTGCCTAGGTAGAGGGCTATGGACTGAGGCAATGGCAGGAACCAGGACCTGTGAGGCTGACTGACATTTCCATCTGTAGATAAGGCTGGTAATTAACAGGAAGGAGTGTGCCTGCAGCACTGCACCATCTGCTAGGGAAACGGCTCAATAAGAAAGAAGTTGGATAGTATCTCTGTGGTGGCTCGGTCTGGTTCCGACATGAGGCTGGGCATCTGTTAGCTGAGGAGATAGGCTATTAGGAAATTCAGATGGGAGCGTACAACATGGAAAGCGCACTCTGACCTAGACCATAAAAGCAGCTCTTCAGAAATGGTATCTTTTTATCTTACTTACACCAGCCTCGTGAAAATGATCTGCCGAGGGACCATTACGGCTTTGTTTGAGGTAGTACAATGGGTTTTCAGAAATGCTGCGCTGTTTTACTGAAAACATTCTTAAAATGTGGATACAGCTGTCATCTTCCGGCAAAGTTTAATTTTAGACTTGGCTACTTGATTCGAAATCTTTCCATCGCCTTGTTCGTACAGAGGGAAGGCTGCTATCAAATCACGCTAAGGACTAAGATTGTGATGCTCATTAAAAGTGAAGAAAATTAAACCACTGAATGCAAAGGAAATATAGAGGAGCTTCTAATAAACCGAATATGACTAAGCGAGTATGCAGAAATTAGAAGCGGATCATTACCATAAATAGAGATTCCTGCCTATTTAAGCAATGTATTTGCCCTTTTGTATAAATTCAGTTTCTCATTTGTCTTCAAATAATACCATAGGGCAGGATGTAAGGGGGCGGAGCAGCCCCTCAAAATATTACTTCTCCTTTTACTTGGAACTGTTTGGTTAAATTATTGTGCACCTCTCTTGCCCCCCCCCCCTTCCCCCTTACCTTGGTTTGCTGCCCTTGTTTGTTCCTATCTCTGGATGAATTGGAGCTTGTTAAGTCCTGGTCACTGCTCCTCCACTCTAGGGCAGAGCTGGTGAATCAGGAGAGAGGAGCCAGGCAGGACAGTCTCAACTTCTGCTGCCCAGGTATCGTAATAGAGGAGGAATGTTCATGGTGAATACTGAGATGCAATCTCTAAAAGATTATCAAAATAAGGGCTCATGCAAACGAACATATTTTCTTTCCGTGTCTGTTCCATTTTTTTTGCGGACCGATGTGGAAACATTCATTTCAATGGGTCCTCAAAAAAGAAAACTCTGTTTCCATATGTCCGTATGTCCTTCCAAAGAACAAAATAGAACATGTCCTATTATTGTTCAAATTACAGACAAGGATAGTACTTAGTGATGGACGAACTTCGGCCGGGATAATTCGCAAACGCGCATTCGCGATCAAATGTTCGCGAACCGCGCGTTCGCGGCGGGCCCCATTTACTTTAATTGCAGGCGAACCTGAAAAACCTTCAGGTCATATTTGCAGCCAGCAAACGTACACAAATAGTCCCACAACATGGACAGTGATATACCAGAGGGTGATCATTGGCAAAAATGCCCACAAAAAATATGTATTTTAATCAGGGGCCATTTGTATGCATCTCAAAGGGAAACTCTCAAAAATGTGCCCTGCTGGAGCCTAATTTTTTTTTATTTCATATCGGTTTGATGTATACAAATGTGCAGCACTCCGCGTTTTTGTATCCTGCAGAGTCCATTAAATCAATGCATACGTTAACGTAATGTTTTTTTCTACCATGGAACTGTATGGTGAACGGACGCCACTGTGCGGCATTAGTCTGAGGCATCTGTTAACGCATACATTTTTGATATGCATTAAATGGATGGCAAAAATAGAATGTGAACCCGGCCCTAATGTCATAATAAGAACCAGTACACAGCGGAGCAGCAGCGTGGCGGAGAGAAGAGGACGCCATGTACTGACAGATCGCTGTCCACAAGTTTGTTGATCGCGCTGCCTTTCTGAGTGCAAAAGTTCCAATCCCAGACCCCCTTTTTTCTCCAATGCTCAGGTTGTTTCACTTTGTAGCCACACAAACGGTTACCAGAGGCTAGGCGCACTCACGTACACCTGCACCCTAGAGGGAAGTATTAGTACAAATAGTGAAGTTCCACCAGGTATTTATCGCAATCAGCAGGTTTTATTCTACTTACAAAAAGGTCTAAAATCTCAGTCATAAAAACAAGTCTTTTTCATCACAGATCCACCCTGGTAACCGTTTGTGTGGCTACAAAGTAAAACAACCTGAGCATTGGAGAAAAAAGAGGGTCTAGGATTGGAACTTTTGCACTCAGAAAGGCAGCGCGATCAACAAACTTGTGGACATTTTAACTGTGAAGCGACCTATACTCACGTCGCTAGGTGGATCTGCAGCGCCGATAAGTACACCAAAAATTGGAGATTGTTTTTATATTGTTTATTGTACTGACAGAGCGCTACCTGGTCCTGGTGATCAGGGATGAGGACTGTATTTCCCAAGGATCATTTTCTACTGGGAAATACAGGGCACAATATAATACACTAGAATCTATATAATATAAAGATATTAGCAATACCCCCGAATAATAATACAATTAGGTGGTTATTATAAAGAAATATGTTAGGCGTATTTCTGACACAGATTGTGGCGCAAAGGTCCTTAGCACCACAATCTACATATTTTTCCTGCTCATGCCAGGTCTAAAAAAGGATGACGTGGGCAGGGAAAGGGATACAGTTATGGCCATCCAGTTATTGGATACCACCGCCATACATTGACCAGATAACACCTCTGTACAGAGACCGGATAACACCGCCATACCGTGACCAGATAAAAGGATATAAGAGGGCACAGTACAGGTAATGACTAGGGGCACTGCACAAGGTGTGGTAAAAGGGAACAATGCAGGGTATAAGGGGGCACAGTACGGAGTGAGGGGCACAGTACTGGGCGGGGGGCACAGTCACATGACCCTGTGACATTAGAAGGTCCTTATGGTGAACGCGGTTCATACGCCACCATAATGAGAGGCAGAGGAGTGAGACAGGGGTGTGATTATGTGGCTAGAGATAAAAAAATTAATTGTCGGCCAGTACAGGCCCCAAAAATTAGGCAATAGGTATTCACCTGACAGCAAAGAACTTTGGATTCTGTGGCTGGAGGTACATTAGGCGGTCACAGGATAAAAATGTAATTGTCAGCCCTCGATGAGTGCCAAGCCAAGAGTTCCATGGCAAATTGTGCCAGCTCTGGCCACAGGTCAAACCTGCACACCCAGTAGTCAAGGGGTTCCTCGCTTCTCAGAGCGTCCACACCGGCCGTTAACCCAATGTAGTCCGACACCTGTCGGTCTAGGCGTTCCCTGAGGTTGGATCTGGAGGGCGGCTGTCGATTGGTTGGCTGCAAGAATAATCTCATATTCAAAGTGACCAACACATCTTCAAACCACCCTCTTTTTGCAGGTGCGGTAGGATTGGTACCCGCACCTGTTTCGGTGTGGGTGGATATTCCTCTGCCAGTGCCCGCAATAGCAGAATGCAGCATCTCTCGCAGCAAGGCCTGGAAATGCTGCATTCTGACAGCCCTCTGTGATGCGGGTAACATGTCCGCCATTTTGTGTTTGTGCCGGGGGTCTAAGTACGTTGCCACCCAGTACAGGTCCTTGACCTTTATGCTTTTTATACGGGGGTCCCTCTTCAAACACTGGAGCATAAAGGCCCCCATTTGCACTATTGAAGCAGTGGAGCACCCTGGCTCCTGCTCATCACCCAGGAAAATGTCTTTCTCGGTCTCCTCCTCCCAGCCACGGACAACACCAGAGATCCCAGAAAAGTTTAGCCTGCTCTCCTTGTTCCTCCTTCTCCTCCTCCCCAAAGCCACCATCCTCCTCTGACTTCTCTTCAGACTCCTGCTGACTTGTCTCCGATGGAGTATCCCCCAATGGAAATTCATTCAGCATTGCGACTTCCTTAACTTCCAGCTCCTGCTCCTCAACGGCTTGATGAATGACACGACGCAATGCAAGCTCCAGAAAGAAGGCGTTAAGTATGATGTCACTGATGGCACCCTGGCTGCGACTGACCAGTTTGGTGATCTCATCAAATGGCTGCAGAAGCCTGCATGCGTCGCACATGAGCAGCCAAAAAAATAAGACAAGCTCCCCAGAACCTGTCCTGCCGCAGAGTACGTACATGTAGTCATTAATGGCACGTTTCTGCTGGAGCAGCCTATCAAGCATATACGGTACAAGGTGGAGTTCCAGCACATCGGGGAGTCACAAATCAGACATCTGACGGGCAAGTGGTGTCGCCGTTTAACGTCAGCAAAGCGAGCCATGGCTGTGTAAAATCTTCTAAAATTTACGTCCTGGACCCAGGGGTATTTGGCAACGAATCGATGCACGACTAAGTTCAGAACTTTTGCTATGCACAGCACGTGTGTTATTTTGCCCTGTTTCAGCTCGCTCAGCAGATTGGCACCGTTGTCGCACACCACTTTACCAACTGTCAAATTGAGTGGGGTTAGCCACTGATCGGCCTGTGACTTCAGAGCTGAAAGGAGTGCAGGACCGGTGTGGCTCTTGACTTCCAGGCACAACAACCGCAGCACAGCATGGCAACGTCTCACCTGGCACGTCGAATAGGTTCTGTGGAGCTTAAAGGGTGCAGCGCAAGAGGCGATAGCATTGGAATAGGAGGAGTCAGCGGAGGAGGAGACGGAGAATGAAATAGGAGGAGAAGAAGAGGCAGGCCTGCATGTATTCCGTGGCGGTTACACCAAATCCACACGGGTGCCAAGGGTTACATGCTTGACAGCCATCCGAAGGTTCACCCAGTGGGTAGTAAAAATTATGTACCTTCCCTTGCCGTGTTTGCTAGACCACGTGTCTGTGGTCAGATTTATTTTGTCATCGACACTGTGTGCCAGAGATATATTAACTTGCCGCTGAAAGTGGCCATATAGTTCAGAGATTCCCTTCTGGGAGAAATATTTCCTTCCGGGGACCTTCCATTGCGGTGTGCTAATGGCCACAAATTTTCTAAAGGCTACTGAGTCCACCAATTTATATGGCAGTAGTTGGTGGGCTAGCAGTTCCGACAAGAAAAGCGGTCAGCCGTTGGGCAAGAGGATAATCCAGCGTCATCATTTTTTTACGCTCGAACACTTGGGCCACGGAAGCCTGCCTTGTGCCAGATGAACACGAAGATGGCACGGTGGAAGGTGGAGTGGAGGACAAATAGGAGGAGAGAGGAGAAGGAGAAGAGGCAGGATGTGGAGTGCCGGGAGTGTGGCTTTGTGGGTTCTGACGGTGTTGCTCCCACTGGGCTCGTGATGGGAGACCAGGTGCCTTCTTAAGGTGGTTGTCCCTAGGTAAGTGTTGGGCTTACTGCGACTTATGCGTTGACAGCAGAGACTGCGGATGGCAACACTATTATCAGCAGCTGACATGTTAAAAAAAGCCCACACTGCGGATGCATGTGCCGGCATCCTGGGAGCGCAAGATGTGACCGTGCATGGTGGATGGCTCGCTCCAGATACATTAGTAGTCTGCTTTTTGCCTCCTGTGCACTGTAAGTTCTGCCTGCTTCTCCTCCTTCTCCTCCCTATCTGCTGTCCGTCTCTCCCTCTGAACTCCCCTCCTCTTCCCCTCTTGTGGGCACCCACGTGACATCCATAGACACATCATCACCCTTCACAACCACTGCTATTAGAGATCTCGGAGTAGGCAGCAACAGCGGGAACCACCCTCCTTGGGCTGATCTGGGTACTGTCGTCAGACTGCTGGGTGGCGACCATTGATACCTCCTCTTTCTGATGCGATGCCAAGAATGGCTGCGCATCAGTAAGGTCTTGTAATGGATGTGAAAAAAATTCCTCTGACTCGAGCTGAGGGGATATGGTGGTGGTGGTGGTGTCTTTGGGGGTGCACACAGCAGAGAGTGAAGAGGGTGCAGATAGAAAGGATGAGAAGGGTGCAGAAGCGGAAGGCTGAGTGAGCCACTCAACCAAGTCTGGTGCGTCCTTTGACGTAATCGCATGCACCTTCTTCAACTTCCCACTTAAGCTCCGGCCTGGTGCACCTGCCCAACCCCTACCACCCCTGCAGAATGGCCTGCCTCTTCCTCTGCCTGTCATTTTCAAAATGACCCTGTGACAAAAGTCCTTATAGAAGAGCAGTATTTGTGGTAGAAGGTATATCACACCACTGCCTTAATCACTTTTTTTTTGGGGGGGGGGGGTGGCAACTGGTATACCATACCAGTAGGAATTATTTGTTCCAATGTCGTTTGTCACTATATGTAGCTGAGGTAAAGCAGCTAAACCGTAAAAAAAATGCTTCACTACCCAAATGCACTATATAGAAAGTATATAATTGGTATTTAACACCCCTGCTTTAATCAGTTTTTTTTTGGGGGGGGGGCAACTGGTATATCACACCAGTAGAAATTATTTGTTCCAATGTCGTTTGTCACTATATGTAGCTGAGGTAAAGCAGCTAAACCGTAAAAAAAATGCTTCACTACCCAAAATGCACTATATAGAAAGTATATAATTGGTATTTAACACCCCTGCTTTAATCAGTTTTTTTTGCGGGGGGGCAACTGGTATATCACACCAGCAGAAATTATTTGTTCCAATGTCATTTGTCACTCTGTGTAGCTGAGGTAAAGCAGCTAAACCGCAAACAAATGCTGCACTACCCAACTGCACTATATAGAAAGTATATAATTGGTATATCACACCCCTGCTTCAATCAGTTTTTTGGGGGGGCAACTGGTATTTTACACCAGTAGAAATTATTTGTTCCAATAGCTTTGTCACTCTGTGTATCTGAGGTAACGCAGCAAAACCACAAACAAATGCTGCACTACCCATTTGCACTATATAGAAAGTAAATAATTGGTATATCACACCCCTGCTTCAATCAGTTTTTTTGTGGGGCAACTGGTATATCACACTAGTATAAATTATTTGTTCCAATAGCGTTTGGCTGTGTAACTGCAGTATCGCAGCAGAACCGCACACAACTGCAGCACAATACAAATGCACTATAATATAAATTCTACGGTATGTTATAAAATATATTATAAGTAAATCACACCCCTCAGTAAGTCACACCTATCGATAGCACACCTATACCAGTCCTTAAAAGGACTTTTGTGGCCCTATTAGCTAGCATTTGGTGTCCCTAACAGTCTGTCCCTGCTCCACACAGCAACCTCTCCCTACACTGGCAAAAAGGACATCTCCATATGATCACATGTTCGGCTAATCGCGAATGAGCACAGACCGCCTGTACAAACCGCAAGGCCATCTCTAATCATAGCCTTCAATCAGTATTTGGTGAAAGAAGGTATATAGTAATAACACCCCTCCAGCAGTATTTTGTGTAAGAAGGTATATGGAACCCCTCAATTAGTATTTGACGGAAACAGGTATATAGCACCCCTCAATCAGTATTTGGCGGAAACAGGTATATGACACCCCTCCATCAGTATTTTGTGGAAGCAGGTGTATCACAGCCCTCAATCAGTATTTGGTGGAAGAAGGTATATAGCAATAGCACCCCTCAATCAGTATTTGGTGGAAACAGGTATATGGCACCCCTCCATCAGTATTTTGTGGAAGCAAGGGTATCACAGCCCTCAATCAGTATTTGGTGAATAAAAGGTATATAGCAATAGCACCCCTCAATCAGTATTTTGTGGAAGAAGTTATATGGCACCCTCAATCAGTATTTGGTGGAAACTGGTATATAGCACCCCTCCATCAGTATTTGGCAAAAACAGGTATATAGCACCCCTCAATCAGAATTTTTGGGAAGAAGGTATATAGCACCCCTCAATCAGTATTTATTGGAAGAAGGTATATGGCACCCCTCAATCAGTATTTGGCAGAAACAGGTATATAGCACCCCTCAATCAGTATTTGGCGGAAACAGGTATATGGCACCCCTCAATTAATATTTTGTCGAAGCAGATGTATCGCAGCCCCTTAATCAGTATTTGATGGAAGAAGGTATATAGCAATAGCACCCCTCAATCAGTATTTTTTGGAAGAAGCTATATGGCACCCTCAATCAGTATTTGTCGGAAACAGGTATATAGCACCCCTCAATCAGTATTTGGCGGAAACAGGTATATGGCACCCCTCAATCAGTATTTCTGGGAACTAGGGAACTGGAATTAGTGATGTGTGAGGAGGACTATGACATAGTGGGAATAACTGAGACATAGCTATGACATGATAGCTATGACTGGGCAGTTAATGTACAAGGTTACAGTCTGTTTAGAAAGGATTGTCAAAACCGGAGAGGGGGAGGGGTCTGCCTTTATGTAAAGTCCTGTCTAAAGCCCACACTCCGTGAAGATATAAGTGAGGGACATGAACATGTGGAGTCACTGTGGGTAGAAATACGTGGAGGCAAAAACAATAATAAATTAC
This sequence comes from Bufo bufo, assembly GCF_905171765.1. Classification (NCBI taxonomy): domain Eukaryota; kingdom Metazoa; phylum Chordata; class Amphibia; order Anura; family Bufonidae; genus Bufo; species Bufo bufo. The sequence goes on from NC_053392.1 coordinate 90,224,280, forward strand.
TAATAGTATACTATAAACCACCTAATATACCAGAGTCCACAGAAAATCTACTACTAAACGAGATAAATAAGGCGGCAAATCATAATGAGGTGGTTATTATGGGGGACTTCAACTACCCAGATATAGACTGGAAACTGAAACTTGTACATCTCATAAAGGAAACAGGTGCTTGGCAATAACCAAAGACAATTTCCTCTCCCAACTGGTTCAGGACCCGACTAGAGGGACGGTCATACTGGACTTAGTATTAACCAATAGCCCTGACAGAACAACAGACGTGCAGGTTGGGGGACACCTGGGAAATAGTGACCATAAAGTAATAACCTTCCAATTATCATTCAAAAGAGCGTTTCTACACGGAGGAGCAAAAATACCAAACTTCAAAAAAGCTAAATTTAGCCAACTAAGAGAGGCCATAGGCCTAACTAACTGGGGCAAAGTCCTCAAAAATAAAAAATACAGCCACAAAATGGGATATCTTTAAAAGCATCCTAAAATCTCATTGTGAAAGTTACATACCGTATGGGAATAAAAGGTTAAGGAACAAAAAGAAAGCAATGTGGATAAACAGAACTGAAAAGAAAGCAATGAATGACAAAAAGAAAGCATATAAAACACTAAAACAGGAGGGTAGCACGGAAGCACGGAAAAACTATAAGGAAAAAAATAGAACATGTAAAAAACAAATAAAAGCGGCCAAACTAGAGACCGAGAGATTAATTGCCAAAGAGAGTAAAACTAACCCTAAAATGTTTTTCAATTATATAAATGTTAAAAAGTATAAATCTGAAGGTGTCGGCCCTTTAAAGAGTAATGAGGGGGGAGTCGCAGAGAGCGACAAGGAGAAAGCAAAGCTGTTAAATATTTTTTTCTCCAGTATTCACTGAGGAAAATAAACTGTCAGATGAAATGCTGAATGTAAAAATAAATTCCCCATTAAAAGTGTCCTGTCTGACCCAGGAAAAAGTACAAAAGCGACTTAAAAAGATTAAAATACACAAATCGCCAGGACCGGATGGCATACACCCCCGTATCCTAAGGGAATTAAGTAATGTCATAGCCAGACCCTTATTTCTGATATTTGCAGACTCTATACTGACAAGGAATGTCTCACAGGATTGGCGCATAGCAAATGTAGTGCCAATATTCAAAAAGGGTCGAAAAACAGAGCCTGGAAACTATAGGCCGGTAAGTTTAACATCTGTTGTGGGTAAACTGTTTGAAGGTTTTCTGAGAGATACTATGTTAGAGCATCTCAACGGAAATAAGCAAATAACGCCATATCAGCATGGCTTCATGAGGGATCGGTCATGCCAAACTAATTTCATCAGTTTCTATGAGGAGGTAAGTTCTAGACTTGACAGCGGCGAATCAATGGATGTTGTATATCTGGACTTCTCCAAAGCATTTGACACTATACCACATAAAAGGTTAGTATATAAAATGAGAATGCTCGGACTGGGAGAAAACGTCTGTATGTGGGTAAGTAACTGGCTGAGGGATAGAAAACAGAGGGTGGTTGTTAGTGGTACACAGTCAGATTGGGTCACTGTCACTAGTGGAGTACCTCAGGGGTCAGTATTGGGCCCTATTCTCTTCAATATATTTATTAATTGTCTTGTAGAAGGCTTGCATAGTAAAATATCAATTTTCGCAGATGACACTAAACTGTGTAAAGTAATTAACACTGAAGAGGACAGTATACTACTACAGAGCGATCTGGATAGACTGGAGGCTTGGGCAGATAAGTGGCAGATGAGGTTTAACACTGATAAATGTAAAGTTATGCACATGGAAAGGAATAATGCAAGTCACCCGTACATACTAAATGGTAAAACACTCGGTAACACTGACATGGAAAAGGACCTAGGAATTTTAATAAACAGCAAACTAAGCTGCAAAAACCAGTGTCAGGCAGCTGCTGCCAAGGCCAATAAGATAATGGGTTGCATCAAAAGGGGCATAGATGCCCGTGATGAGAACATAGTCCTATCACTTTGCAAATCATTAGTCAGACCACACATGGAGTACTGTGTACAGTTCTGGGCTCCTGTGAACAAGGCAGACATAGCAGTGCTGGAGAGGGTCCAGAGGAGGGCAACTAAAGTAATAACTGGAATGGGGCAACTATAGTACCCTGAAAGATTATCAAAATTAGGGTTATTGGTTATTCACTTTAGAAAAAAGACGACTGAGGGGATATCTAATTACTATGTATAAATATATCAGGGGTCAGTACAGAGATCTCTCCCATCATCTATTTATCCCCAGGACTGTAACTGTGACGAGGGGACATCCTCTGCGTCTGAAGGAAAGAAGGTTTGTACACAAACATAGGAAAGCATTCTTTACGGTAAGAGCAGTGAGACTATGGAACTCTCTGCCTGAGGAGGTGGTGATGGTGAGTACAATAAAGGAATTCAAGAGGGCCTGGATGTATTTCTGGAGTGTAATAATATTACAGGCTATGGCTACTAGAGAGGGGTCGTTGATCCAGGGAGTTATTCTGATTGCCTGATTGGAGTCAGGAAGGATTTTTTTATTCCCCTAAAGTGGGGAAAATTGGCTTCTACCTCACAGGGCTTTTTTTTTGCCTTCCTCTCGATCAACTTGCAGGATGACAGGCTGAACTGGATGGACAAATGTCTTTTTTCGGCCTTATGTACTATGTTACTATGTAAGTGTATCGCAGCCCTCAACCAGTATTTGGTGGAAACAGGTATATAGCAACCCTCAATCAGTATTTGGCAGAAACAGGTATATGGCACCCCTCCATCAGTATTTTTTGGAAGAAGGTATATGGCACGCCTCAATTAGAGATGTCCCGAACTATTCGCGGCAAATAGTTCCCGGCGAACATCGCTTGTTCTCGTTCGCCGCGGCGGGCAAACATATGCAATGTTCGGTCCGCCCCCTATTCGTCATCAGTGAGTAAACTTTGACCCTGTACCTCACAGTCAGCAGACACATTCCAGCCAATCAACATACCCTCCCTCCCAGACCCTCCCACCTCCTATTAAAAAGCAAGGACAGCATCCATCTTAGATTCATTCGGAAGCTGCAGTGTCACAAATTTGACTAACTTGTAATCGCAATGCGATTAATACAGGTTATATTAATCGCATTTCAAAATCAACTTAGAGCTGGGTTCCTAATGGTTGTATGGCTAGAATACAACGAAGATTGAGACTATAGTGCTATATTCGTTATATTTGTCAATTCTAGCAATACAACCATTAGCAACTCAGATCTAAGTTGTAATCGCAATGCGATTAATACGGGTTATATTAATCGCATTTCGAATTCAACTTAGAGCTGGGTTCCTAATGGTTGTATTGCTAGAATATAACGAAGATTGAGAATATAGTGCTATATTCGTCAATTCTAGCAATACAACCATTAGGAACTCAGACCTAAGTTGTAATCGCATTGCGATTAATGCAGGTTATATTAATCGCATTGCAAATTCAACTTACCACACTCTGCGTCAACTACGTAATTTTCCATGGGAGTTTTTCCATGGATCCCCCTCCGGCATGCCACAGTCCAGGTGTTAGTCCCCTTGAAACAACTTTTCCATCACTATTGTGGCCAGAAAGAGTCCCTGTGGGCTTTAAAATTCGCCTGTCTATTGAAGTCTATGGCGGTTCGCCCGGCTCAACATCTCTAGCCTCAATCAGTATTTTTTTGAAGAAGGTATATGGCACCCCTCAATCAGAGTTTTTCGGAAACAGGTATATAGCACCCCTCAATCAGTATTTGGCGGAAACAGGTATATGGCACCCCTCCATCAGTATTTTGTGGAAGCAAATGTATCGCAGCCCTCAATCAGTATTTTGTGGAAGAAGGTATATAGCAATAGCACCCCTCAACCAGTATTTTGTGGAAGAAGGTATATGGCACCCCTCAATCAGTATTTGGCAGAAACAGGTATATAGCAGCCCTCAATCAGTATTTGGCGGAAACTGGTATATGGCACCCCTCAATCAATATTTTGTGGAAGTAGGTGTATCGCAGCCCCTTAATCAGTATTTGGTGGAAGAAGGTATATAGCAATAGCACCCCTCAATCAGTATTTTGTGGAAGAAGGTATATGACACCCCTCAATCAGTATTTGGTGGAAACAGGTATATAGCACCACTCAATCAGTATTTGGCGGAAACAGGTATATGGCACTCCTCCATCAGTATTTTGTGGAAACAAGTGTATCGTAGCCCTCAATCAGTATTTTGTGGAAGAAAGTATATAGCAATAGCACCCCTCAACCAGTATTTTGTGGAAGAAGGTATATGTGTCACGGTGGACAGGATACAAGATACACAGAATACCACCATACAAGTGTCTAGGCAAGAAGCTGGGGATAAAGGTCACCTCCTGACAAATCTCTACCAGCTCTCCCTAGACTTCTATGCCCACGTTCAGACCCTGAAGGTGGGAATAAACGTGTCCCCGTGCCTGGGCTGAATATTCCCTAAAATCCCTAAGATGGTGAAAGGGGGAAAGAGGCAGCCTGCTCCCTCAGGACCTGGATGGGGCAGGCGTCTCTCAAACAGCCTAGACAGACAACCACAAGAAAGCAAAACCAACTTATCTTGTTACTGAGCAGGAACAGCAAATCCTTCCTTCCTCTGAGCCAGACAGAAGCTATAACCAGCACAGGACACTGGGAGTGGGCGTAATTTAAACTCAACCAATGACCCCACCCAGTGCACTTGATGGGAGGCGGATACAGCTCAACTCAAAACAAAAACAAAAGGCTACACACGTGCTGCTAACCTGGAAGACCTCCGCACATAACCTGAGCAGGGCATGACAATATGGCACCCCTCCATCAGTATTTTGTGGAAGCAAGTGTATTGCAGCCCTCAATCAGTATTTGGTGGAAGAAGGTGTATAGCAATAGCACCCCTCAACCAGTATTTTGTGGAAGAAGGTATATGGCACCTCTCAATCAGTATTTGGCGGAAACAGATATATGGCACCCCTCAATCAGTATTTTGTGGAAGCAGGTGTATCGCAGCCGTCAATCGGTATTTGGTGGAAGAAGGTATATAGCAATAACACCCCTCAATCAGTATTTTGTGGAATAAGGTAAATGGCACCCCTCAAAAAGTTTTTGGCAGAAACAGGTATATACCACCCCTCAATCAGTATTTGGGAAAACTGGTATATAGCACCCCTCAATCAGTATTTGGCAGAAACAGGTATATAGCACCTCTCAATCAGGATTTTGTGGAAGAAGGTATATCGCAGCCCTCAAGCAGTTGTTTGGGGGGCAACAGGTATATCACATCCATTGCAATTAGTTACTCTAATAGCGTTTTACCCTCTATCTAGCTGCGGTATCGCAGAAGAACCGCACACAACTGCTGCACAATACAAATACACTATAATGTAATTTCTATGTTATAAAGTATATTATAAGTATATTGCACCCCTCTACATCACAGCTATTGATAGCACACCTATACCAGTCCTTAAAATGACTTTTGTGGCCCTATTAGTTAGCGTTTGGTGTCCCTAATTGTCCATTCTCCAAAATGCAACCTCTCCCTACACTGGCAAAACACATAATGTAAAACGGCTGCCAGATCGGGTTCTGTTATAGGGTTGGGGGTGTATTAATGTGCTGAAATGTCTCAATTGGCTGTCCTGTCCCACCTGATGGATGTGTCATGGGTCAAAGTTGGGCGCTATGCAGAAAAATATGGCACGTGTGAATATCGCCATATGTTCGCATGTTTGGCAAACCGCGAATGAGCAAAGTTCGCCGCGAAATGACCGCCGGGCAAAACGCAAGGCCATCTCTAATAGTACTTTTCTATTAGGGTCCAGCAAAATACGTTCCGCAAAATACGTAATGCACATGGACTCATCTGTATTTTTTGATGATCTGTTTTTTGGCTGTTCTAGGAGGGTTGTCATGCCAACCAGACAAGCTCTAGCTAGTTGGCCTAAAAGTTAGTCTGGACATCCGACCAATCAGGTCCCAGGTTCAGCCTACAATACTAAAGCTGGAATCTAAGACTGACGATTTTTTTTTGCCTGTGATTGGTATGTGTTCTAGCTTCCATTTCTTCATGTGTGCATTTGTGATACTTTTAACTCCTACTTAGGATTTTGGCTTGTTTCTGGTTTAAACCCTTGTGTAATTATTTGGCTTCAATTTTTTCTTCTGGTGAACTGAGTTTGGCTTGTCTCTGCATTAACCCCTTGGCTTCCATTGACTTTCCTGGCTTAGTTTCTGGTTTGTATTTATCTTCTGCTACTTCTTTGCATCTGATAGGTCTGCTACCTGTGAGCTTACACTTGTTTTCTGCCACCTGGCTCCACAAACATGACCTGGGTATCTAGCAGCCAAATCCAACATGCCTTGCAGCAGGCTTTGGTAAACATCTAGTAGTAGCCTTTTATCTCCTAAACTGAGTGGAAAAAAGTATAGGTAGCAGTTGGTGTACCTCAAATTTTTTCTCACTTCTGACTCGTACAAAAAGGTTGAATGGACTTCTATATTTTCAGCCTTAGGAACTATGTTGCTATACATCTTCTTATTCCAATTCTGTAATATAATTAATAGCAGAATGTATAGCATGAGGCAATGAAAGACTGGGATCCTGACTTTCTATCATTATTCGTGAATCATCCAGGAATTTAACTGCTAAGTGTAAAGCATGTTGTCCTGCAGTCCATTAAAATAATTATTTCGGTTTTCAAGTACATTGTTGTAACCTTAAGTAGGAATGAGCGAACCCGAACTGTATAGTTCGGGTTCGTACCGAATTTTGGGGTGTTCGTGACACGGACCCAAACCCGAACATTTATGTAAAAGTCCGGGTTCGGGTTCGGTGTTCGGCGCTTTCTTGGCGCTTTTTGAAAGGCTGCAAAGCAGCCAATCAACAAGCATCATGCTACTTGCCCCAAGAGTCCATCACAGCCATGCTTACTATTGGAATGGCTGTGATTGGCCAGTGCAGCATGTGACCCAGCCTCTTTATAAGCTGGAGTCACGTAGCGCCGCACGTCACTCTGCTCTGATCAGTGTAGGGAGAGGATGCAGCTGCTGCTGTTAGGGCCAGATTAGGCAGCGATTTACTCATCAAAAACACTTACTGAAGTGATCGATCTACAGCTGTGTATCATTCAACTTCTGCTAGTTAATTGCTCACTGTTTATAGGCTGCCCAGAGCGTTTTTCTGTCACTTTTTTCTGGGGTGATCGGCGGCCATTTTGTGTCTTGTGGTGCGCCAGCACAAGCTGCCACCAAGTCCATTTAACCATCAATAGTGTGTTTTCTTTTTTTTGCTATATCCTACATCAGGGGCTTGGCTGTGCTTGCTATTTTATTGAGGGTGAAATACAATTGCCAAAATAGCAGTATCCTAAATCTGGTGTTTCAGCTGTGGCTAGCCAATTGTAATACTGTCTGCTGTCTGGCAAAGGATATATTTTTTTTATGGGTTGAAATACAATTCCCAAATTAGCAATTCCCTAAATCAGTGGTTTCTGCTGTAGCAGGCCAAGTTTAAATCTATCCATAAAAGTGTATATTACATTGAAGGTGCTGATAGGGTCATTCTCAATAACTTCACACGCTACCGTGTATCTCCAAGTCTAATTCTGTCCGTAAAAGGGATACCTGTCATCCATCCAGGGCCTAAATACTAGGCCTAATATTTATATTCAGCTAAATCTAAGGTTACTGCTGTGGCTGGTCAAGTTATTTAGTGTCCGTCAAAGCACAGTTTTTGTTCTGGGTTGAAATACAATTCCCAAATTAGCAATTCCCTAAATCAGTGGTTTCTGCTGTAGCAGGCCAAGTTTAAATCTATCCATAAAAGGGTATATTACATTAAAGGTGCTGATAGGGTCATCCTCAATAACTTCACACGCTACCGTGCATTTCCAAGTCTAATTCTGTCCGTAAAAGGGATACCTGTCATCCAGGGCCTAAATACTAGGCCTACAATTTATATTCATCTAAATCTGTGGTTACTGCTGTGCCTGTATTAGTGTGATACGGTACCTAAATAGATAGCCATATAGTGTTAGGTGCCTGTAAAAAAAGGCCTGAAATTGAATACAATACATTGGGCCAAATAATTTTTTTCTTATTGTGGTGAACGGTAACAATGAGGAAAACATCTAGTAAGGGACGCGGACATGGTCATGGTGGTGTTAGTGGACCCTCTGGTGCTGGGAGAGGACGTGGCCGTTCTGCCACAGCCACACGTCCTAGTGAACCAACTATCTCAGGTCCTAGTAGCCGCCAGAATTTACAGCGATATTTGGTGGGGCCCAATGCCGTTCTAAGGATGGTAAGGCCTGAGCAGTTACAGGCATTAGTAAATTGGGTGGCTGACAGTGGATCCAGCACGTTCACATTATCTCCCACCCAGTCTTCTGCAGAAAGTGCACAGATGGCGCCTGAAAACCAAGCCCATCAGTCTGTCGCATCACCCCCATGCATATCAGGGAAACTGTCTGAGCCTCAACTTATGCAGCAGTCTCTTATGCTGTTTGAAGACTCTGCTGGCAGGGTTTCCCAAGGGAATCCACCTAGCCCTTACCCAGCGGTGGAAGACAAAGAATGCACTGACGCACAACCTCTTATGTTTCCTGATGATGAGGACATGGGAATACCACCTCAGCATGTCTCTGATGATGACGAAACACAGGTGCCAACTGCTGCGTCATTCTGCAGTGTGCAGACTGAACAGGAGGTCAGGGAGGAAGACTGGGTGGAAGACGATGCAAGGGACGATGAGGTCATAGACCACACATAGAATGAAGGTCGTGCCACTGACTTTCAGAGTTCAGAGGAAGAGGCAGTGGTGAGACCGAGCCAACAGCGTAGCGAAAGAGGGAGCAGGGGGCAAAAGCAGAACACCCGCCACCAAGAGAGTTCGCCTGCTACTGGCCACCGCCACCTGGGACCGAGCACCCCAAAGGCAGCTTCAAGGAGTTCCTTGGCGTGGCAGTTCTTCAAACAATGTGCTGACGACAAGACCCGAGTGGTTTGCACGCTGTGCCATCAGAGCCTGAAGCGAGGCATTAACGTTCTGAACCTTAGCACAACCTGCATGACCAGGCATCTGCATGCAAAGCATGAACTGCAGTGGAGTAAACACCTTAAAACAAGGAAGTCACTCAGGCTCCCCCTGCTACCTCTTCTGCTGCTGCCGCCTCGGCCTCTTCTGCTGCTGCCGCCGCCTCGGCCTCTTCCTCCGCCTCTGGAGGAACGTTGGCACCTGCCGCCCAGCAAACATGGGATGTACCACCAACACCACCACCTGCGTCACCAAGCATCTCAACCATGTCACACGGCAGCGTTCAGCTCTCCATCTCACAAACATTTGAGAGAAAGCGTAAATTCCCACCTAGCCACCCTCGATCCCTGGCCCTGAATGCCAGCATTTCTAAACTACTGGCCTATGAAATGCTGTCATTTAGGCTGGTGGACACAGACAGCTTCAAACAGCTCATGTCGCTTGCTGTCCCACAGTATGTTGTTCCCAGCCGGCACTACTTCTCCAAGAGAGCCGTGCCTTCCCTGCACAACCAAGTATCCGATAAAATCAAGTGTGCACTGCGCAACGCCATCTGTGGCAAGGTCCACCTAACCACAGATACGTGGACCAATAAGCACGGCCAGGGACGCTATATCTCCCTAACTGCACACTGGGTAAACGTAGTGGCGGCTGGGCCTGATAGGGTCATCCTCAATAACTTCACACGCTACCGTGCATTTCCAAGTCTAATTCTGTCCGTAAAAGGGATACCTGTCATCCAGGGCCTAAATACTAGGCCTACAATTTATATTCATCTAAATCTGTGGTTACTGCTGTGCCTGTATTAGTGTGATACGGTACCTAAATAGATAGCCATATAGTGTTAGGTGCCTGTAAAAAAAGGCCTGAAATTGAATACAATACATTGGGCCAAATAATTTTTTTCTTATTGTGGTGAACGGTAACAATGAGGAAAACATCTAGTAAGGGACGCGGACATGGTCATGGTGGTGTTAGTGGACCCTCTGGTGCTGGGAGAGGACGTGGCCGTTCTGCCACAGCCACACGTCCTAGTGAACCAACTATCTCAGGTCCTAGTAGCCGCCAGAATTTACAGCGATATTTGGTGGGGCCCAATGCCGTTCTAAGGATGGTAAGGCCTGAGCAGTTACAGGCATTAGTAAATTGGGTGGCTGACAGTGGATCCAGCACGTTCACATTATCTCCCACCCAGTCTTCTGCAGAAAGTGCACAGATGGCGCCTGAAAACCAAGCCCATCAGTCTGTCGCATCACCCCCATGCATATCAGGGAAACTGTCTGAGCCTCAACTTATGCAGCAGTCTCTTATGCTGTTTGAAGACTCTGCTGGCAGGGTTTCCCAAGGGAATCCACCTAGCCCTTACCCAGCGGTGGAAGACAAAGAATGCACTGACGCACAACCTCTTATGTTTCCTGATGATGAGGACATGGGAATACCACCTCAGCACGTCTCTGATGATGACGAAACACAGGTGCCAACTGCTGCGTCATTCTGCAGTGTGCAGACTGAACAGGAGGTCAGGGAGGAAGACTGGGTGGAAGACGATGCAAGGGACGATGAGGTCATAGACCACACATAGAATGAAGGTCGTGCCACTGACTTTCAGAGTTCAGAGGAAGAGGCAGTGGTGAGACCGAGCCAACAGCGTAGCGAAAGAGGGAGCAGGGGGCAAAAGCAGAACACCCGCCACCAAGAGAGTTCGCCTGCTACTGGCCACCGCCACCTGGGACCGAGCACCCCAAAGGCAGCTTCAAGGAGTTCCTTGGCGTGGCAGTTCTTCAAACAATGTGCTGACGACAAGACCCGAGTGGTTTGCACGCTGTGCCATCAGAGCCTGAAGCGAGGCATTAACGTTCTGAACCTTAGCACAACCTGCATGACCAGGCATCTGCATGCAAAGCATGAACTGCAGTGGAGTAAACACCTTAAAAACAAGGAAGTCACTCAGGCTCCCCCTGCTACCTCTTCTGCTGCTGCCGCCTCGGCCTCTTCTGCTGCTGCCGCCGCCTCGGCCTCTTCCTCCGCCTCTGGAGGAACGTTGGCACCTGCCGCCCAGCAAACATGGGATGTACCACCAACACCACCACCTGCGTCACCAAGCATCTCAACCATGTCACACGGCAGCGTTCAGCTCTCCATCTCACAAACATTTGAGAGAAAGCGTAAATTCCCACCTAGCCACCCTCGATCCCTGGCCCTGAATGCCAGCATTTCTAAACTACTGGCCTATGAAATGCTGTCATTTAGGCTGGTGGACACAGACAGCTTCAAACAGCTCATGTCGCTTGCTGTCCCACAGTATGTTGTTCCCAGCCGGCACTACTTCTCCAAGAGAGCCGTGCCTTCCCTGCAAGACCAAGTATCCGATAAAATCAAGTGTGCACTGCGCAACGCCATCTGTGGCAAGGTCCACCTAACCACAGATACGTGGACCAATAAGCACGGCCAGGGACGCTATATCTCCCTAACTGCACACTGGGTAAATGTAGTGGCGGCTGGGCCCCAGCCGGAGAGCTGTTTGGCGCACGTCCTTCCGCCGCGAAGGATCGCAGGGCAACATTCTTTGCCTCCTGTCTCCTCCTCCTCCTACTCAGCTTCCTCCTCCTCTTCTTCCACCTGCTCATCCAGTCAGCCACACACCTTCACCACCAACTTCAGCACAGCCCGGGGTTAACGTCAGCAGGCCATTCTGAAACTCATATGTTTGGGGGACAGGCCCCACACCGCACAGGAGTTGTGGCGGGGTATAGAACAACAGACCGAGGAGTGGTTGCTGCCAGTGAGCCTCAAGCCCGGCCTGGTGGTGTGCGATAATGGGCGAAATCTCGTTGCAGCTCTGGGACTAGCCGATTTGACGCACATCCCTTGCCTGGCGCATGTGCTGAATTTGGTGGTGCAGAAGTTCATTCGCAACTACCCCGACATGTCAGAGCTGCTGCATAAAGTGCGGGCCGTCTGTTCGCGCTTCCGGCGTTCACATCCTGCCGCTGTTCGCCTGTCTGCGCTACAGCGTAACTTCGGCCTTCCCGCTAACCGCCTCATATGCGACGTGCCCACCAGGTGGAACTTCACCTTGCACATGCTGGACAGACTGTGCGAGCAACAGCAGGCCATAGTGGAGTTTCAGCTGCAGCACGCATGGGTCAGTCGCACTGCGGAACAGCACCACTTCACCACCAATGACTGGGCCTCCATGCGAGACCTGTGTGCCCTGTTGCGCTGTTTCGAGTACTCCACCAACATGGCCAGTGGCGATAACGCCGTTATCAGCGTTACAATACCACTTCTATCTCTGCTTGAGAAAACACTTAGGGCGATGATGGAAGAGGAGGTGGCCCAGGAGGAGGTGGAGGAGGAGGAAGAGGGGTCATTTTTAGCACTTTCAGGCCAGTCTCTTCGAAGTGACTCAGAGGGAGGTTTTTTGCAACAGCAGAGGCCAGGTACAAATGTGGCCAGACAGGGCCCACTACTGGAGGACGAGGAGGAGGTGGAGGAGGATGAGGATGAAGCATGTTCACAGCGGGGTGGCACCCAACACAGCTCGGGCCCATCACTGGTGCGTGGCTGGGGGGAAACGCAGGACGATGACGATACGCCTCCCACAGAGGACAGCTTGTCCTTACCTCTGGGCAGCCTGGCACACATGAGCGACTACATGCTGCAGTGCCTGCGCAACGACAGCAGAGTTGCCCACATTTTAACGTGTGCGGAGTACTGGGTTGCCACCCTGCTGGATCCACGGTACAAAGACAATGTGCCCACCTTACTTTCTGCACTGGAGTGTGATAGGAAGATGCGCGAGTACAAGCACACGTTAGTAGATGCACTACTGAGAGCATTCCCAAATGTCACAGGGGAACAAGTGGAAGCCCAAGGCGAAGGCAGAGGAGGAGCAAGAGGTCGCCAACGCAGCTGTGTCACGGCCAGCTCCTCTGAGGGCAGGGTTAGCATGGCAGAGATGTGGAAAAGTTTTGTCACCACGCCACAGCTAACTGCACCACCACCTGATACGGAACGTGTTAGCAGGAGGCAACATTTCACTAACATGGTAGAACAGTACCTGTGCACACCCCTCCACGTACTGACTGATGGTTCGGCCACATTCAACTTCTGGGTCTCCAAATTGTCCACGTGGCCAGAGCTAGCCTTTTATGCCTTGGAGGTGCTGGCCTGCCCGGCGGCCAGCGTTTTGTCTGAACGTGTATTCAGCACGGCAGGGGGCGTCATTACAGACAAACGCAGCCGCCTGTCTACAGCCAATGTGGACAAGCTGACGTTCCTAAAAATGAACCAGGCATGGATCCCACAGGACCTGTCCATCCCTTGTGCAGATTAGACATTAACTACCTCCCCTTAACCATATATTATTGTACTCCAGGGCACTTCCTCATTCAATCCTATTTTTATTTTCATTTTACCATTATATTGCGGGGCAACCCAAAGTTGAATGAACCTCTCCTCTGTCTGGGTGCCGGGGCCTAAAAATATCTGACAGTGGCCTGTTCCAGTGGTGGGTGACATGAAGCCTGATTCTCTGCTGACATGAAGCCAGATTCTCTGCTATGGGACCTCTCTCCTCTGCCTGGGTGCCTGGGCCTAAATATGTGACAATGGACTGTTCCAGTGGTGGGTGACATGAAGCCTGATTCTCTGCTATGACATGAAGACTGATTCTCTGCTGACATGAAGCCAGATTCTATGTTATGGGACCTCTCTCCTCTGCCTGGGTGCCTGGGCCTAAATATGTGACAATGGACTGTTCCAATGGTGGGTGACATGAAGCCTGATTCTCTGCTATGACATGAAGACTGATTCTCTGCTGACATGAAGCCTGAATCTCTGTTATGGGACCTCTCTCCTCTGTCTGGGTGCCGGGGCCTAAAAATATCTGACAGTGGCCTGTTCCAGTGGTGGGTGACATGAAGCCTGATTCTCTGCTATGACATGAAGACTGATTCTCTGCTGAGTCGCTGACATGAAGCCAGATTCTATGTTATGGGACCTCTCTCCTCTGTCTGGGTTCCGGGGCCTAAATTATATGACAATGGACTGTTCCAATGTTGGGTGACGTGAAGCATGATTCTCTGCTATGACATGAAGACTGATTCTCTGCTGACATGAACCCAGATTCTATGTTATGGGACCTCTCTCCTCTGTCTGGGTGCCAGGGCCTAAAAATATCTGACAGTGGCCTGTTCCAGTGGTGGGTGACATGAAGCCTGATTCTCTGCTATGACATGAAGACTGATTGTCTGCTGACATGAAGCCAGATTCTATGTTATGGGACCTCTCTCCTCTGTCTGGGTGCCGGGGCCTAAATTATATGACAATGGACTGTTCCAATGTTGGGTGACGTGAAGCATGATTCTCTGCTATGACATGAAGACTGATTCTCTGCTGACATGAAGCCAGATTCTCTGCTATGGGACCTCTCTCCTCTGCCTGGGTGCCTGGGCCTAAATATCTGACAAGAGACTGTTCCAGTGGTGGGTGACGTGAAGCCTGATTCTCTGCTATGACATGAAGCCTGATTCTCTGCTATGACATGAAGACTGATTCTCTGCTGACATGAAGCCAGATTCTATGTTATGGGACCTCTCTCCTCTGCCTGGGTGCCGGGGCCTAAATATCTGACAATGGACTGTTCCAGTTTTGGGTGACGTGAAGCCTTATTCTCTGCTATGACATGAAGACTGATTCTCTGCTATGGGACCTCTCTCCAATTGATATTGGTTAATTTTTATTTATTTTATTTTAATTTTAATTCATTTCCCTATCCACATTTGTTTGCAGGGGATTTAACTACATTTTGCTGCCTTTTGCAGCCCTCTAGCTCTTTCCTGGGCTGTTTTATAGCCTTTTTAGTGCCAAAAAGTTCGGGTCCCCATTGACTTCAATGGGGTTCGGGTTCGGGACGAAGTTCGGGTCGGGTTCGGATCCCGAACCCGAACATTTCTGGGAAGTTCGGCCGAACTTCTCGAACCCGAACATCCAGGTGTTCGCTCAACTCTAATAATGATCCGTTCAGAATGCATCAGTTTGCCTCCGTTCAGCCTCCATTACGCTCTGGAGGCGGACACCAAAACGCTGGGCAGTTACGCTAATTGCATAACGCACAGGGAAGCCTTACGGGTTTTTCAGATACACCATTAACGCGCAATGCAAAACAGACAACGGTCGTGTGCATGTAGCCTAAGGGCCCTTGCACACGATCGTATGCCCTCCGAGACATACGGTCCATGAGCATGCCATATGTCCCGGAGCGGCATACAACATGCACACAGGAGCGCGCAGCATCATTTGTTACCATGGCAATAATGTATATTAACTAGGTTACAATTGATGCTGTGCGCATCGGCCACCCGCGAGTCGATTGTCCTGCACTCATATGAACACAGGACTATAGTTCCACGGGTGGATGATGTGGAGAGTATCATAGTAACCTCTGCTGTTGTGCGCTCCCATGTGCAGGATGTACAGTAGTATGCCACTCAGGGACATATGGCATGCTCATGGACTGTATGTCTCAAAGGGCATACGGTCGTGTGCAAGTGGCATAAGTGTCTAAAGTAGCTAATAAATATAAACTACACAAAAAAATAACATTAAACTGTATCCGAACTATCTCTAATCCCAAAAACACTTTAATGACCATAAACTGTGTAACTTTTGGATTTAGATGTAAATCTTAAGTGTTTATACACCTACTCCACACAATGCACTAATTGTCTGCTAAACTAAATTGCATTAATATTTTCTTTTCTTTTAAACATACAGTAATAAATAAATGCCATAAACGAATGGCCAAGTACCAGAAGGAGCAAGAAAAGGATCGATTGGCTCTACATAAGCTTCTGCGGCGGGTTTCAAAAAAGGTTCGGAGGATGGATCAGAGAAACCGTAAAATAATAAAACATATAGTTGCATTCCATGAAAAAATAAATAAATAAGACAAAAATGACTGTTATTGTTAAAATGTTTGAAATTGTTATTGTTAAAATGTTATTAAAAATATTTATCTGCCATAGACTTGATGTGTCCGATCTTGAAAGTTCTATCAGTCACAGGAATGCGTCGTGTCGTGTGTAGCTAATTTTGTACTTATTTTTCTTGTTGTTTAAAAAAATTTTAGAAAGTCAAATAGTGTAATTTTTTTCATGTTAGCCCATTCCTGCTGCACACTTACAATATGATGCTGTCAGAGGTGTCTTGGTTTATTTTCGGTGTTGTCCTGGTCTGGTAGGGGCCCATTCCTGGGAACAAATTCCTGCTGCACACTTCGAACATGCTGCTGGCTGTCATGCTGAGTTAGGCCGAGCTATGTGTAGCCCTTATACTGGACCCTTAACATCTACCTGGTGCTGATGCTGAAGTCTGTCCTGACCCTGATGACTTATGTGTGGGCCTTATACTCCACCGTTACCGATACTTGCTGTTGTAGGTCCTGACACTGCTGAGTTATGTGTGGGGCGTATACTACAGTGTTAGGCCTCTTTCACACGACAGTATGTCTTTTTCAGTGTTTTGCGGTCCGTTTTAAACGGATCCGTTGTTCCGTTTTTTGTTTCCGTTGTGTTTCCGTTTCCGTTCCGTTTGTCCGTTCCGTTTTTCCGTATGGCAAATACAGTATACAGTAATTTCATAGAAAAAATTGGGCTGGGCATAACATTTTCAATAGATGGATCCGCAAAAAACGGAACGGATACGGAAGACATACGGATGCACTTCCGTATGCATTCCGTTTTTTTTGCGGACCCTTAGACTTTAATGGAGCCACGGAACGTGATTTGCGGCCAAATATAGGACATGTTCTATGTTAAAACGGAACGGAAAAACGGAAATACGGAAACGGAATGCATACGGAGTACATTCCGTTTTTTTTGCGGAACCATTGAAATCAATGGTTCCGTATACGGACCATATACGGACCGCAAAAAACGGCCCGCAAAACGGAAAAAAAAAACGGCCGTGTGAAAGAGGCCTTACCATGTACCTAATGCTGTCTGTCCTGACCCTGAAATAAAGGGGCCTTACAACACATTTCAAAAATTACACCGTAACATTACATAAAAAAAAAACAAAGCACACGTTATCAAACTGAAAAAAATGTTTTTATAACAAAAATAAGAAAGCAAGCCTCAATGGCAACTTTTTTAGCTCCAATAATATTGTATCAATTTTTTGGAGCTGGTGAAGGTGTTTTTCCTCCATTTGCCGCAACCTCTTATTGAATTGATGCTGCATTTTTTTAAGCTCCACAACATCTTTGAGGAATTGCTTTTTGGTGGCCTCCAATTCCTTTATGGCCTTGTTCACTACTGGAAAAAAAAAAAAAAAAAAATTTAAATTAGGGTTACTTACAAGACAATTAGTGCATTGTGTGTAGTATGTGTTTAAACACTGGCGATTTACATCTAAATACAATAAATATTGATATTTACGTTAATTATATTTTGGTTTTCTTAGTGATAGTTCTGATAGAGTAGAATGTTATTTATTTTGTTAGTTAATATTTTTTCCGCAGTTTACATAATATGCTGTATCACTAGTTTCTGTTGTCCCCTCATTGTTACCACTTTTAACCACTTCACGGCCGGCCATTAAGAGTAGGGCTCAGCGGGACGTGACTTGATGCAGAGGGACAGTCTATTACGGACCAACAAACACCCAGCCCCCAGGCATAATCGTTTGTGAACCGGGGTGCAAATGCAACTCAGCTTAACAGGCAGCCATGTTAACTAAGGGTTGCTATTTTTCAGATTCATTACACATGTGCATTACAGCTCCGGAGATGCAGGGTGGTGTGGGGATCGTGGGATGCTTGTGAATATGTTATGTATATCAAATTATAGTAATGTGTGCACATATTTACCCTCCTGGTGGGGGGTGTAGACCACCTCTTCCTCCTCTTCTGGATCTGGGGGGGCGGAATCAGGTGACTGGGAAGGTCCGGCCTCCTCCTCAGTCGCCTCTGTATCACCAACATCTGGGGGGGTGAAGTGGCCTGAACATTTTCTCCCTCCTCCATGGGCGCCTCCATATTTTCTACCTCCTCCTCCATGTGCGCCACCTTTTTTTTTTTTGTGGTGGCGGACCGAGGGAACAGGTTTACCTGTAATAATGACAAAATGTTAAGAATTTACACAAAAAACTCATAAATCATAACAAAGGTAAAGATCAAGAAATTCCTATATGGTGGAATCTGCATGGGATTATGAATTATACGAATAGTGGATTTACCTTATTTAAAAAAAAAAAAAAAAAAAAAAAGGGTTATAGATGGGTAAAACTAGTCTAAGTTACAAGGTAGGATGAGGTAACATGGGATTTGTTAGGAAGGTGCCCTATAGGGTATTGTGACTGGGTAATGGATGTTTAGGTAAACCAAAGAACACTTCGGAAATTAGATAAGGGGTTATTGGATGGTGTTATGTTGGGTATATAATTTTTTGTGGCTGCCAGCGTTAGACTGTCTGCCAAGCCGGATTTTGAAGATCTGCTGCCAACCCGCCCTCCCTCCCTGTTGATTAAGTTGTCCAGGTAACTTTATAATTAGAAGGAGGCTTAAAGTCTCCCCTTTAACTGTCATTTTGACTGTGACCGGCCCTTTCACAGTGACTTTCACCTGTGAACTCCACAGCTCCCGTCAATTGGCAGTTAGGATTTAAGTGAAAGGCTGGCAGGCTTGTATTGGATAATACAGGTAATTTTTGGGGAATATCTCGTGTACGTCGTAGAAAACCAGGACCCCTGCAAGATTTCTTTCTAGGTAGCAAGGGATGTGTATACCAAGTTTCGTTGAAATCGATGGTTGCGTTTGAGTTTCTGTGGAACATACATCCTAATTATATATATATATATATATATATATATATATATATAAAATCTTAAATCCCATGCAAATTAGGTGGGGGATGTATGTAATGGTCAGGGACGTTGACCGGAATACTGAATGATGTTTGCAGTTTATGTAGATATAAACAAAAATAACTATATATATTTATGTGTGTGTAAAACGTATGAAATCATCCGGTGACATCATACATCAGTACCGCGCTGTGTGTATACCAATATATATACAATCTCAGCGAGGTAGAGATGTATGATGAAACCAGAAGATTTTGTACATGTCACACCAGGTATTAAGTAATCATTTGAAAAGGGATGAAATACGGATGTAGTAGAGTTTAACACACATGCTTTATGAGACGTGTTATGTAAACTTAATGCAATTAAATACGTTAAGATATTTTTAAAAATGGCTTGTGTTTCAAGATTACGTGATGAGTTAAGAAATTTATGTTAAGAGGTTGTGTGTTAACCATACTACATCTGTACGGATTAGCAGCATAACTGAATATATACATTACTGAGTGTTGTAGAGAGAGATACAAAAATCATGTAAGCATTGTACCTGGGCATAATTGCCTACTATACTCATCGACCCGATCGTGTTGTAAGCGTTTCAGGTCGCACAACTTTTTTCGCCTTGTAGTCGTGCCATATTCCACTTTTCTGTTTTAGTTCGGCCCGGACCGACCGTACAATCATCTTTTTCTCTACCTTTTTGTTGGTCCAAGGGTATCCCCGCTCCAGAAAGCGCTGAAGGATAAAGATGAAAGCATAAAAATATAATTAAACAACAATTTTTTTATTATACAAATATTCAAAGAAATAACCACAAAAAAAAGCAAAGAGTAGTTAAGTCTTTAAAAACCCCTTCACGCATTATGACGTAAGGTACGTCATTGCGTGACAGGGGATGTATGGAGCGGGCCTCTGCAGTGAGCCCGCTCCATACGCACGATCTTCCGGCTATATGATACACGGCCGGCATCCGGCCGCACTAACAGGAAGCGGCCATCGCGCCGCCCCTGCCATTCAACCCCTCAGGTGCCGCGATCAAAGCTGATCGCGACACCTGCGACGTGATGCGCCTCCATCCTCCTTCCAATAAGAGCCCCCGCAGTGAAATTGCGGGGCTCTGATCAGTTGCCATGGCAGCCTGGACGCTGCTGAAGCTATCCAGGCCTGCCATGGCTTTATCCATACTGAGCTATGCACGAGGTACAGCGCAGAATGGAGTGTGTAAAAATCCTATTCACCTTAATAGAGATCTATTATTGTGAATAGGAGAGGGGATCAAAAGATCCCATGTATGAGGCCCCTATGGGGGCTAATTGCTGTATTAAAAGTTTGAATCACGCGATTTGCCATTTTTTTTGTCATTTTGAATAAAAATGTCAGGTCATTTTTAGTGCATAGTGAATGCTGTGAAAACCATTCAAAAACCTTGGTGGAATTTTGTATTTATTTCAATTTAGCCACACAAATAATTTCTTTCCTTTTTTATAATACAAAACATGGTAAATTAAATGGTGGCATTAAAAAATGCATCTTGTCCCGCAAAAAATAAGTCCTCATATAGCTATGTGAACGGAAAAATAAAAAAGTTATGGCTTTTGGAACATGAGGAGGACAAAACAAAAATGTAAAAAGGAAAATAGGCCTGGTCTTGTAGGGGTTAAAGGGGAAATATTAGATTTACAGTTACCGATATAAGATCGGATTGTATTGCGATTATATGTATGTGAGGTCTGAGCAATCAGATATTGGCCAGCTAAGCTGCGATGTACCTGTCTAGTTAAGTGACAGTACGTTATTGGGTGTACAGTTGGTTTGCATCCGCGTGGTGCACCCTGGGTAACGCTAAATGAACCATCAAATACTGGCGGTCTGACAAAAAAAGCTCATGGACATAAATTTTAATCTATATATATTGTATGTATGCTATATAGTTTGTGGTATATATTGCATGGCAGGAAAACGGACGTGCTATGTGCATGTGATAGATACACTGCTCAAAGAAATAAAGGGAACACAAAAATAATACATCCTAGATCTGAGTTAATTAAATATTCTTCTGAAATACTTTGTTCTTTATATAGTTGAATGTGCTGACAACAAAATCACACAAAAATAAAAGAATAGAAATCAAATTTTTTAACCCATGGAGGTCTGGATTTGGAGTGACACTCAAAATTAAAGTGGAAAAACACACTACAGGCTGATCCAACTTTGATGTAATGTCCTTAAAACAAGTCAAAATGAGGCTCAGTAGTGTGTGTGGCCTCCACGTGCCTGTATGACCTCCCTACAAAGCCTGTGCATGCTCCTGATGAGGTGGCGGACGGTCTCCTGAGGGATCTCCTCCAGACCTGGACTAAAGCATCTGCCAACTCCTGGACAGTCTGTGGTGCAACGTGACGTTGGTGGATAGAGCGAGACATGATGTCCCAGATGTGCTCAATTGGATTCAGGTCTGGAAAACGGGCGGGCCAGTCCATAGCATCAATGCCTTCGTCTTGCAGGAACTGCTGACACACTCCAGCCACATGAGGTCTAGCATTGTCTTGCATTAGGAGGAACCCAGGGCCAACCGCACCAGCATATGGTCTCACAAGGGGTCTGAGGATCTCATCTCGGTACCTAATGGCAGTCAGGCTACCTCTTGGCGAGCACATGAGGGCTGTGCGGCCCCTCCAAAGAAATGCCACCCCACACCTTTACTGACCCAATGCCAAACCGGTCATTGCTGGAGGATGTTGCAGGCAGCAGAACTTTCTCCACGGCGTCTCCAGGCTCTGTCACGTCTGTCACATGTGCTCAGTGTGAACCTGCTTTCATCTGTGAAGAGCACAGGGCGCCAGTGGCGAATTTGCCAATCTTGGTGTTCTCTGGAAAATGCCAAACGTCCTGCACGGTCTTGGGCTGTAAGCACAACCCCCCACCTGTGGACGTCGGGCCCTCATATCACCCTCATGGAGTCTGTTTCTGACCGTTTGAGCAGACACATGCACATTTGTGGCCTGCTGGAGGTAATTTTGCAGGGCTCTGGCAGTGTTCCTCCTGTTCCTCCTTGCACAAAGGCAGAGGTAGCGGTCCTGCTGCTGGGTTGTTGCCCTCCTACGGCCTCTTCCACGTCTCCTGATGTACTGGCCTGTCTCCTGGTAGCGCCTCCATGCTCTGGACACTACGCTGACAGACACAGCAAACCTTCTTGGCACAGCTCGCATTGATGTGCCCATCCTGGATAAGCTGCACTACCTGAGCCACTTGTGTGGGTTTGTAGACTCCGTCTCATGCTTACCACTAGAGTGAAAGCACCGCCAGCATTTAAAAGTGACCAAAACATTAGCCAGGAAGCATAGAAACTGAGAAATGGTCTGTGGTCACCACCTGCAGAACCACTCCTTTATTGGGGGTGTCTTGCTAATTGCCTATAATTTCCACCTGTTGTCTATCCCATTTGCACAACAGCATGTGAAATTGATTGTCACTCAGTGTTGCTTCCTAAGTGGACAGTTTGATTTCACAGAAGTGTGATTGACTTGGAGTTACATTGTGTTGTTTAAGTGTTCCCTTTATTTTTTTGAGCAGTGTATTTATCTGTCGTCCATGAATAAATGCTACTGACATAGTGCTGCGAAGTAACAAGAATACCCAATCGTAGTATCTGGGGGCGGGCGTCGGAGGAAAAAAATATAAAAATTGTATCATTGCAGTTCTTATTCGCATACACGAATATTTAGCAACACTCAATCTACATATAAATAATTTTGATGTAGATCGAGTGTTGCTAAATATTGTTCTGACATGCATGCAATATGAAATAAAATACAGTGCTGTAATACAATATTACTTACAGTGAGAAGAACTTCTTCTTCTTCCTTTTGAAATCGAATTCTTCCCATTTTCGATCGCTGATTTTTCATTGAACTAACTAACGCCAAACTCCACTGGAAGCAATGCAAAACGGAAACCGAAACCAGGGAACATGTCACGTGACACGATTACGTCACTCATAAGATCGCCTCCTCACGCGATTATTCATAACATTCCTGATTTTCGGGTAAAAATTGGGAATTCGAATAACGAGATTGATTCCACCCTGCTTTTTGCAATATAGCGAATATTCGAAAGAATAATTTAGAATCGATCGATTTAGCTAATATAGTGGTATAATCTTATTTGTGGGCCACGAGACTCATTGGCCCACGAGCAAGAAGCAGTGAGGGATCATGTTTTTTCAGATGTTTAAAATTTACGAATATTCGATATAGCGCATATATAGCACTATATTCCAAATATTCGTGAATTCTCGAATTTGCGATATTCGAGAAAGAAATTCGCTATTCGAATATTCGCGCTCAACACTATTTTTTTGTTTACTTCCCTTCACCTAATAGATTTCAGTTTATTTTTCAATTGAGTGGTACAGTTTATAGGTCACATTACAGGTGGAAAAATTCTGAAATGATTTATCTTTGTCTTCATTTTTTTTACAGCACAGAACCTGACATTTTAACAGGGATGTGTAGACTTTTTATATCCACTGTACTTGAAAGTGTCTCTCAATGAAGGAGTTGCAGACCTCAGACAGATAGAGATGCTCAAAGGGGAACTTTTTCCGATCCACATTATTTTCCAATCTCTGTCTGATCCACATTATTTGCAAATTGCATGATGACTAGTGTTGAGCGAACTTCTGTTTTAAGTTCGGCGTCTAAAGTTCGGCTTCCGGTTAGCAGAGAATCCCGATATGGATTCCGAATTCCATTGTGGTCCGTGGTAGCGGAATCAATAATCAGCCATTATTGATTCCGCTACCACGGACCACAACGGAATTCGGAATCCATATCGGGATTCTCCGCTAACCGGAAGCCGAACTTTAGACACCGAACTTAAAACAGAAGTTCGCTCAACACTAATGATGACCCATTCATTTCTACGGGACCTCTAAAAATACGAACAACACACGGATGTCATTCATGTGCTGTCTGCATCTGTGCAGCCTTTCCACAAATGATAGAACATGTTCTCTTCTTGTCCGTTTTGCGGGCATCTCTTCAATAGGGTCTGTGGAAAGTGCATGATGCAAGGTGCCGGTATCCGTATCTTGCAGATCTGCAGTTATGCAAAACGGATACGGCCATGTGATGTAGCCTTGTATTGTGTACATGGTGTCTGTTTTGTAGACGAGAAGCTGCCCGGCTATTACTGGCTCAGCTGCTGTGTATGATTGATTTAATCCCCACACTGCGCTTGACAGAGCAAGCTGTGCCAGGCTGTCAGTCACTATCAACTTTTAAGTTTAGTAAAGCCTTTTCTACCGCAGTACCTGCTGCTGAGAGGTAAAAGGAGCATGATGGTGAATGTATATGAAGAGTGTGTATAGTGTGTATGTCATGTACTAATGCATTCATTCACACACAGATCCCCTTGATACCCAAAAATATTAACATTTCCAGTCTACCTGCTACGTGGGTCCCTTATAGCCACCTTAAAAATTTCTAACTAGGTTTAAATGTGATCAAATCTTTATATGACATGTCTCTATGATTATAAGGGAGTTTGAGAGTTTTTAATTTTAATTTTTATAGAAATGGATGCCATGGTACTTCTGTGCATTTGCCCCCAATGTTTTCATTGCTCAACAGCTCATTGCTGTAAGTCCCTTATTGTACTATAACTTTCCTTCCCCAAAAAAAAATCACCCTGTATACATTTGAGTATGTTGTACACTATATGAGTGAGGGCTTATGCACACAGAGTGGTGTACAAAGTTGTAGTATGGCATCTATAGCAGTCTATGGACCCTACTCAGGATGTTATAGGTACCATGAGGAGCACTGAGTACTGTATTGGAGATGTTACGGTATTAACTGGGACCTATGTCGTATTAGAAACTACACAACTCAACAAGGTAAGTAATACTATATGAGATATTTACTAATCCTGTCTAATTTTAATACAGTGTAAACTTAGAATAGACAGTGTACAAATGTGGCAGATTTTACACAGTGGCCTACGTTGCATGATACATTTGTTGCATCTTTAGACTGTTTAGTCTACTGTAAATTTTGACCACCTATTAGTTGGCCAACGTCGCCCACATTTACTATTCCAATATATAGGCCTTAGTGTGTCCTGTGTTGGTTTGCAACCAAAATACTGCCATGTGGTTGGAGGACCACACGACATGCTGAGGCATTTACTGCAGTCAGGGTGGTCCAGCAGTGCCAGCCCTCCATGACTGCTTCCTTAATGATCCAGCAGAGAGCTCATACAGCGCTCTGCTGAATCTATGAGAGAGGTGTGCATCTGCACACTTCTCTCTTTCCCTGTCCTACATGTATGATCTGTATGATCAGGGCAGGCAGGAGGGCGCACGATGTTGAAGAGGAACACAGCAATCTCCATGTTGAAAGCTCCCAAGGTACAATGAAAGAAGGTAAAAACTCCAATCACTGAAAGCTAAAAGGCCTTTGATGATGAGTGAGAGGGGCCAGAAGGTAGAAGAGAATACTGTGGTGTACGCCTAATATAGGCGTATTTCTGATAGTAAATGACCCCCTTAGTTTTTCAATTTGGCTTCATTTTTGTTGAATGAATAATGAAAATGGAATCTGTAGGGTGTTGTTCATCTGCGGTTATATTTTACATAATTTTCAGACCTTTTAAGATCAGATTTTTTATATGTCCTGATAAATAAAGCCATATAATTCCAAGAGGGTGCACCAAGTTTTTCTCAAGACTGTTGATTTGTTGATTGTTTTTTTATGGGGATATGCAAAAAGAAAATAATTCTGTCATTGTTTTTCACTTTTTTGTTGTATGGTAAAATAAATAAAAAATTTATTCAATGGGTCTTAGCAAATGTAGCGGTACCAAATATGTACTTTTTATGGTGGGACTGTTTAAAAAAAAATTATTTTTTAATTCAGAAAGAATATAAATTTTTTGGAGAAGGGGAGATTTATGTTTTCTTAAAGGGGGTCATATCATGAAGATTAGTATCCCTTATTCCATCATTCAGACTCCCTGCAATACCAAGAATTTGGGGTAACACAAGTCCCTCTCTGAATGGCGTACTAGTGTAGATGTTGGTCCACCGCTCCATTCACTCCTAAGGGGGCAATGGATGTGGTGTCTATTTTGGCCCCATATAAAGTAAATGGAACAGTGTACTGCAAATGTGCACTACTGCTCGATTCAGAGATGGGACTTGGAAACCTCTAATTTTCACAATCCACTAGCAATCACGAGCAGTCAGAATCGAAAGATTCATTTTTATAAATAATAAGTTTTGTGGGATAACCCATCTTTATGTTATTCTTTTGGCTTAACGGGGTTCTCCAGACCTATTGATGACATATCTTTAGGATTGGATCAGAAGTGGTACAACACCCCACACCACAGACAATCAGATATACTGGAGTAGTTCCTGTACCAGATGTAGGTGCGGAACTAATAAGTCTCCATCCATTGTGTTGGGGACAGAACTGGTTACTGCAGCACTTCTCCAATACACATCAATGGGAGCAGTGGTTGCAGTAACCAAGCTCCATCTCCAACGCACACTGGACCAAAGCTTTGTAGTTCCAGCGTCTAGTTCCTCATGGCTAGATATCTCTTTTTTACTAGCATGCTGTGATATTGTTTTGAAAATGGGAGTCCTGGCCAGACCTTATGTCAATTGGTCATGTGACACAAGTGGCCAGACTACTGCTGAGGCAGTCCACTGGTTGCGGCGGCATCAAAAATGAAAACAGCGTTGACAACGGGGAACCTGAGAGAGGCACGCTGGCTGGGCGTTTGAAGGAGCTGGGACCCAGTGTTGCCTTTGCAGGTCTGGGTAGGAAGGAAGGAGGGAAGGGGGGGCTGCACAAACACCCCTAAAAGGTGAACAAACAGTTGCTTTACAGTGCATCTGTCCCCTCACACCCCCCTACTGAACTACCTTAATTGATGTATAGCTTTAGTCTCTTCGGTTATCTCAGATCTGTAATTCTTTACATTCACCCCCGTTTTCTGGTTGTGCACCAAAAAAATGGCTCTGTGGTGCATGGAGAGGTCTTTTGAGCACACGCCCCTTAATGGGTAGGACTCTAGGACTCACCGTTTCTATGCATCGTAAGAGAGTTGAACAGGGGTGAGTATAGAGATAAGAATTACTGACCTGGGCTCACGTTTCTGTAGACTATCATCCATTGCGATAGTTTATAGAGTTTATCCAAGCTGACAGATGCTCTTTAATTTAGAGATGAGCTCAAGTATTAAAACATTAGATTCAGCTTGCTTCGCCAAATTTTACAAAAAATTCACTTTGGGACTAATTACTTTGTCTCAAACCGCATTTCTTTGTAAGTAGTGGGTGCATTGACAGGGAGTAGCGATTGCGCCTCCCCCCATCATTGTACCCCTCAGATACCGCTTTTATAGCTTATCACAGCATTGACCAGTAATAATACAGTGTAAAATTTAAAAAAAAGTATTTAAATCATTACTTACATCATGTTTTGATCGAGAAGAGCTGGCCGCCTTTATCTTGATTGAAGATCTAGCACGAAATTTCTTGCAGCCCGTGGAGGACATCATACGTTAGCCAACGTGGTGCCTTCATAGTCACCGCGCTAGAGATTTTATACAAGATCTTCAATTAAGATGGTGGCGGCCAGCTCTTTGCGCTTAAACGGATGAGAAAAGGGTGGGTTCGCACTAGCGTTATGCTATTCAGTTATAGGTTTCGTTTATAACAGAATATAAGGGAATGCCCAGACAGAATGCAAACGGAAGCCTTTAAGAGGCATTCCGATTGTGCTACTGCTACTAGAAGTCTATGGGCAAGTATAAAGGATCCGTCTGGTTTCTGTTATGCAGACGGAAAAAAAAGTCTGTCGACAGAAACCAGACGGATCCATATGCTTGCCCATAGACTTCTATTTAGGATGTAGCAAAACAGTAGGCCTCTTAAAGGCTTCCGTTTTGCATTCCGTCTGGCCACCTTTTTTTTTTTTTTACTGCCAGTCAGGGAAAGTCAATTCGCTGCCACAAAGCAAGAGGAAATTCAGCTTTTGCGGCAAACTGAATTTTCCTTGAAATTCGGATGATATTCAACTAGACCATTTTGCATTATTGCCTGTCAGTGTTAGATTGACAGGCACAGCAACATACAGTGAGGAACCAAAGTATTTGAATACCCTGCGATTTTGCAACTTCTCCCACTTAGAATTCATGGAGGGGTCTGAAATTCACATTGTAGGTGCATTCCCACTCTGAGAGACAAAAAAAATAAAAAAATTCAGGAAATCACATTGTATGATTTTTAAAGAAGTTATTTGTCTTGCACTACTGAACATAAGTATTTGAACACCTGAGAAACAACAAGAATTCTGGCTCTCAAATATTTGTTACTGTGCCTTTGAAAAGTCCACTCATTAATCTAACTTAGTAGCACCTCCCAGAGCTCTTAAAAGACCCCTGTCCACCCCACAGTCAGTCAAAGGCCAACTACTACCATAGGCAAGAACAAAATTGTGGACCTCCACAAGGCTGGAAGGGGCTACGGGGCAATTGCCAAGCAGCTTGGTGAAAATAGATCAACTGTTGGAGCAATTGTTAGAAAATGGAAGAGGCTTAAGACGACTGTCAGTTTCCCTCGGACTGGGGCTCCATGCAAGATCTCACCTCGTGGGGTATCACTGATGATAAGAAAGGTGAGGAATCAGCACAGAACTACAAGGGCGGAGCTGGTCAATGATATGAAGAGAACTGGGACCACAGTTTCAAAGGTCACTGTCGGTAGAACACTACGCCGTCATGGTTTCAAATCATGCATAGCACGGAAGGTTCCCCTGCTCAAGTCATCACATGTCCAGGCCCGTCTGAAGTTTGCCAATGACCATCTGGATGATCCAGAGGAGGCATGGGAGAAAGTCATGTGGTCAGATGAGACCAAAGTAGAAATTTTTGGTCTAATCTTCACGTGTTTGGAGGAAAAAGAAGGATGAGTTGCATCCCAAGAACATCATCCCTACTGTAAAGCATGGGGGTGGTAACATCATGCTTTGGGGGTGCTTTTCTGCAAAGGGGACAGGACGACTGCACTGTATTAAGGAGAGGATGAATGGGGCCATTTATTGTGATATGTTGAGCCACAACCTCCTTCCCTCAGTCAGAGCATTGAAGATGGGTCGTGGCTGGGTCTTCCAACATGACAACGACCCGAACCACACAGCCAGGATAACCAAGGAGTGGCTCTGTAAAAAGAATATCAAGGTTCTGGAGCGGCCTAGCCAGTCTCCAGACCTAAATCCAATAGAACATCTTTGGAGGGAGCTGAAACTCTGTGTTGCTCAGCGACAGCCCCGAAACCTGACAGATCTAGAGGAGATCTGTGTGGAGGAGTGGGCCAAAATCTCTGTTGCAGTGTGTGCAAACCTGGTCAAGAACTACAGGAAACGTTTGACCTCTGTAATTGCAAACAAAGGCTTCTGTACAAAATATTAACACTGATTTTCTCAGGTGTTCAAATACTTATGTTCAGTAGTGCAAGACAGATAAATTCTTTAAAAATCATACAATGTGATCTCCTGATTTTATTTTTATTCTGTCTCTCAGAGTGGGAATGCACCTACAATGTGAATTTCAGACCCCTCCATGATTTCTAAGTGGAAGAACTTGCAAAATCGCAGGGTGTTCAAATACTTCTGTTCCTCACTGTATATGCCTTCTGCAATAAAGGGGTAAAAATCTGCTACCCGTGTTTTAATTTTTTGAGAACCCCATCTACATATAGTGTATTATAAATTGTTGCCAATTTTTGGTGCAGAATCAGCACAGAAAATTTGCAACAATTCTGCACAGTTTGAACATGCCCATAAGACTGACATCATGAAGAATAAAGCACAATTCTCTCAGTTCATTATTTTTAATCCCTTTTCTTACGAAGCACCATTTTATTTCACAGCTCAAAGATGCATCCCCCATAGATGTTCATTACATGTCACCGCTTATCGAAACCACATTTGGATTAATTCCTATAAATCGGGCGGTACATCCATGTACACATACGTGTTTTGCAGATAATCTTAGATATTTTCTGACAATCCACAGTAAGATTTGGGCACAAAACACAGAAGAAAAAATTATCTGCTGAACCTAAACTCAGAATTGCAATATAGCAAATGAAGGCTTGTCAGAGCTGTCACAAAGGGTTAAATTTCCATTTGTCAAAGGCGCAATGCTAATTATTCATTGGCCTTTGAAAACCCTTTGTTTTGAAATCTTTGCTCTAGAAAACACAGACAGATATTAATTTTTAGCCATGTGTCTCATAAATGAAGGCCATTCTGCTATACTTAATGACAAGGCTGAGGCAGCAAGATGTCATTTGCTTTTTTCTCAGTTTTCAAATTGCTTTCTAAATGAACTACAGCTGTGAGGGCCAGGTGCTGTGATCCCCTTAGAAAGAGCAGGAATGATGAAATCAAAATTCAAAGTGTGATGGATGTCAGCTACCGATTCTGTATGTGGAGGTCACCCTTGTGCACCTGGTTGCTATCTGACAGCACAATTACTGTACATTGCTGCTGCAAATAAATAGATGCACATGTCTAATGCAACGCACCACAAGGAAAAAAGAAAGCTCCGTATTATTCTTTTGTTGCCATCACATTCAGTATTTGTTATTCTGCTTTGTATCGATGGATTTTACTTTATTCTATTTACTTTCTTGTAATATAATTTATAGAAAAGACATAGAAAATATATTAAATCAGATCTATCTGAGATGACAGATACATGATGGATAGATAGATAGATAGATTGATAGATAGATAGATAGATAGATAGATAGATAGATAGATAGATTATAGATAAATAATAGATAGACATGAGATTATACATAGACAGGCATATAGATAGATAGATAGATAGATAGATAGATAGATAGATAGATAGATAGATAGATAGATAAAAATATAAATAGATAGATAGCAGGCGCTAGATATAACATGATATATAGCTACAAATAAATAGATAGATAGATACATAGATAGATAATTAGATCATAGATAGATATACATGAGATTATAGACAGACAGACAGATGGATAATAGATAGCAGATAGATAGATAGATAGATAGATAGATAGATAGATAGAACAAGATAGCTAGATATTACATGATATATAGCTACAGATAGATAGATAGATATTTTGAAAATGTCCCCCCTTTCCCTTCGTTCTTAAACTCTAGCTATACAACAAACATCTGACATGCTTTCCCAGCTGCCTAACTTAGTGTACTGATGTTGAAGCTGGTGACATCAGGACTGTAGATCCTAATCTTCTAAGTCTTAGCTAACACAGAACTGCCAATATATACGAGGTGCACGGTGGACCAATGATGGGTCAAAACATAACACACAGTTATCAGTTTACTCACGGTTAGCAGAAAGCCTCCCTGGGCTGGCAGCACAGTGTTGAGGTGGACACCACTACATCCTCCGAGGCACGCTCTGTGGTAGGGAAGCATCAGCCAAGATGGTGGTTGGAGGTGCCCTTGATGTTAGGGGTGCTAGGGTGCTTAGGGTGCTTGTGCTTGTTGCGGCTGAGTCCCTTGATGGTTTTTGTTGTGACGCCAGTACCGTTAATGGTGGTACAACCATTAGTAGTAATAATGAGGTAGACAGTGGTAAGATGCAACTCACAACTTTTACTG